>NC_062261.1:25079452-25419095 GCF_916048215.2 Malus sylvestris
GCTGGAATCCTAGTATATCAATCGAGCTACACCCAAAAAGTGTTGCGACATTTTAATGAGGATAAAGCGAAGCCTTCGAGTACTTCTATGGTTGTTCGGACTCTAGATGCTAAATGAGATCCCTTCCATCCTAAGGAAGATGAGGAAGAGATTTTGGAGCCTGAAGTTTCATACCTAAGTGCAACTGATACTTTATTGTACTTGGCTTAATGCACTAGACCCGACATTTCCTTCGTTGTTAATCTTTTAGCTAGATACAGTAATGCGCCTACACGTAGACACTGGAATGGTGTTAATGACATTTTTCGCTAACTTAAAGGTACGACGAATTTGGGCTTGTTCTACACCCATGAATCCTCGAGATGAGCCGCCGTCCTCTCGGTCCTTGAGTTGATTCCCGCATCGTTGGTTACACAAATGCTGGTTATTTGTCTGACCCACATAGGGCACATTCTCAAACATGTTATGTATTTACCGTTGGAGAACCACTATATCATGAAGGTCTACCAAGAAAACTTTAGTTGCGACTTCTTCGAACCATACTAAGATTCTCGCCCTGTATGAAGCATCGTGTGAGTGCATTTGGTTAAGAGCAGTCATGGAACATATTCGAAGCATTAGTGGTTTTACTTCCGTTGTTAACCTTCCTACGAAGATCTTTGAAGACAATACAGCATGTATCGAGTAGTTAAAGAAGGGATAAATCAAGGGAGACAACACCAAACACATAGCGCCAAAGTTCTTTTATTCTCACTAACAACAACAACATCAGAACATTGAAGTCAAGCAAATCCATTCCTAAGACAACTTGGCTGATCTCTTCACCAAATCATTTGCCGAAGTCTACTTTTCAGAAGCTCGTCTAAGGAATCGGTATGCGTAGATTATTTGAGTTGAATCACTTGTAGTTCTCTTATTTTGAAGTTATGTCTAACTTAGGGGGAGTATCCTGAAGCATACTCACTTGATCTTAATGTACTCTTTTCCCTATAATTATGAGCATTTTTCCCACTAGATTTTTGCTACCTAACGAGGTTTTAATGAGGCACCCATCTTGTGATGATCATACTTCATTGAGTCCACTACTTTCGTCCTGTTTGACTTTTGTTTTTAAGACATTATGCATACTTCTCACTCTTTTCCTTGGTCTATGGGTTTTCACCTGCCTCATGCTTTACCATAGCGAGGTTTTATGAGTTTTACTACCAATGCATACTTTCTTTTAAATTTGAGACTCACATTCACCCGTTGTGCCGACGACTTCATCAACTGTTATACTTTATCTACTGAGAATTCGATGCAATGTTTTGTTTGAGTATTTACACACTCAAGGGGAGTGTTGCAGTCCTATTGGATTAGGAATGTGATTGTATAAATCCTAGTATATCTAGGAGTATCTTTGTCTATTCCCTTTAGTTGTTAAATTCCTATTAGAGTTGTAATCCTATTAAGGTAAGGATTTAACCTTCCCTACTACTATAATTAAAGGCACAATGGGGTGATACAACACACACCTCAGAATTACATCTCTCCCCTCTCTCTGTTGCCGCTGACCTCTCTTTCTTTCTGTCCTAAATACAGTTCAGTCAAATAGACCTACAACATATACAATGTTTTTGCCATTTAAAAGTATTTTATGTTGCTGTCAGCATAAATTAATAGAATCCTGACGGAAGGGATTTTGTGAAATGATTTTAAGACGTCATGGGATGTTTGTGAAATGATTTTAAAGCATCATGGATGTTTGTGATATGTTGAAAATCTGAGGAGGTTCTGTGAAAACACAAAGAATCTCAGGAGTGTATGTATAATTAACCCAAGGAAGAATCTAAAACAAAACAAGCGGCCCGGGAGAGCGTTTCCAATTGGAGAATTATTAGTAATGTAGGATTAGGATCTGCATTAACTATGGTATGTACTAGCAACAACAAGTGATACATACAAAGCATATAAGGTCAGTCTCCTCCCACAACTAACTAATTAGGTTGAATAGAAAACATAATGCTGTATTATGGCCGGCGTGCGAGAAAGTTTTTGGTTTTAAGATTTTTTTAATTTTAATTTAATTTAATTTTTTTTTATTTTTTTTGATAAAATTGATGTTCAGTTTACTGAGAGTAGAACTCGAACTCATATACAAAAAGCCGAATTAAACACACTGTTTTCGTTGACGGCCTAATATTAATGTAACTGATTTATCAGACTAGGAAGTTATATAGGCATGCAGTGTTGCAAAGCCATTATATCAATCAATTTCACTGGCCTAGGTAGTTATCAAACTACAATAACTAGCTAGCATCGTAATTTACAAAGTTGAGGTTCCATTATAAAATGATTGACATGCGGAAATCCGATGCTTATAGACACATATAAGGTTCATTATCATTTGGGTACATGAATTCATACTCCAACAACATCCTTTAAGAAAATTGACAAGCCAAACTTTTCACTGAGATATTATGTAAAGCTATCAAGAATAAGGTCATATACAAACAACTTCATATCAACTCCTTTCTTCGTCCTCAAAAAGAATTAACAAGAATAGTTTCTTGTCATACAATTTGACATATTATGCTGCTAGATTTCTATAAGACCATACATTGAAACATAAGTTCGATTGTCCAACGCTTTCAATTGACAATCAAACAACATAAAATTCAAACAAACAAACAAAAACTAAGAGGCCGTTAGATAATTTTTTGTTTTTGTTTTTGTTTTTAATTTTATATTTTTCTAAAAATGTGTTTTGATAACTACTTTCAATTTTAAGTTTTTCACATAATAAAAAAAATAAAATTGAAAATATAAAACTAAAAACTTAAAGATACTTTCTGTAGTTTTCAAAACGGCTTAATTGGATTAATAGTCCCCTATGGTAAAAAAGTTGGATTTTAAATCATGTGATCAAGTCTGTTAGGATTGAAACCCAAAATTGAAAGCTTCATTAAGTTTCCATTAACGGATAGCACGTGAGCCTCACATGTAAGGCTAAAAAGATAAAATTACCTCACATGTAAGCCTTAAGTGGTAACAATTAACGAAAAGTTTTATTTTGACCTCACATGTATGGTTCATGTGCTAAGTTGACTGAACACACGGGTTTAAATCCTAATTTCAAACAAGTCTATCTTCCGACTTCTCTATTAGTACATGGACGAATAATCCAATTAAGCATTTTTAAGATTTGGCTTTCAGTTTTCATATTTGTGGAAACTAACTTAAAATTGATAAGTTTTCAATTTTCATTAACGAAATAGTTACGAACCACACTAAATTTGCTAGAAAACAATAAATTTTAATAATCGGATTTTTTTTTTTGAATAACCGATATTATCTACACTAAGAAGGAATGGGTGGGCCTAACATCATAATGATCTAGTAATAATGTGGTTCAAATTCGCATTTGGTAAGTAAAAAATAGGAAAAATTAGTATCCGGTCCCTAGTTCTTACTGTTCATTGACTAAGACCTTATTAGTTCTCAAATTTTGATTCAAGTCCCTAGCATTAATGTGATAATGAATTTACATGTTTATTATATAATTTTTTAATATAAAAATTAGTAATTAATTTAGGGTTTAATACTCACACCTCTATTAAACTTCTAATTAATTTTCAATTCAAACATTTCCAAAATAATAAAAAAAATTAAATTAAATTAAGTTTGTACCTATTAGTTTTTTTTTTATATATAAAAAGATTCTCAAATTTTTAATCTTAAATGTACCCATTCATATAATTTTTAAATTTTTTTAATCTTAAATGTACCCATTCTCAAATATATCAAAAATTTGTTATATGTAAAATGTACCCTTTTTTTAATATAAAACCCTTTCAAATTTTTTAATCCATGTTTAAACTTATATGGGTACATTCTTTTTCGTTGATTTGAGAATGTATCCATGTTTTGGTACAATAACTTTTTTTGTTAATTTTGGTTAATGTACCCATACATATATGTACACACACACACAATATAATAGAGAGTATCATTTATATTTTATTATTTTTAATCCTATAAATTATGGTTTTTATTTAAAATCTCATTAATATAAACAATTACAAATTTCAATTTTTAATTTTTAATTTTAAAAATATAGTAACTTACATTATTACATTAATGTCAGGGACCTCAATCAAAAACTAAAAACTAACAAGGTTTCAATCAAAGAATATTGATAGCTAAGGACCGCATCCAAAGTGTCCCTAAAAAATAATACTACTAGACTGTAATACTAAGTCGTAAATCTGGTAAAACAATGTAAGTTGAAACCTTACGATCTCTAAATCCGTAGGTTTGAAATCACTACATCCCAGCCGAACCGACCGCATGCCGAATAAAATGCGTACGGTCATTTGATTAAAAAATTATAATATACGGACCCAACGATCGTTGCGACCAAATGGCGCCAAAGTAAACTGCCATTCGAAAGCACTAAATGAAATAATTAATAAAAAAATTTAAAATAAAAGGAAAAACTGGACGGCACTGGCCGGCGGATCATCAGAAGCGGCAGAGATGTCACTCTGCATATGGACTCATCCACAACTCCTCCACGCCTACTCTTCTCCTTCTTTATTGGTAATCAAAACGACGTCGGTTGGTTGCGCTTTTGCAGTTGTCTCTTGCTGGTGTGTGTTTATATTTTGGCATACATATTGCCAAGGGATCTGTACAATTTATTGGCACTCCACTCCACTGTCAATCCAAACACTCCAAGTGCTTCTTTGGGATTAGCAAATATTTTGGTGGAATTTTATGTTGCAGAAGTTGGGATTTGCTTTAATTAGTTAATTAGTGTCTATTAACACTGATTAGCAGATCATTACAAGCTTTTTCTTGGTAAAAAAATTTCTTGGTTTGAATTTTTTTTCTCCATCTTCTATTGTGTTGTTAATGGTGCCATAATCTTTATGCTAACCACACAAACACTTAGTGGTGTTTATAATGTAAACGCTAAACAGACAACAAACTGTATATAAACCAGGGTTTACCGTCCCTTGATCATTTGTTTAGTATTGCTCCAGTTCTAATATTGACTAAGTGTTTGTAAATGGTTCTTTCTTGTGCACATTTTCCTAATGCTTATGTCCTTGCAAAATGGAAAAAGAAGGCAAATTTTGAGTTGAAGTAATGTTGGTGCAGGCTTCCGGTAAACACCTTCCTAGGTGGAGGAGTTGAGGATATAAAGGGAATCCAAGATGGTGGTGGCCGAGTCGGTTGCCCTCGACGCAATCATCAAGGAAGCTGTTGATCTGGTATGTGTAATGTAGTACTATCAAGGTCTCTCTGCACATAATGTTGAAATCATTTTCTTCAAATGAGCATTCATGCTAGTTTCAAGTCTCAGAATAGCCTCTGATAGACATGGAATTGATTTATGCAGGAGAATGTCCCGCTGAACGAAGTTTTTGACCATCTGAAATGCACGAGAGATGGTTTAAGCTCCGATGAAGTCCAAGAGCGGTTGGATTTATTTGGTTACAATAAGCTTGAAGAAAAAAAGGTGAGTAACTAAACTTGAAGCTTGTGAGTACCTCTCTATATTTCTTCTTTATGTTTACCCTGGTAATCCTTGCTCGTCTTCACTCCTCGATTGATTGTTTTGATTTTCTGCTCATCCGTAGGAAAGTAAAATCTTGAAGTTTTTGGGATTTATGTGGAATCCTCTGTCCTGGGTCATGGAAGCTGCAGCTATCATAGCCGTTGCTTTCACACAAGGAGGGGTAAACCTATAATATGACTCAACTCCTTTTAATTTTGCCCCTGACTTTGAATCATATGGACGACAATTGAATAAGAAAATCCATGACACTTCAGTTTTGTTGAAAACTATCCTTGCTTTAACATTTTTTGCTTATTCTCAAAATATTTAATTCACATTAATGTTTCTCTAATATAATTAAATCAGCTAAAAGAAAAACCATTATGATGATCTTCTTTATATTGCAATGAATTCTACAGATTCCAGATGTTGACTTAACCTTAATTTATGCAGTCACAACCAGCAGATTATCATGATTTTGTCGGCATCCTCGTCCTGCTCATTATCAATTCTACCATCAGTTTTATAGAAGAAAACAATGCAGGCAATGCGGCAGCTGCTCTTATGGCTCGTTTGGCCCCAAAAGCAAAGGTTTTTCCCTTCAAAGTTCACAGATTTATTTTCAATAAGTTATCGTTGCAGCCTGGCCTTCCCTTTCTTCTTTTATTTCTTGTCGAAGCTCTTGCCTACATTTCCTTTATTTATATTGGTCAATGACTAATATTGCGTAAGATAGATTGGGATTGCTGAATGGTGAATATACTTCAGAGAATGAACTAGCCTTCTGAATGTTTACCAGGTCTTGCGCAATGGAAAATGGGCGGAAGAAGATGCTGCTGTATTGGTTCCTGGAGACATAATTAGCATCAAACTTGGTGATATCGTTCCTGCTGATGCCCGTCTTCTTGAAGGAGATCCTTTAAAGATTGATCAGGTAAATCACTAAAACTTGATGTAGCATATGCATCCGTGTTTCTGAATTATACCTTTCTTGAATTGGTATTCTGTTGGTCACATGTAGTCTGCTCTTACTGGAGAATCGCTTCCGGTGACCAAAAATCCTGGCGATGGAGTTTACTCGGGATCAACATGCAAGCAGGGAGAGATTGAAGGGGTTGTTATTGCAACTGGAGTTCACACTTTCTTTGGAAAGGCAGCTCATCTTGTCGAGAACACAACACATGTTGGCCATTTCCAGCAGGTTAATTTTTTAGCCATTTTGTGCCGATTGTTGTGTCTGAACATATAGTTTTCTAGCACTCATGGAAGAATTTGTCCACTTCGGAGAAATAACTAATGTTGCATGTGCTCACTGGCAACAAATTTTAACAATGGTTTCATGGTTGCAGGTATTAACGTCAATTGGAAACTTTTGCATTTGTTCCATCGCTGTTGGGATGGCAATTGAAATCATAGTAATATACGGGATTCATGGGAGGGAATACCGTACGGGTATTGATAACCTTCTCGTCCTCCTAATCGGTGGGATCCCTATTGCTATGCCAACTGTTCTTTCTGTCACAATGGCCATCGGTTCACATCGTTTGTCCCAGCAGGTTCGTGATTGTGCATACTCTACTCGAGAGATTGATTTCAAACATGAATTTGAATGTAATTTTTCTTGATTCATAATTTAAATGTACCCAATATTGCATAATCGGAATCCATGTTTATGCAGGGTGCCATAACAAAGAGAATGACTGCCATTGAAGAAATGGCAGGGATGGATGTTCTATGCAGTGATAAAACAGGAACACTGACACTTAACAAGCTTACAGTGGACAAAAATATGATTGAGGTATTACACGTGGCCCCTTCAACTCACTTTAAAACTGCGCATTGTAGCATATAAACATAGTAATTCACTTCACCATAAGAACAAGGTTTCGTAAATTCAGTCACTGGTACAGTTTACAGGAAAATGTACGGAGTGGTTTGATCAGAGTTAGTATACCATCCTAAAGAATTTACACATTTATTAACTCAATGCGTGAACGAGAAAATACATCTCTTAGGTGATTAGTGAAGATCAAGGTAGCAAAGTTTTGCTAATGCAAAGACACCTCTCATCAAAATATATTAAGAGTACTTTTATTTACTAAGTATTCTCATATTATTCCTTTCGCGATAGGTTTTTGCCAAAGGCGTTGACAAGGATCAGGTTATGCTTATGGCTGCAAGAGCATCAAGGCTCGAAAATCAAGATGCTATTGATACTGCAATTGTTTCGATGTTGGGAGACCCTAAGGAGGTATTTACAAATTAATCTTTCCAATTCTGTGATTTTTATTCTTATCTGTAATTTTCGTTTGATACTTATGTAACCTTTATATCAATATTTTCAGGCACGCGCCGGAATCAGAGAAATTCACTTCCTTCCATTCAATCCTACCGATAAAAGAACTGCACTCACATACATTGATGCCGCTGGTAAAATGCACAGGGTCAGCAAAGGTGCACCTGAACAGGTAAAATACGAATGTCAAAATTTTCAATCAGTCGTGGAAACCTTAATGGTGCTTCCAGATTTTTTGAGCTCTAACCGAATATTATCTATGTAGATTCTTAATCTGGCACATAACAAATCAGCAATTGAGAAGAAGGTACACGCAATGATTGATAAGTTTGCAGAACGTGGACTACGATCCCTTGGTGTTGCCCTCCAGGTAGCTAATGTCATACGAATTCTTTCTTGTCTTATGAACATGACTTCTTTCTTTAGATTTAAGAGACGGAGAATGTCATTTCCTCCAGGAAGTACCTGCTGGAACCAAAGACAATCCTGGTGGACCCTGGGAATTTGTTGGTCTTCTCCCTCTCTTCGACCCTCCTCGCCATGACAGTGCCGAGACAATCAGAAGAGCTCTGGATCTTGGTGTCAGCGTTAAAATGATCACTGGTATGTGCTGCTGTTACCGCTCATTTTTGTCCTTGATATACGTTTCACCCTAAGCTTATGAGATAATATGCTATCAATTAGAGATGTAACGTTCATGCATCACAATTTGTAGGGGACCAACTTGCAATCGGTAAGGAAACAGGAAGGCGGCTTGGGATGGGTACAAACATGTATCCTTCTTCAGCTCTGCTTGGTGAAAGTAAGGATGGGGATCTTGCTACCGTTTCCGTTGATGAACTCATTGAAAAAGCCGATGGTTTTGCTGGCGTCTTTCCTGGTTAGTCTTGTTCTTTTAGTATTAAGCGCTGTGGGGTTGACCTTTTTTAATATATAGTTCTCATCATTTATTTTTCTTTAGAGCATAAATACGAGATTGTGAAGAGATTACAAGCTAGAAAGCACATCTGTGGAATGACTGGTGACGGAGTGAATGATGCCCCGGCCTTAAAGAAAGCTGACATTGGAATTGCGGTAGCAGATTCCACAGATGCTGCACGTAGCGCTTCTGATATAGTTTTAACAGAACCTGGATTGAGTGTGATCATTAGTGCTGTGTTAACAAGCCGTGCAATTTTCCAGAGAATGAAAAACTATACGGTAATCTCACAATTTCCGCAACATCCATAATTTACTAAGTTAAAGCTTTAGTTGTGTTACAAGAAATGCTTAGTTGCCTTTCTTATCTTTTCTTTCCCAGATATATGCTGTCTCGATCACCATTCGTATTGTGGTAAGTTTCAGTTTCGAGTTATGATTTTTTACATTGGAACTTTTAGAGTGTTTACTTTTTTGCCATCAGTCTTACCTAGCTTTCTGACATCAAGTTGTTCTACAGCTAGGTTTTATGTTGCTGGCTGTCTTCTGGAAATTCGACTTCCCTCCTTTTATGGTTCTTGTCATTGCTGTTCTTAACGATGGTTAGCTTTCGTTGTTTGATCCCTTTTATGCGTTAATGAATTTGTGCATGACTTCTTCTGTTTCATCGATCTGTTACTTTGTAATTTGTGTGCGTGCTCAATACCTAACTTGTTAGCTTGCTTACAGGTACTATCATGACCATATCCAAAGATAGGGTCAAACCATCTCCATTTCCTGACAGTTGGAAGCTCAATGAGATATTTGTAACTGGAATTGCCCTCGGTGGTTACCTTGGTCTAACTACTGTTTTGTTCTTCTGGATATCTTATGAAACCAACTTCTTTCCGGTAGATGGCCTCCCTTTTATCGTCATGTTGTTAAGAATTTAAATGAAATTTCGAATTTTTGTGGTTAGATACTAACATGCAGAGTGCCCTTTTAAACTCTATGCATCGGCAACATGTCTGTTCAGTTAAAGAATAGATTAAATGAGTGATGGGTTTGTCCTACATTGCTAGTTTATGACATGGATCTTTGTTCTTGCAGGAAAAATTTAACGTGAGAGACTTCAATAAACACCATTTCAATATGAAAAATAAGGATGAAGCTGCTATACTAAAGGATCAGATGTCGTCAGCTTTGTATCTTCAAATCAGCACCATCAGCCAGGCCTTGATATTTGTCACTCGCTCCCGCGGTTGGTCTTTCCGTGAAAGACCTGGCTTTTTGCTTGTCATTGCCTTCATCATCGCTCAACTGGTACTGAATAGTTCCTGCCTCGGTAGTAATTCCAATGTTTATAAACATTTGTTGACATCCAATAATTATTTGCAGATTGCGACAGTTATATCCGCAACAGCAACGTGGAAATTTACAAAAATCAGAAGTATTGGTTGGGGCTGGACTGGTATAATTTGGATGTACAATATCGTCATTTACATGCTGCTTGATCCTATCAAATTCATTGTCCGTTACGCACTCAGTGGAAAGGCTTGGGGTTTAATAGTAGACCAAAGAGTGAGAATCCGACTTCACCTTGATTACTTAATCATTGTAATCTTCTTCTTTAAGACTGATTAATCTGATGTGCTTTTATCCATCTTACCAGACCGCATTTACCAGCAAAAACGACTTTGGGAAGGAAGCTCGTGAGGCTGCGTGGGCAACTGAACAGCGAACGCTGCATGGCCTCCAATCTCGTGAAACAAAAAAGTTTACAGAGAAGGGCACTTTTAGGGACATTAATCTCATGGCCGAAGAAGCTAAAAGGCGGGCAGAGATTGCAAGGTAACCTTTTGTTCATATTGTTCTTTTTTCTACTACCGAAGATTACAATGGCATTACTAAGATTTCTTTGTATTGTGCAGGTTGAGGGAGCTTCACACTCTGAAGGGAAAGGTTGAGTCATTTGCCAAGCTGAAGGGTATAGACATTGATGCCATCAATCAAAACTACACCCTCTAGTCGCTGATCTGGATTACACATATTTTTATATGTATTCTTTTACCACTACGAAGTCCGAGCTGGATTTCAAATAAGGTTGATGCTGTTGACGAATGATATTTATATAACGTGTGAAATGAAATTGCATTTATTTAAAACATGTCTCGGTATGAAGATGTTCTGCTTGTCCAGTTTAGTGTAAAAGAACAAATAGAAATATTGTGTAACCAAATAAAGCCTCTTCATTAATTGCACAGAATAAGGACTCCAAATGTCAATTAAAACAAGATCCCAAGATTTCCTCAACACCAATTAACTCGTTGACCAAGTTACTTGATTGCCAAGAAATCACCAAAAACTCATATCCATGGACACTCACAAGCTTACACCTATTTCATCAGTTCCCCAAGTACAAGGGAAGGAACAAGTTGGACTTTATAGAAGTCCTCTCCTCCTTCATTAAGCCTACTAAAGAATCTTTTAGGCATGTTGTTTGAGTGGATATTTAATACTAGGCTTAGTGCGATTGGAGGCCCAAGAACACAAAAGGTAGAAGGAGGATTGGGCATGGATAGTTGGCAGCCTAGGAAGAATTGAAAATAATTTTTTGCCAAGGGCATGGATAGGTAAATAAACGGTGACTCACCATGCTCTGGAGGCCATCACCAAAAAGGGGAGGCTTGGACAGTCGGGCTAGAGAGTCTATAAAAGCAATGAAGGACACAAGGAAGAAGGACATTCAACCAATCAATCAAAAGACATCCAGCTTTGCACTCCAACAAGCAAGAAACCAAAAAGCTTTAGTTTGTTCAAACTTTACCCTTTTAGTCGTAGGAGAGCCATCTTTTGTCAAGTTTTAGAAGCTCTACTACCTTGCCCCTGTGTTGTAGTATCAAATCCCTTTAGTACACCCGATTTATATTTCATTCTCCAAAGATTAAAACCCTTGTAAAACACAAGGGGTAGTGGTTGCAAGAAGACGAACCTTGCCTGACAAGGTCATAATCTTGCCTGAGTCTCTTTTGGTTGTACTTACATAAAGTAGATCTGTTGTTTTATGCATCTTTCATTGGACATATGATATTATAAGTAAAAGTCCTTGTTTACAAGGCAAAAAAAAAGAAGAACCTTATGCAGACTTAACCCATCTGTGAACAATCCAATCGAACTAAAAAGTCTAATTAACTTGTGAACAAAAAAAGAACAATTTGTTATACAAAGATAACGGTGGCATGCTCAGACCCATATTAGTTTTGATTGTGAGCCTCAAGGCCTAATAAAGGCCCCACAAAGGCACCATTCAAACTAGTAACAAATTCATATTGCAATACACCAAGCAACAAACCTTGCCCGATAGGCAAACCCAAGGAAGTTGTGCGAGGGACAAATCTAGCTAGAACATAATTTTGGTACACCCAGTGGGACCTATTTTGTAATATTGTATGCCAAGACGAAGGAGGGACCGAACGTTTAGGTGGAAGGCGGAATTTGGGCAACCTTTTTGTACAACAGAAGCATGCATGACATATCATCTAGAGGACTTTCCTTCACCATATAACCCCAGGATCTTAAAAAGCCCAATCTCTTTCTAAAAAGTCGGGAGGGAAGGTCACTAATGAAGATTTGCAAGCCACCATGATGCAAGTATTTAAGAGTATAGAGAAGATCTCTCTGGAAACTAAAGGAGAGGTTAGTAGGTTGTGTTCCTTAACAGGAATGCTACAAAGAAAGTTAGAATTAGAGTACTCCACACCGAAAGATGGTTATTCCAGTGAAAGAGTCGTGGAGGCAAGCCCAGAAAAGGAACCATCAATTTCTCAATTTCCCTTACTTGAAGAAAAAAAGAACAAAGAGAAGAGAAAGGAAGGGGCCGAAACCAGTCAACAAGAATACCCTAAAGAAGAGTTTTAAGAGGTAGGCTTGCCCGATCTTCTGCCACCACCACCAGATGTTAGGAGTAAAATCGGGTAGGAAGGAATAAAGATTGCTGCATTTAACTCATTCTTAAGCATAAGCCTATTCCTTACAAGCCACCACCATTGGTTAATAAGGGAGGAGGAGAAGCTAGATAGAGGCAGCTCGACATACAGAGGGAAGTTATCTCGATCATTGATCATGGCCAGAAGTAAAGGACTTTTTAACCCCACACAACAATATGGCCAATCAACAACATAGGAATGAATTAGTAGAATTGAGAATGATGGTGGTACGAAATGCTCAACCTCAAACCCGCCTGATGTTTAGGATAACATATCAGAGGCCTTATTCTAAGTATGTTGATGAGCATAATCCTTTCCCTCTCAATTTCAAAAAGCCAATGTTCCCAACTTTCAGTTGGGAATACTGTAATGTATCATCTAGAGATCACATTTTCAAATTTTGGAATCACTATGTGGCATTTGAGGACAACCCTAACTACAAATTGAGATTGTTTGGGAACTCACTAGTGGGCATGGCTTCCTAATGGTACTCTCTGTTACCCTTTAATTCCATTGCTAACTGGGGGCAAATGGAGATGATCTTTCATGAGCAGTTCTATATGTTGGAACTTGAGATAACCATTAATGATCTAGTGGAAGTGAAACAATATGAACATGAGTCTATAGAGGATCTTATGATGAGGTTTAGGAAGACCAGGATAAGATGTCAGTTCCTAATCAACCATGCTCAACTCATAGCCATTGCCCAGAAGGCTCTGAGACTACCTTTGAGGAAGAAGTTCTATGATGTGCAGCTTAACGAGCTAGTGATTACGGCCACTAAGTATAAGAAGCTATTGACAGAAGAACAACAAGTGAAGCATTCATCTAAAGTACCTTATTTTTATAAAAATAAAGCACTGATACATCAACTGGAGTTTAAAGGCCTAGAGGCAGGATAAATGATAACAGCCTAGGGAGAAGGGATAAAGCTATGTGCTGCAGAGACGACCACTCCTTTCAAACCTTTGATGGTGAAAGGATTGGTTCTCAACCCATCAAGGACCAGAAGATCATAATGAACGATGGAGGGTTTGTACCCATGAACCTCTAAAATATTAGTCATAATCCTTTGACTTAACTAAGGCCGTAGACATCTATGAATAACTTGAAGGGAAAATTATGAGATTCTAGAATGGGATTTCATAAAGACTATCATGCATATACAAATCAAATTTAATATGCGAAAGCAGCGGAAGCATTTATAACATATTATCAAAGCTATAGTCATGCAAATCCCCTTCAAGGTTCATAGGTTTATATATAATGCATCAAAACAATTTTTAGAATCAAGAACAAAGTGAAGGTTAGTCTTATACCTCTTGATCTAGACTTGAGACCAAGGATGGACCACCTCCAAGCCCTTTGCTCCTTGAAATCCTTGAGCCTAGCTTCCCTCCTTGCCTTCTCCACTTTGTTACAATGAGTGCTCCTAGGTTCTCTTCAAGTTCCCAAAGTAGGAAACCTCTAAAGATCCTCACCCACTAGTGTAGTGAGAAGGATGAAGGAATAACCAAAAGGGTGTAAGAGATGTTAGTAAAAACCCCCTTATGGTGGCCGGCCTTTGTGGTTCAAGAGAGCTATTTTCTTTTGCCTCTTTTGTTGTTCAAAACTCACAAAAACCCTAATGAACTTTATCTCTATAAAGTTCTTTATATAGACAAAAGAAACCTAGTCAACAACTTGACTAAATATCTCACCTTTCCTCACCTAAAGTGGCCAGCCCCTTTGTGTTGTTTTTGGGCTTTGGGCTTTTATTATTTCAAGTCATCCAATGCTTGAATAAAAGCCCAATGGGTTTAGGCCCAATGGGCCTAATTAAACCCGAACGTTTCTTTAAGCCCAAAACGATCTTTATCGCTTTTATGATTTCTTTAGACTTTTCTAAATTAATCACAACACATAATTAATCCAATTAATTGTTTCCATCATCCATTAGTTACTCACTACAATAGTGTATTGGTGAACAACCTTTTAGGTTCTAATTAGCAAGGCAGTGAGGTGATTGGCATCAATCCAATTGCTCATATTTAATTCAATCACTTAGTGAATTAAAACTTCATTTTAATTCACCTTTCTTCTTTGACGACTACATTTAATCATCTAGAAGAACTCACAAGCTATGAGTGACATCTAACCATATGTCATAGCTACCCAAGCTAATGTAGAAGTTTATTCGGAGAACCTAGTCAGTTGGAATTACAATGTAATTCAATCCTTCTCTAATACAATACTCTCAATCACATCATTAGGGTATGGATATATCATGTCAAACCCCTAATGTGATTATTCCTTCTTATATGATCCAATTGAGTCGTATAGGAACGCTTTCCTTTATTACGCTCGATACTTCGGCCGAAGATTCCCGAATCATATCTTAGAGTATTCTTCCTCTCTTATCGAGGATTAGAGATTCCTTGTTGCGCATACACTTGCCTTCATGACTAAGTGGCTTAACCCCAACTATGTCGTTGACATTCTGATAGAGTGACTTTGACATAATCAAAGATTAAGTACTTAACCATAAGACAACGACGATGCCTCAGGTCAAAGGATTACTTACATTATTCCAACCATTTGAGTTACTTGCTTGACATGTGAGTAGACCTCCATGCAAGTACTCTGATTCAATTGTATTCAGTGAACTCATTCCCTTAATGAGCACCTGCATACTTGTCTTAGTGTCACAACACGAATGGGTTGAGACTTTCCATCCTTCCAATTGAAGCGGACACAGCAAGTACTGGTCTAAGCATTGTCAGTATCCCTCCGACAATCCAATGACCAGGAACCTTTTGGACATAATGGTTATGTGAAGAAGGTCTCTGTAGTCTAACATCATTAGATTACTTCTTCAATCGATCCATTGTCCATGGATTCACTATTCAGGACATATATCGTTTATTGAGATAGTCCTAATTAGTATCTTTGCCATTTGATGTATAAGAATCATCCATACATCGATTCATTTGTCCTGAAAGATTTCTTCCAAAGATTGACTTTCAGGGCATATTTCCAACATAACTAGTAAGGGCCTAAACCTAAAGAACTCAGAGGGAAGAAGTGAAGGAAAAATTTGGTCCTAGCTAAGAACAAGTATGAACATTTGAATACACATGCAAGCTATTAACACTTTAAAGTAGGCATGCATCCAAAAACAATTCATAAAACCCATGACTTTCAAAGCCTAGTATATGGTGAACCAAAATAAACTCTTTAACTACATTAAAGAGAAGTAAAGATTTAGTGATTCTTTACCCTTGAAGCTCATCCTTGATTACACAAGGGATTCACCCAAGTGGAAGGCCTTCAAGCCACCTCCAAGCTTCTTGAATCCTCCTTGTGTTTTCCTCCCTTTAGTGCTCCTTTGATGATTTGAGGAAAAAAGATTTGTTCTCCAAAACACCAAAAGCTTGATGTCTCCAAGTCTCTTCACCAAGGTTGTATCTTGTGAAGATGATACGGATGACTAAGGAAAGAAGAGATTGCTAGATGTCCCTCCCCTTAGTGGCCGGCCTCCTTAGAAGAAAATGGAGAAAATGTTTCACCCAATTTCAACAAGAAGAACCCTAATTAGAAAATAGCTATAAAGTTGCTTTTATAACCTTTTCTTTGGTGAGTGGCAAACTTGTAATTAAGCAAACTTTGCCCATCCACCCTAATGGCCGGCCATCCTTTGTTATTGGGCTAATTTGCCGATTTTGTTTTAGTTGTCATACAACTTAAACATAATGGGCCTTGTGGACCAAAAAGCTTTTGGGCCCCGAAACCCAAAACCAACATATAAGCCCAATACGAACCTTTCGTATAATTAATTAACTAATTAATTAATCTTTACCATTCTTCAATTAAACCATTTAATTGCTTATCCATTTCATTTGATTTCTTCACATACATCCTTAATCGGTGTACGATCCATTAGGTTCCAATTAGCGAGGCAGTGGGCGATGTTACTCTTAACGATCGATTGTGAATTGAAACCACATTTCAATTTTCCCTTTTGTTGATTAGTGTTTGCTAACCATTAGGGCTTCCACAAACCATGAGTGACGCCTAGCAGCATATCATGGTTACCCAAGCTAAGTAGAATTGGTTGGAGAACCTATCCAGTTACAACTACAATGCAATACGGTCCTTCTCTAATACAATACTCTTAATCACATTGTTTAAGTGATAGTTTGTTTCATGTCTACTATCCAATGTGATACTTTCCTATATGATTCCCTTGAATATGATTTGGAACAAACTTCCTAAGTCATATTCATTTGCTTTGGCCAAAGACTTTAGAATCATATCTTAGAGTATTCTCCCTCCACCATGGAAGGTTAGAGATCCCTTGTTGTGCATTCATATGCCTACATGATTAGATAGCTTGACCCCAACAATGCCGTGGACACTCCAAAGGAATGTCGTTGACAGGATCAAAGATCAAGGACCTAACCATTAGACATCGATGATGCCTCAGGTCAAAGGACTACTTTGCATATTGCAACTTTAGAGTTCATACATGACATGTATGTTCGAACTCTCTTTTGGTCGTAGTTCAGTGTACTCGATTACTCTTTCGAGCACCTATGTGTTTGTCTTAGTGTCCAACACCAAATGACTTGAGACTAGTCATACTCACGCTTGAGTCAACACAACACATACTAACCTTAACGGATTGTCAATGCCCAGTTGGCAATCCTATGGCTAGGAACGTTTTAGGAATGAACATAAGAGAAAGGTCTCGATAATCTAACTTACTTAGATCACTTATCTCTTAGAACAAATACATTCCTTGGATTCTCTTATTGCTTAAACACGTGATACAATAAATAGTGATTAACAATAAGATTTGCCCTTCATTAAACATATAAAAGTTTAATACATTAAGTATTCCAAAAAGCTATTACATCAAATGAGTGGCTTTGTGGGCATACTTCCAACAAGAAGTATTGCAAGGCCCACTACACCTTCAATCACTCCATTGCTAATTATGTGTAATTCAGAGATTAAATCCAAGACCTTATAGTCAAAGGGAAATTTTCGCTGAAGAAACCCCAGGCCAACATGATGATTAACACAGATCCATTCCCAAAAGCCCCAATCAATATGATAAATCTTAATTGGGTTGAGAGGGGGAAGGAAAAAGTTACCCTGGATGAAAGAGGAGAAAGAAGGCAGGAACATAGGCCAATAGAAGGCACCAAAAGGTTGCCCGATAGGCCCCAAGTAGCTATGGTTAAATGAATAGTTTTATGTAGTAAATGTCAATGTGAATATGAGCTCGAGGTACCAGCATTGATCGAGAGTTGGTCAGAAGGAAATAGGTAAAAGAATAGGATACTCGCAGGAGTATTCTCCAAGCTACTAAAACAAATAAGGAGACTACTAAGAATGTGTTCCAGAGATTGCGAGGAGATTCAGAGCCTAAAAGTCTATATGAAGTGTTTAGAAACTTTGAAGCTTTTGAAGTAGTGGAAGATAAAGATATGAGGTTACCACGCTAGGTGGATGATAAGATTCCCTAGCCAACCAACCACGGCAACATGAGACAAGGAAGGCTAGAAAGAACCATGAGCCCGATTCCACTAGTTACAAAGGTGAATTCAGGCCGACTAGGCTGAAAATGGTACATAGTGGGCAAAGACAGAAGACCTATTAGAGAAATGGGGGCATCTATGATAAGAAGGGTTTAGAGGCAACACAAGGCTTATATGAACTCACTAAAATTTCTTGTTATTTCAGAAGCTTCTAAGAATGTTAAGTTCGAGAAGTTTACCTAAGGAGGAAAAAGATGACCTAGTTGGAGAAACATGAGAGAAGTAGAGAGGGCTAATAGCAAGGCTAAATATGGAGGGGATCATGTGCCTTAAACCCATCGTCTAGGGAAATACAGGGTATTAATAAGAATGCAAGAGAGCATGGTGATGGTACTTACATGAGGTTGGAATCCAGAGTCTATTTGTTTTGGAACCATTTATCCTAAAAGAGAGGTGCCTCTACCACCATAAGAGGATATTCCCTTTCAAACTCCAGAACAACTACATAATTTCAATGCAATAGAAGAAGAGGAAATGCCCGAGTTGATGTTAAGCAAAGATGCTCGAGCCTAGATGGATCAGTTTATATGCAAGATTGAAGAGAAGAATGAAGGAACACATGAACTTAGCAACTTTCATGTCAATAGGACTTATGTACTGTCCTCCATGTTCTATGCAGAACCAAATCAACCAGTATTAATGGAGGATGATTATTTGGCTCAAGAGCCAATGATGGCTCTTGTAAACACTGAAGAGGTTTAGTAAGAAGGGGTCAAGCTTGGCAGACTTGCCCGACCCCACACAAAAAAGCCTGAGAAAGTTTATTATGATAAAATGGTATTAAAAAAACCAAGTCTGGCCTTAGCAAACCATCTAAAGCCTATATATATGTGACAACTCATTTGGAAGGGGTTCTTTTTCGAAAGGTGTTGATAAATGGGGGGTAGCAGTTAATGTACTACCACTTAAACAGATGAAGAAACTTTGCAGAGGTGAGGAATACCTTATTCCTACTGATCTCACAGTGTCTCGTTTTTCTGGGGCCATCACCAAAACACATGGGATACTACCCTAAAAAGTAGACTTGGGATCCAAGAAGATTATGTTGTCATTTTTTGTAGTAAACGATAGCTCTACTTATGGGGCGTTGCTGGGAAGGGATTATATACACCAAAGTTTGTCTATACCTCTACCTTGCACCAACAAGTTGCTGTTTATCATGAACCCACTACCACAGAACAAGGAATTTGGGAGATGGTGGAAGTCGAGTCACAACCATTTCTCCCCACATTTAATGTTTCTGAGGCTAATTTCTACAATCCCAATGTTGGGGTCCTACAATGTTTAGGTGTTGATCAGAATGGCTGCCCTATCAAGGTGACGACCCAAAAACTCTTAGAACAAGGACTTTCTTTCACTTAAGAGGAATAGGACATGCCTCATATTGTCCTTGCCTGCCAACACCAATGATGATAGACCAAAGCATAAAGGATCAGGTGATAGCAGTTAGGTCTTTAATTAAGAGACTGTTGGATTATGGAAGAGAATGAAGAAAAATCAAGGAAAGCTTAGCCAAAGAAATGGCAGAGTGAGGAGAGGGAACTTCAGGCACCAAAGATGATCAAGGAAGAGAAATTTTGGAAGAAGAAATAAAGGCAGCTATCCATCTGGTAAAATTTATATATGACTTAGATTAGACAGAGGATTAGCCCGAGGCTTCAAAATCAGTAGAATTTTTGTCTACAGAGCCCGATAAACCAATACCTAAAGTTCAAGACCCTTTAAAAACCATTAATTTGGGAATTGAGGAGGATCGACAGCCAATATAACTCAGTGGCCTGCTGGAAACAGTAGATCGGGCAAAGATAGTTAATCTTTTGCACGAATTCAAAGACTATTTTGCATGGCATTACACAAAAATGCCAGGATTAGACTCCAGCGTAGTAGAGCATATAATGCCTATTAAAGAGGGGTATAAACTTGTAAAGCAAGCACCAAGGAGGATGTCAAAAGCAATAAAAGAAAAAGTTAAGGAAGAAATTGAGAAGCTAGTAAAGGCAGGCTTTATTAGGCCTGCAAAATATGTAGAATGGTTGGCCAACATTGTACCTGTACTAAAAGCTGTAACTAATGCCATTCGATGTTATGTCAATTATAGAAATATTAACAAAGCAACTCCCAAGGATGAATACCCTATGCCTATTGCTGACCTATCAATTGATGCAGTTGCAAAACACAAAGTATTACTTTTATGGATGGAAATGCTAGATATAATAAAATAAAAATGGCTAAAGAAGAATACATAAGACACATTCAGATGCCCAAGACATATAGGAGCTTATTCCATGAATACGTTGTCATGCCTTTTGGGCTAAAAAATGCTGGTGCTATTTATAAAAGGGCAATGAATGCTATTTTTATGATTTGATCGGGCATACCACGGAGGTATACATTGACAACATCATAGTGAAGTCTAGAATTGAAGACCAACACCTGGAAGACCTCAGACAATCCTTGCTGAGAATGAAAATCCAAAGGTTGAAGATGAATCCTAGAAAGTGTGCCTTTGGGGTTAGAACAGGCAACTTTCTAGGGTACATGGTCCATCAAAGAGGTGTGGAAATGGACAAGAATAAGGCTAGGGCTATAATGGAATCACCTACCTGAAGGAAATTTTGTGAAAAACATCTTCATTTGAGCAACATCTATGGCATACAATTAACATTTAAAGGCGGAATCATGCTTGTATGCACTCAAAAACAAAACATTACCCATGAAATTCAAAGCCTAGTAGTTATGTGAACCAATACTCAACCCAAGAACAAAGTGAGTTGAGAAATTTTTTACCTTTGTTGATTCCTCTTTGCATAAGCAAAGGCCAATCACCCAAGGAGAGGGCCTTCATTCCTTGCTTCTTAGCTCCATGGATTTCTTGGATGAGGATGGTTGAAAGGATTCTCCAAATTCCCAAAGTTGAGAACCTCTAATTTTTCCACACCAAGGAGAGACTCGAAGAAGAGATGAGTGACCTTGGAGAAGGGAAGATTGCTAGCTAATCTCCTCCAAGGGGGCCGGCCTCCTAGAGAGAAAGGGAGAGACATTGTGTTCGCATCTTTTCTCCAAAAGAAACCCTAATGAAGAAAAGGCTATAAAGTCACATTTATACCTACCTTCATTGGAGCGGCAAACTTGTAATAAGTGTTGGAAATATGCCCTGAAAGTCAATCTTTGGAAGAAACCTTTCAGGACAAATGAATGGATGTATAGATGATTCTTATACATCAAATGGCAAAGATACTAATTAGGACTATCTCAATAAACGATATATGTCCTAAATAGTGAATCCATGGACACTGGATCAATTGAAGAAGTAATCTAATGATGTTAGACTACAGAGACGTTCTTCACATAACCATAATGTCCAAAAAGGTTCCTGGTCATTGGATTGTCGGAGGGATACTGACAATGCTTAGACAGGTACATACTATGTCTGCTTCAAATGGAAGGATGGAAAGTCTCATCCCATTCGTGTGGTGACACTAAGACAAGTATGTAGGTGCTCATTAAGGGAATGAGTTCACTGAACACAATCGAACGAGAGTACTTGCATGGAGGTCTACTCACATGTCAAGCAAGTAACTCTAATGGTTGGAATAATGTAAGTAGTCCTTTGACCTGAGGCATCGTCGTTGTCTTGTGGCTAAGTATGAAGGATTATTTTGTTAAAACAAGTTCATTTAAGCAACATCAATAAGCATGCAATTAACAATTAAAGGCGGAATCATGCTTGCATGCACTTAAAAACAAAACTTTAACCATGAAATTCAAAGCCTAGTAGATTGGTGAACCAAAACTCAACTCAAAACATAGTGAGTTGAAATTTATACCTTTGTAGATTCCTCTTTGCATAAGCAAAGGCTAATCACCCAAAGAGAAGGCCTTCATTCCTTGTATCTTAAATCTATGGATTTGGATGGAAGAATAGGTTTCTCCAAGTTCTCAAAATTGAGAACCTCTAAGTCTCTTCACCAAGGAGAGATTGGAGAAGAAATGAGTGACCTTGGAGTAGTGGGATTGCAAGATGCACCCCCCAAGGTGGCCGGCCTCTTTAGAGAGAAATGGAGAGAGAAGTTCTCACCAATTTTCTCCAAAAGAAAAACCTTATGAATTTTGGCTATAAAGTCATATTTATACCTTTATTCATTTGAGTGGCAAACTTGTAAATAAGTCCAAGTTCACTACCCTAAACAATATGGCCGGCCATTAGGATATTTTGGACTAATTGGGCCTTTGTGAATCATTATTCATTAAGTTGTCATACAACTTAAGTTAATGGGCTTGACGTTCGAAGCCCATTGGGCCTTAAGGTCCAAAACTATCCCGAGGTCTTTAACGAACTTATTCGTTTGATTAATTAACATATTAATTAATCCTTGCCATAAATAAATGATTAAACCATTTAATCATTCTTACTCATCTCCATTGTTTCTTCAATCTCCACCTTACACGGTGTGCGATCCATTAGGTTCCTTTTAGCGAGGCAGTGGGTGATTAAAACCATTTTACATCGATTGTGAATTGAAACTTACTTTCAATTCTCCCTTTAGTGATTACACACGTGTAGGGCTTCCACAAACCATGAGTGACACCTTGCAGCATATCATGGTTACCCAAGCTAATCAGAAGAGGTAGAGAAAACCTATTCAGTTTGGGATTACAAATGCAATACGGTCTTTCTCTAATACAATACTCTTGACCACATTGTTTGGTTTGATAGTTTATTTATTCATGTCTACTATCCAATGTGATTTGTGTGCTTATATGATTACCTTGAATGTGATTTGGAACGCATTCCTAAATCTTATTCATACTCTGGCCAGAGATTCTAAATCATATCATAGAGTATTCTCCCCCAACGGTTTGAAGGTTAGAGATCCCTTGTTGCGCATTCACTTGCCTCCATGGCTAAGTGGCTTAACCCCAACGATGTCGTGGACACTCCAATGGAATGACGTTTGACATAATCAAAGATCAAGGACTTAACCACAAGACAACTGTGATGCCTCAGGTCAAAGGACTACTTTGCATTATCCCAACCATGAGTTCTCATGTGACATGAGTATGAGAACTCTTCGTTGATCGCGTTCAGTGAACTCATTCTCTACTGAGCACCTACGTACTTGTCTTGATGTCACACACACCAATGACTCGAGACTAGTCACTCTCCCTGAGAGAAGACATAGCACGTACCGATCTTGACGGACTGTCAATGCCCAATTGACAATCCTATGATCAGGAACATTTAGGATGTGTCTACGAAAGAATGGTCTCATGAATCTAACTTCATTAGATTGCATTCTCCCAATCACATATTCCTTGGACTTTATCGTTTAAGCATATAACATTTATATGAGACGGCTCAAACAATAATATTTGCCCTTCATATTTAAACTAGATTAGTTTAACATGTGAAATGTCCATAAAGTATCATCATATGATTGGCTTTAGGGCACATTTCCAACAAAGTACTTAATCTTTGATTATGTCAAAGTCACCCCAGTTACAACTACAATGCAATACGGTCATTCTCTAATACAATACTCTTAATCACATTGTTTGAGTGATAGTTTGTTTCATGTCTACTATCCAATGTGATACTTATCTATATGATTCCCTTGAATATGATTTGGAACAAACTTCCTAAGTCATATTCATATGCTTTGGCCAAAGACTTTAGAATCATATCTTAGAGTATTCTCCTTCCACCATGGAAGGTTAGAGATCCCTTGTTGTGCATTCATATGCCTACATGACTAGATAGCTTGACCCCAACAATGCCGTGGACACTTCGATGGAATGCCGTTGACATGATCAAAGATCAATGACCTAACCATTAGACATCTATGATGCCTCAGGTCAAAGGACTACTTTGCATATTGCAACTTTCGAGTTCTTACATGACATGTATGTTCGAACTCTCTTTTGATCGTTGTTCAGTGTACTCGATTACCCTTTC
Organism: Malus sylvestris; assembly: GCF_916048215.2. Lineage (NCBI taxonomy): Eukaryota > Viridiplantae > Streptophyta > Magnoliopsida > Rosales > Rosaceae > Malus > Malus sylvestris. The sequence goes on from NC_062261.1 coordinate 25,103,718, forward strand.
GAGCACCTATGTGTTTGTCTTAGTGTCCAACACCAAATGACTTGAGACTAGTCATACTCACGCTTGAGTCAACATAACACATACTAGCCTTAGCGGATTGTCAATGCCCAATCGGCAATCCTATGGCTAGGAACGTTTTAGGAATGAACATAAAAGAATGGTCTCGATAATCTAACTCACTTAGATCACTTGTCTCTTAGATCAAATACATCCCTAGGATTCCCTTATTGCTTAAACACATGATACAATAAATAGTGATTAACAATAAGCTTTGCCCTTCATGAAACATATAAAAGTTTAATACATTAAGTATTCCAAAAAGCTATTACATCAAATGTGTGGCTTTGTGGGCATACTTCCAACAATCTCCCACTTGCACTCAAAGCCATCCTCCCATGTATCTAATAGCCATCCTTTCCATATAACGGTCAAGCTGGATTTGAGACATTGGCTTTGTCAGTGGATCTGCTACGTTATTGGCTGAGGCAACTTTGAGGATGTTGACTTTCCCCTCGGCAGCATATCTTCTAATGATATTAAAGCGCCTGTCAAAATGCTTGTTCTTTTGATGAGCCCTGGGTTCCTTGGCTTAAGCTATCGCCCCACTATTATCACAGTACAAAGTTACTGGTGATGTAATGGTTGGAACCACTCCAAGTTCAGTGATGAACTTCTTCATCCAGAACGCTTCTTTGCCGGCTTCAGCTACAGCGACATATTCAGCCTCTGTTGTGGAATCAGCAATTACACTTTGTTTCTTGCTCTTCCAATTGACAGCCCCACCATTCAGAATGAATACATATCTGGAGTTGGAACTTCTATCATCGACGTCAGATGGGAAATCTGCGTCTGTATAGGCTTCCACTCTCAACTCTGCCACTCCTCCATATACGAGGAACATGTCATTAGTTCTTCTTAAGTACTTAAGGACCGTCTTGACAGCTGCCCAATGTTCTGGTCCTAGGTTAGATTGATATCGACTAGTAATGCTCACAGCATATGCGATATCAGTCCTTGTGCATATCATGGCATACATGAGACTCCCTATGGCAGAAGCATAAGGAATCATATTCATTTGCCGTATCTCTTCAGGAGTCTTAGGTTCCATGGACTTAGAAAGGTGAATTCCATGTCTCACAGGAAGAAAACCTTTCTTAGATTGTTCCATCTGGAACCTACTTAACACCTTATCAATGTACATAGATTGGGATAATCCAATTAATTTTCTGGATCTATCACGATAGAGCTTTATCCCAAGTACATAAGATGCATCTCCTAAATCTTTCATGTGGAAGGTTTTGGACAACCACACTTTTACAGAAGAAAGTATTGCAGTGTCATTCCCGAATAGTAATATGTCATCTACATATAACACTAGGAATACTACTGCTTCCCCAACGACCTTTTGATAAACACAATTGTCGTCTTCGTTTTGAGTAAAACCAAACGTTTTGATTTCAGTGTCGAAACGAATGTTCCAGCTCCTGGAGGCTTGCTTAAGTCCATAAATGGACCTTTGAAGCTTGCATACCTTAGTCTTTTCAGACTTGGACATGAAACCTTCGGGTTGAGTCATATAGAGCTCTTCCTCTAGGTAGCCGTTCAGAAAGGCCGTCTTCACGTCCATTTGCCATATCTCATAATCATGGTACGCATCTATAGCAAGCAAAATCTGAATGAACTTAATCATGGCTACAGGAGAGAAAGTTTCTTCATGGTCAATCTCTTCTCTTTGCCTGTAACCCTTGGCTACTAGTCTAGCCTTATAAGTCTCCACGTTCCCATCAACGCCTATCTTCCTCTTGAAGACCCATTTGTTTCCAACAGGTACAATACCTTCTAGAGGGTCTACAAGAGTCCAGACCTGATTTTGATACATGGAATCCATCTCGGATTTCATGGCCTCTTGCCATCTCTTTGAATCAATGTCGGACATTGCTTCAGTGTAGTCCCTAGGGTCCTCCTTTGTGTCATTGTCACCTAGAAGGTGCAATTCCGTAAAGTCATTGTCTAAGCCATACCTCTTAGGTGGCTTACTAACCCGTTCAGATCTACGTGGAGCTAGGGGTTCAGAAACAGGGTTGTCAATATATCGAGTGCTTGTTTGTGGTTCATTATTAATCTCATTAATTTCCATCTCTTTGCTTATAGTTCCTTTGAGAACGAATTCGTCCTCTAGAAACTTAGCAGTTCTGGCGACAAAGACTTTCTGGTCGTCAGGATGGTAGAACTCATATCCCATAGTTTCTCTAGGATATCCCACAAAATATCATCTTACTGATCTCGCTTCAAGCTTAGTAGCTTCAAGCTTTTTGACATATGCTTCACAACCCCAAATCTTAACATGATTAAGACTTGGCTTTCTTCCATGCCATATCTCATAGGGCGTTTGTGAAACTGACTTGGAAGGTACTCTATTAAGCAAGTAAGCTGCTGTATATAGAGCGTATCCCCAGAATGTTACTGGTAGATCAGCGGAACTCATCATAGAACGAACCATGTTCATCAAGGTTCGATTTCTCCTTTCAGAAACTCCATTAAGTTGTGGAGTTCCCGGTGGAGTCCACTGTGATATTATTCCACACTCTTTGAGATAATCTAGGAACTCATTACTCAGATATTCACCCCCTCGATCCGATCTTAGGATCTTTATCTGTTTCCCAGTTTGCTTCTCAACTTCATTCTTGAATTCCTTGAACCTTTCAAAGGATTCTGACTTGTACTTCATAAGATACACATAGCCAAACCGAGAGTGATCGTCGGTGAATGTGATATAGTAGGAAAAGCCTCATCTCGACGTAGTAGACATAGGTCCACATACGTCAGTGTGGATTAACCCTAGAATTTCAGTGGCACGCTCTCCTTTTCCAGTAAATGGAGATTTGGTCATCTTCCCTTTCAAGCAACATTCACAAGTACCCATCTGGTCATTACCTAATGGGCGGATATATCCGTCTTTCGACATCTTGTGAATCTTATCAAGGTTCACATGTCCAAGTTTAAGATGCCACATCTTTTCTTGGTTAACTTCTTCTCTAGCCCTTATGGGTTTTGAGGTAATCCCGCCTGCAATACAGTGCATCCCACTATTCATCTCTAGGTGAAAAAGTCCCTCTATCATATTACCATGAGAGATAATACGACCGTTCAAGTATAAAGTGCAACTCATTTTGTCAAACAATACTGAGTGCCCATCTCGTAAAAGCTTAGAGATGGAAATCAAATTCTTTATACATGAAGGAAAATATAAACAATTTTTAAGTTCTAGGACTTCCCCAGAGGGTAGGTTAAGCATGTAGGTGCCTATTGCTTTTGCAGAGATTTTAGTGCCGTTCCCAACTCGCACAACCATCTCCCCATTGCGCAGTGATTTGCTCCCCGTTAGTCCCTGCATCGTATTACAGATATGTTGACTAGCGCCTGAATCAAATATCCAGGAATTGGAGCTCACTGTAAAAGCACTCTCTATGACAGAAATAGTCTCTTCAAAAGTTCGTGTCATAAGGCTCGCAATGCGCACCCTGTATTTCTTCTTCCAACGTTCATCCTTTCCACAATGAAAGCATGTTCCTTTGGATTTCTTTGCCTTCTTCTTATGCAACCTTTTCCTTGTGTTTGCATTCTCACTCCCACTGTCCATTTTGAAACCTTTTTCAAATTTAGAGAACATGTCAATCATCTCGTTTAAAGAATGATCGAATCTATTCACTTTATAGTTTACAATAAACTTAGTGAAATCATCCGAGAGAAGTTCCTAAACTTTTAAGATCTTTAAATATCTTTTCCATCTTTTGTCCATGTTTATGGACTGATGTCCCCTTTGCCATTTTGGCATTCATTAGACTACAAACATTTGAGAATCGTACATTACTAGTCTCAATGTCATGCATCTTATGCAAACTTTCAACCATGGCACAAGAAATGTCCATGTGCTTATGTAGCTTCATAAGCTCCTCACTAAGTGAATTAAAGATTAAGCATTTGGCTTGTAAATCATCCTCATAGTGTCTAACATAATTTTGACACTCCTCATTTGAAACTAGTTTCGTAGGAGGTATATGAGGAGGGGATTGCTTAAGCACATACAATATGTCTTTCACCTTTGAGACATTCTCAATGTGGCGATACAAAGCAAGGAAACGTTGGCCCTTAAGGCCCTTTTTGTCAAGTATAATGGTGGGTATAATTTTAGGCATGTCGTTAACTACATAGCATAACAGAAATCGTATTAGATTGTTTGTTTAAAACTATTTGATTGGGTCTTTGAATCAAATAGTACCACCCACTATTTTTGGCAAATTCCACATCCCTCAATAGAATTCGAGAGTTATATTGAACTCTTAGCGGGGTATGGGAGACTCACCATTACCAAGCCCACCTCACGATGATACGATGTTGGTTAGCAAAAATAATGATGAGAGAATAACGCATTATTCATTTACAACCTTTTGTAATTACCCATTCGTTTGGCCTCTAGAGAATGTTGCCTCACGATGATACGATGTCGGCTCCATTGCACTTAGTTTAAGTTATTCCCACCATGCTTAGTTTGTGAAGGGGTTCAAGAATAGCCTCACGATGATACGATGTCGGCTATCCTCGTTGCCTACATTCACCTCATCATATGTTTATGGACTCCTCCTGGATGTAAGCACATACTTTGAACTCCCCCATGATAGGGTGAAGCCGGTGCATGAGTCATAAACGATTGGAGCCCACCACGGTGGAAGGCCTACGAAGAGATGTTCAAAACATCTCTCACTTATCAACTTAATATTCGTTTGTTGAGGGAGTAGTTTTGGGCTACATCAAAATCATTTTAATCTTATTAAAAGAACATGGGCCTATCACAACTATTGGTCCAAGTTAATATGAATTTAGTAGTTTATAATACTCCCACTATTTCGAAGAAATAAGTGAGACTATATGGAACTACTAACGAATGCATTGCATCCTCATATGGACTATATAGTCATATTAGGTTTTAGGATGATTATGAACCGATTAATTTGATCCAACACGAGCCTTGTGTTGGACCTTGGGTTTAAGGTAGATAGTTGTTGATTTTAGTTACGCGTTTAATCCAATTAAGCCGTTATTTCCTATTGGGCATTGGACCCAACTATTCTATTTTGCATACATATAAACAAAAGGAATACATGAAATAATAAGAAGGGCTTATGCCCTTTGACAACACAAATGATGGACTTATGTCCATTTACAACAAATTGAATTAATCAAATTACATTCAAATCTACACTACCAAACCTAAACATTCATAATGTAAAGCGGCCAATCACATAGCTCAATTATCGAGGCCTTTGGTTCATAATCACCCTTTTCTCAATTAATCACATTAACTAAGAAAGCAACTTAAACAATTGGTTTTTGGATCCATAGAATTGATTTAAATGGAACTAAATGAAATGAAAATCCAATTCTCATTAAAGAGACAAAACAATTTTGTTCTCATTTTATTTGGGCCAAAAGGAAACTATGACCACAACAATTGGGCCACAATGCAAATACAAAAACTTTTGGGGTCACTTTGTAAAAACACAATAGTCCACAACTTCATGTAATTACAACTAGATCCCAAAATTTTAATAATGTAAAAACATCATTAAAGGATCAAAACAATTTGTCCTTTAGAGTTTTTGGGCCTTAACATAAAAACGTAAACTTTTGGGCCAAAGTGCAAATACACAAAAGTATCAAAACTTTATGTAATTGCATAAAAGGCCCCAAAAGTACCCCCACTAGGGGTGGCCGGTTTTTGGAGTGTGAATGAGTGTGAAAGGGATTTTATGCAACTTGATTTTGGTGGGTGAGGTAAAGGTGAAATTGATGGTTTGTAAGAAAATGTTTTGTAAAACATTAATGAGTTTTGTCAAACATTAAAGACAATATTAATGCTTCACCAATAACTATCACCCATCAAAATTAAACCAAAACTTTATGGAAAAACATAAAACTTTTGAATCAAAACTTCAAAACCTTTTTGTTCTTGGCAAGAACTTCAAGAACATTGAAGAACACCATGAAAACTCATAATAGCTCCATGAATGTTTTCATTCACCAAAACTCAATTTTTCACCACTCAAAAGAGGGCTAATATCCTAGGGTACTTAGGGGTTCCAAAAGTCACCTTAAAACCATTTTAACAAGACAAACATGAACCCAAAAAATCACCCTAAGGATTTGGCCGAATTTCCCAAATATTCATGGCACCAAATTTTAGTTCCAATATTCATGCTTAAATGAAATACATCGACAACATTTGAGATGCTAAATTTTCTAACAAAATTTATATATTCAAAAGCAAGAACAAAGCTTGTAACATTTACAACATTTAAATCATAAATCATGAAAATCACAAAACCCAAAAGGATTCACCATAAACTAGGCCTAGGCTCTGATACCACTTGAAGGAAAAATTTTGTCCTAGCTAAGAACAAGTAAAAACATTAGAATACATATGCAAACTATTAACACTTTAAAGTAGGCATGCATTAAAAAACAATTCATAAAACCCATGACTTTCAAAGCCTAGTATATGGTGAACCAATAAACTCATTAACAACATTAAAGAGAAGTAAAGATTTAGAGTTTCTTTACCCTTGAAGCTCATCCTTGTTTACACAAGGGATTCACCCAAGTGGAGGGCCTTCAAGTCACCTCCAAGCTCCTTGGATATTGCTTGTGATTTTCTTCTCCTTTTGTGCTCCTTTGGTCCTTGAGGATGTAAGGAAAGGATCTCCAAAAACACCAAAGATTTGGTGTCTCTAAGTCTCCACACCAAGGGTTAAGTTTGAAGATGAAATGGATGACTTAGAGAAGAAAAGATTGCTAGATTAATCTCTCTAAGTGGCCTCTTTAGAGAAAATGAGAGAAAGTGTTTCACCTCATTTCACCAAGAAAAACCCTAATGAGAAATAAAGCTATAAAGTTGATTTTATACTTCATTTCAAGTGAGTGGCAAACTTGTAATTAATCCAAGTTTGCTACCCTCACCCTTATGGCCGGCCTTACCTTTGTTATTGGGCTAATTGCCCATTTTGTTTTAGTTGTCATACAACTTAAACATAATGGGCCTTGTGGACCAAAACGCTTTTGAGCCCCGAAGCCTAAAACCAACATTAAAGCCCAATACGAACCTTTCGTAAAATTAATTAACTAATTAATTAATCTTGACCATTCTTCAATTAAACCATTTAATTGCATATCCATTTCATTTAATTTTTGTGAATTGAAACCACATTTCAATTCTCCCTTAATGATTAGTGTTTGCTAATCATTTAGGGCTTCCATAAACCATGAGTGACACCTAGCAGTATGTCATGGTTACCCAAGCTAAGTAGAAGTGGTTGGAGAACCTATCCAGTTACAACTACAATGCAATACGGTCCTTCTATAATACAATACTCTTAATCACATTGTTTGAGTGATAGTTTGTTTCATGTCTACTATCCAATGTGATACTTATCTATATGATTCCCTTGAATATGATTTGGAACAAACTTCCTAATTCATATTCATATGCTTTGGCCAAAGACTTTAGAATCATATCTTAGAGTTTTCTCCTTCCACCATGGAAGGTTAAAGATCCCTTGTTGTGCATTCATATGCCTACGTGACTAGATAGCTTGACCCCAACAATGCCGTGGACACTCCGATGGAATGTCGTTGACATGATCAAAGATCAAGGACCTAACCATTAGACATCTATGATGCCTCAGGTCAACGGACTACTTTGCATATTGCAACTTTCGAGTTCTTACATGACATGTATGTTCGAACTCTAGTTTGATCGTTGTTCAGTGTACTCGATTACTCTTTCGAGCACCTATGTGTTTGTCTTAGTGTCCAACACCAAATGACTTGAGACTAGTCATACTCACGCTTGAGTCAACATAACACATACTAGCCTTAACGGATTGTCAATGCCCAATCGGCAATCCTATGGCTAGGAACGTTTTAGGAATGAACATAAGAGAATGGTCTCAATAATCTAACTCACTTAGATCACTTGTCTCTTAGATCAAATACATCCCTAGGATTCCCTTATTGCTTAAACACATGATACAATAAATAGTGATTAACAATAAGCTTTGCCCTTCATTAAACATATAAAAGTTTAATACATTAAGTATTCCAAAAAGCTATTTCATCAAATGAGTGGCTTTGTGGGCATACTTCCAACATTAATTATCCTTACTCATCTCCGTTGTTTCTTCAATCTCTACCTTACACGGTGTATGATCCATTAGGTTCCTTTTAGCGAGGCAGTGGGCGATTAGAACTCTTTCAAATCGATTATGAATTGAAACTTACTTTCAATTCTCCCTTTAGTGATTATACACGTTTAGGGCTTCCACAAACCATGAGTGACACCTAGCAGTATGTCATGGTTACCCAAGCTAATCAGAAGAGGTGGAGAACCTATTCAGTTTAGGATTACAATGCAATACAGTTTTTCTCTAATACAATACTCTTGACCACATTGTTTGGTTTGATAGTTTATTCATGTCTACTATCCAATGTGATTCTCTTTCTTATATGATTACCTTGAATGTGATTTGGAACGATTTCCTAAATCTCATTCATACTCTGGCCAGAGATTCTTAATCATATCATAGAGTATTCTCCCTTAAACAGTTTGAAGGTTAGAGATCCCTTGTTACGCATTCACTTGCCTCCATGGCTAAGTGGCTTAACCCCAACTATGTCGTGGACACCCTCTGACGGAGTGACTTTGACATAGTCAAAGATCAAGAACCTAACCATAAGACAAATATGATGCCTCAGGTCAAATGACTACTTTGCATTATCCCAACCATGAGTTCTCATGTGACATGAGTATGAGAACTCCTTGTTGATCGTGTTCAATGGACTCATTCTCTATTGAGCACCTACATGCTTGTCTTGGTGTCAGTCACACCAATGACTCGAGACCAGTCACTCTCCCTAAGAGAAGACATAGCATGTACTGATCTTAATGGACTGTCAATGCCCAATTGGCAATCCTATGATCAGGAACATTTAGGATATGTATACGAAAGAGAATGGTCTCATGAATCTAACTTCTTTAGATCGCATTCTCCCAATTACATATTCTCCCAATTACATATTCCTTGGACTTATCGTTTAAGCGTATAACATTTATATGAGACGGTTTCAAACAATAATCTTTGCCTTTTATATTAAACTATATTAGTTAACATGTGAAATGTCCGTAAAGTATCATCATATGATTGATTTTAGGGCACATTTCCAACAATCTCCCACTTGCACTAGAGCCAATCAGCTTAGTCATCAATGATGATACCTCTTCTGTAGTCATTTCAAAAATGGTTGAGTAGTAGGCCTAGACAATGGATATCTAAATGTTATCCATAGAAGCAACTTGAGAATAACGACGTCACCATTATACATGATTCTTAATCATGTGGTTTAGTCTCTCAATTGAGTTCAGATCATGATGAGACCTTGATTCCTTGGCTTGAGCTATCGCCCCATTAGTGTCGTAGTGTTGGTACACTAGAGACACTTTCTGGTTGGAACCGAATAGAGAGTTCATGAATGAACTTTCTCATCCAAACAACATTGATGTAAGCTTCTATATGGCAATATATTTTGCATTCACAATGGAACACACTAAAGTAATTACTTTTAATGTTTCCATCCAAATATCTCTTTAGTCATAATAAAAAGATATCTGATTATCTCTTCATTCATAATGAAGAAACATCCAATGATGGATTAGATTCATAATCTAATACATTTACGCTTCCATTACGTTACTCTAATTCTTCCTCATTCTTTGAGGAATATATCCTTTTGTATTTCTTAAGTACTTAAGGACTCACTTGACAGTTGTCATGGTTCTGATCCTGGGCTTACATTGATATCGTCTTGTACCGATCTTGGTACAACTTGTATCAATGTTTTTCATACAATATGAAATACGTAAATCTCCTTTCTGCATATGCATAAAGGATTCTATTTATGCTTTATGTTTCTTTAGGAGTCAAAATGGTACGTTCCCTTTGAGAATAGCAACTTCCTAGTCTCACTAGAGTTGTCCTTCTGATTGAAGTTTATCATCATATGTGAAACTTCCTAGCATCTTTTGTCTATCATTAGGGCTTGATATAATCCAATTATATCTTGAAATCTATCATTATAGATTTCCATCCCATGTTTATAGACTATGTCTCCCATATACATTCTATCGTTATAGAATGTTTAAAGTCATAACTTTAATGAAGAAGTATTCTTTTCATTTCCAAAATTAATATATCATATATGTATATATATATATATATATATTCAAATTTAGGAACATGATTAACTCCGACTAATCTTTTGTAAACCTAGGAAACAAAAGATTCATTTACATCTTTACGAGAAATCAAACGATTTGATCTTTCTCTCATAAGACGCTTATAGCTCCCACTAGCTTCCTAAGATTCATGATGGATGGATCTCTACAACTTACATGTCTTGTGATTCATAGTTTTAGACATATATTATCAGGACTATCTTAATAATGGTTTCGGAAACCAATATTATGTCCAAACATTGAATCACCATTTAGTTGTAGCTAGCAATCTTTGAATTAATTGAAACTAAGACTACGTCAAAGATGGTTTCTTCCAAGTCAACCAATCTCTTTGATTGCAGTCACCTTAAGCTACCAATTAGCTATGAAGGTTTCATTATTTCGGGTCAAATTGTACATTACCATTTCCTTGAGTATATGTCGTATGTACACTCAATGTAGTCATAAGGATTTTCATTCTTATTTCTTTCGAATTAAGAGGTGTAACTCTATAACATAGTCATAAAGTTCAAACCATTCAATTGAGATGGTTTATAAATCCTTCTCGACTACCTTAGAGCTTATGGTGTAGGAACTAGGTTGTTATATTTGTTGATTATCATCTTGTCTCTCAAAAAAACCCATTCTTTGAGTTCTATCTCTCGTTCATTTGCGCTTAGGCAAATCATGTTGTAGGATTACAATGAACTACCCAACAAAACAACATTTGTTAGTTGGTTTATAGAAGTGATATCCAAAGGTTAATTTAAGGATATCCATAAGATAATTCTCAAACAAATATTGCTTATTAGCACACAACCCCAAATCTTAACACGATTAAGACTTATCTTTCTTTCCAACTACATCCTATGGAGTCATGAAAATTTTGGAAGATCTTCTAATTGACAATCATATTGTCTTAGAAGTATATATCCTATATATGGGTAATTGATAACATCCAACAAACTAAATCTTATTCAAGTTCGTTCTTCTCCTAATGGAGAAATCCATTATCTTATGATGCTTCTTTCCTTGATATCTTTCAAGGAAACTGTTCTAAAGTGTTACCTTTCCTTGGATCAAATCTAAGGAGGTAAATACTTTAGACGTCTTACTCATCAACTTACATTCTTGAATTCTTTGAAACCCTTTGCAAAGTATTCGGACTTGTGTTTATTTAAAATAAAAGATAGTCTAACCAAGAGCGATCTTTGGTGAATGTCATACAACATGAGTAGTATTATGTTGTGGACAAGTGGCACTAACATCTATGTGAATTAACCTCAACAACTTTGTGATTCTTTCTTCCTTTCCAAAAGAATAAAGATTCAAACATTTTGCCTCTATACAATTTTAACAAGAAGGCATTGGATCTGGATCTAACGATCCAAAGCATCCATCTATGACCAACTCGTAATTTTTGTTTTAGAGGTATCACAACTCAGTTGGGATTAGTCACTACCTTGCAACCTTTTGGGTTTTAAGCATCGTTATATTCTAAACAGTTAACACTACCATATCATCTCTACTATAGAGATAATCAATTAGATTACAATAATCTAATCATTCATTAATAAAGAACAATGTTTTGCCAAACATAACAGTTATCCATTTCTCATACGGAATTAAGTACCTTTATTCAATTGGAATGTAAAGACAATCTTTGTTTTTTCCATTTTCTTTGGTAGTTCATATGAGGAAGTAAGTACTGCCTGCTTTCGCAGAGATCTACATTTGATTTATGATAGACGCATATTTATGCGACTTAGTTAACTAGTTTTCTCGCATTTACGTTATTAGTTCTTAGTTATTTTAGTACTTTAAGCCATTTTCGTGTGTTTGTAGGTCCAAAGGGCTAAGGTAGCAAGAAAGTGCATTTTGGTGCATTTTGGAGCAGTTTTGAGCTTGGAATGGATTACATATGATATGAGCAAGATGGATGGACGAATTTGAAGACAAAAGAGGCTAGGAACATGCTAAAAATCTGGTGAAACAAATACAAGTTGCAAGAAGGGATAAATTTCTAGAAGGATTGGCCAAAACTTCACTCAAAACCATGCATACCCCATAAAATTCATCAATGCCGTGGCCTTCCCTTTGTTTTACTTCCACCAGATTTTTTAGTGATGATGCAATGCCTATCTCACTATGACATTTGAGTGGATGATGTAATGCTTAACTCACCATGACATTTGAGTGGATGATGCAATGCTTAACTCACCATGACATGTGAGTGGATGACTCAAAACCTACCCTCACCAACAATTCTCCACCTTGCCATGCCTTACCTACTTCATTCCACCAGATTTTTGCATTAAACATGTCCATCCTCTTCCTATAAATACCATGGCAGCAACCTCATTCAAATCATCCAGAAATTAACCATTCTCCAAGCCTTTCCTTGCCTCTCCTACATATCTAAACCCCTTCCCATCCATTCCTCCAAATAACCAACCCTTCAACATCATTCCAACCTTGTTGTTGCGGCAAGGAGTAGGAGAAAAGTCCTTGGACGCACTTGCTATCCAACATGGATCGTTGGAACGTTTAGGTGCTTTCTTCCCTTTGTTTTTCAATGTTTAAATTTGTTTATCTTTGTTTTGTAATAATGAGGAACTAAACCCCCCTTGGCTAGGGGGGGATTCGAAATACATGTTCATGCTTGCGTTATGATTTGATTACTTCTAATTGAGTTTCATAAGTTGTGAATTCAATTTACTTATCTATGTGAATTACATTGATTTGTGTGTGTTGGTTGAGAGTGCACGCTTAATTATCATGCATAAATTGAATGCTAGGATATAAGTAAATTTCACCTAATCGTTATGGAATTATATTCACAAGTAGTAAAGGTTGATGATCTCAATCGCGTTAAGTAAATTCTTGGCATAAGTTTCATGCAATCATAGTAACAAGTGCTTCGTTAATGCTTATGGTTTTCAAAGAATTTAATGATTCTTGCTTGTATCTCTATTATGCAATCATGTAGGGGACTTGTGGGGAATGTTTTGGGTTGTCGTATGCAATCATCCAATTCAATAACGTTAGGAAAATCTGAAGGTTAATTTAAGCGGACCTAATTAACTTGGGGCGTTGAGAATTCATGATTTATTGAAATGCAATTGGAAATCGTTTTGTATGCAAGTATAACATGTGTGGAGATGAAACCCTTAGCTAGCCTTCCATTATCCATTCAACCCAAATTTGTTTAAAATCTATTTAAGTTTTTAGTTTATTCGTTTTTACTTTCAACTTCACCAAACTCAAATCCCCCTTTTACTTTCTTGTTTTAAAATCTTTTGTTTACATTTTTAACTTTGTTTCTTTTTGTTTTTGAGTCAGTTTAGAGGTTTTAGCAAGCCCTCCTAATCCCCGGTTTAGAACGATTACATACTTTGCTACAATTGTCAAAAAGAGGGTTTAATTTGTGTGTCAAGTAATTCTCGCATCAAATTTTGGCGCCGTTGCCGGGGATTAGCAACTTTGCTAAATCCCCATTGTTTCTTTTTATTTCTTTTTTGTGTGTTTTAATTTTAGTTTTAATTTTATTTTGTTTATTTCAGGTACTAGTTTATGACTCGTAGTTCTCAACGAGTTCGTGCACATATATCGGAGTTTGACGACAATTTTGAACGAACTTTGAGAAGGAAAAGGAAAGTACCAGAACCTAATCCACCTAGTTCTAGTTCTGAATCCGAATTTGAAGAAAAGGAGGAGGCAGAAAAAGACATGGAGGTGGACAATCGAACAATCAAAGAACTTTCAGCCTCGGGATTAGACAATGCCGCGCCTCTATGTATCCAATACCCCGCAGCAGCCCGAGGAAAGACAGAAGAATTTGAATTGAAGTCAAGCTTGTTACACCACATTCCGAAGTACCATGGGTTGTCCATGGAAGATCCTAACAAACACTTGAAAGAATTCGAGGTAGTGTGTTCGAGCATGACCCCCGTCAATGTCGATGGGAGTATTTTGAAGATGAAAGCCTTCCCTTTTTCTCTCTTGGAAAAGGCGAAGGATTGGTTGTACGAATTGGCGCCCGGAACCGTCACATCATGGGAAAGCATGAAACGGGCCTTCTTGGAGAAGTTTTTCCCAACTTCTCGAGTCATCCTCCTACGGAAAAGGATAAGTGGAATTCAACAAGAGGAAGGTGAATCTTTTCCTACTTATTATGAACGTTTTAAATCTCTTGTTGCTTCTTGTCCACAGCATCAGATGAAGGAGGAACTTCTTTTGCAATACTTCTACGAGGGGCTACTACCTATCGAACGTCAAATGCTAGATGCCTCGGCGGGAGGAGCCTTGGTGGACAAGACCCCCACGGCAGCAAAGACTTTAATTTCCAACCGTGCGTTGAATGCTCAACAATACGAAGGCGTTGGACAAAGGAGTAACCCACGACCACATCAAGTCAATAAGGTAAGTGCCATAACCGAACTTCAAAATCAAATGGCTAACCTTACTACTTTGCTTTCTCAGGTAGTGGAAGGTCCAAAAGTGCAAAACGTGGCAGCTTGTGGCGTGTGTTCCATGCAAGGCCACCTTACGGACAAGTGCCCACAGTTGATAGAAAACGGAGGGTGGGAGACCCTCAATGCCGTGGGATTTGACAACCAATACCAACCAAGGAATGACCCCTTTTCCAATACTTACAATCCCGGTTGGCGTGATCATCCAAATTTCAAATGGCGAGAACCCCAACAAGGCCAACAACAAAGCAGATTTAGGCAACAACCCCCGGGTTTCTATCAAAAGCCGTTTGCACCAACTCAACCCCAAGCACAACCTGCCCAAAAATCAGGATCGTCTATTGATAATGATCAAATTTTTAATTTACTAACTTCTATGGCGCAGGGAATGCAAAATAGGGACAAAAAGGTGGACGAGTTGGAGAAACAAGTAGGGCAAATTGCCGAGTTTGTTGGGCAGTTTAGAGAACAAGGCAAGCTTCCTAGTTCAACCATTGCGAATCCAAAATGAGGCTTTGAAACCGTTAATGCAATCATGTTGAGAAGTGGTACACAGGTTGGAGCCAAACCAAAATCGTCCAAATCAAGTCACAATGAGGATGAAAAGTTGCTACAAGAGGAAGCACAGGGACCAAAACTCACGGCCAAGGATGAACAATCCTTGCCACCACCATCTAGCCCTCCTAAGCCGTCCCAAACCACCAAGGTAAGTCCAAATTTGACTTTTTCTAGTTCCATTCCACTAAATGTGCCCTTTCCTGGCAGGTTTAGGCAATCAAAGAAGGAAGAAGCCGAGAAGGACATTCTAGAGACCTTTCGGAAAGTTCAAGTCAATATTCCGCTCCTTGATGCAATTAAGCAAGTCCCGAGGTATGCTCAGTTTTTAAAAGAACTTTGTACATCAAGGAGAAGGATTTCGAACAAAGAGGTGGTCCAAGTAAGTGAGAATGTTTCTGCCATGTTACAAAGGAAATTACCCCCTAAATGCAAAGATCCGGGTAGTTTTACAATTCCGTGCGTTATTGGCAAGACTAAGTTTGAACAATGCATGTTAGACTTAGGGGCTTCGATTAATGTTATGCCATACTCTATTTATGCATCTATGAACTTAGGTGAGCTTAAAAACGATGGTGTGATTATTCAATTAGCCGATCGTTCTAATGCATATCCAAAGGGTGTTTTGGAAGATGTGTTGGTGCAGGTGGGCAATTTGATTTTTCCAGCGGACTTTTACGTGCTTGACATGGAGGATTCACCCTATTCTACCCCATTGCCGATACTATTAGGGCGACCCTTCATGAAGACAGCCCAAAGCAAGATTGATGTGGCTAAGGGAGAGTTAACAATGGAGTTTGGTGATGAATTGATTAAATTCAAAGTTCCTGAATATGTTAAGAATCCTCATGATGTTCGTTCTTGTTTTGCAATAGATGTGATTAAACATGTGGGGAAGGAACATTCATGCGCACCAATCAAGAAGGATGTCCCTAGATGCATCATCGAAGAGGGTATTGGAGTGGAGCATACAAAACATGTCATTACACCCAAAATACCAAATCTGGCCGAGAGCACCACCTTTGCTGCCCCTTTTGAGTCTTCATCTACATGCATTGGTAAGCCTCCTCCTCTAATTCCAATTCCCATTTCCACTAATAGGTTATTGCCTTCTGTGGTGCAGGTACCAAATCGAATCCATGATTATGGGAGTTTTTACTTTGACCTTGGGAAGCTCAATGCCACAATCTGGGACCATCATTATCCACTGCCATACATAGACCCAATGCATGAGTATTTCAATGAACATGTCATGGAGGATGTACCCCTCCATGCCGTGGCACCTAGTCAAGCTTAAACGGAGGTACCGTCCGGCTGGAAGACGTTAAAGAAAGCGCTTCGTGGGAGGCAACCCATGCATTCGACAAAGGAAGGCCTAGAGAGCACTCCAATTCCAGATTTGCGTTCCTAAACCCTTCTCTTTGTTGTTTAATTAGTTTCTTCCATATTTAGTTTGTTAGTGTTTGTTTGTTTGTTTATGTGTTTTTGTGTTAGTTATGCTTTGAAACATTGAGGACAATGTTTGGTTTAAGTGTGGGGGGGTAACCAAAGTGTTTTGATGCAAATTCGTAGGGTTTTCTCACTCATACTTCCCAATGTTGTTTCTTGCTGTTTTTAGGTGTTTTTAGGCTGTTTTGGTGAGTTTTAGTGTGTGCTGACTTATAACTCCGAAAATCACATAAAAATTTGAAAAATTGCTTTGCAAAACCCAAAAAGAGTTGTTTTTGTGTGTTTGTTTGTGTCTTAGGGTACCTTCCAACACAATGATGAGGATTTGGTTTGTAATTTCATGGCTATTAAAGAGAGTGATTAACATGGATGAAAGTTTGATTTACTCTTTGTTTATGCTTGGTTGTGGTTATAACTTATGAATTTACATGCAATCTTAAAGGAAAAATCAGTTTTTGTAACATGCTTGAAGGAAAGAACTCAAACTAACGCTACAACCTTGTGAGACTTGAGCCTAAACGTTTATTTGGAGAGTTAATAATCTGTGATTTATTGTTTTCTAAGTCGTTGCATGATCTCATTATTCTTTGCTTGGTTACTACTTAGAAGGCGTTTCATCATTTAGTTCCAAATGCTAGAACTCATACCCATTTCATTCAAAGCATGTCATTGATTTGCATAACACATATTCAAGATAAAGTTGTGTAGTGACCACCACCATAACCAAAAAGCCGTGAATCCCCTATGTCATTATGTTTTGTATGTTTTAATCTCGTTGAGCTTTGTGAGCCTTTTCTTTGTAACCCACATTACCCTCACCTAGCTTAGATTAGGACCATCCATTAACCTTGTTCTTAAAGCGTAGTAAAGCATGATTCAAATTGAATTCCTTTGTGGCAGAAAACAAGTGTGGGGGAAGTGTTTTTCATAAGGAATTATGTGCCATAGGCACGGGTAAAAAGAAAGAAAAAAAGAAAAGAAAAATGTGAAAAGAATGCGAAAAAAGTTGAAAAGAAGTGAAAAAGAGTTCTAAAGTGTTGTTTGATGAAGAAGGGGTCCAAAACAATGAATTCGACCCTAAGGAGTTGTTTAAATCTTCCCCTTGTGTTTTAAAGCTAATTTCTGCAATCTAAGTAAATTCTAAGTCTCAATTTCATTACTTTGCTTACTATCACTTTAAGAACGTTTGTTTTCCTTATCCTTTCTTTGTTAGCCAATACCCCAAGCCCCGTTACAACCCTTGACTTCTATCTTGAGTGTTATGTGTTTCAATTTGTGGAGATTGAACTTGGTATGAGCATATGGTCACTGGTTCTTGCATCTAAGTAGTAGCATTCCATTCATGAGATCATATCTCAACATGCTTATTAACTCTAGAAATTGTGTTCTTTGTTATACATATATGTGAGCATTCGTTTTTATATCTACATCAATTCTCTCACATATAACTAGTATAGGGTGTGTAGTTAGAAAATCTGAGTGAAAATAGAGTGCATATCTTGTAAGGATTGAGGGAATTCTCTAAGGCATGTTACTACATTCAAAACATTGTTTTAATTGGTTAATTGTGAATTAGTAAGTAGTGACTACGATTAAGTATGTGCTTAAGTGTTAAATTGACTCAATTATGTGGGAATGATAATCTTTAACATGTCACGTGCATTGGAAATCCCTAAGGCAAACGTTGGAAGGTTTAGGTTGTTTTTGTTTGTTTGGTTTCGTTTTGTTTTTTTTATGTTTTATTTGTTTTATTTTGCTCGAGGACTAGCAATAGCTAAGTGTGGGGGAATTTGATAGACGCATATTTATGCGACTTAGTTAACTAGTTTTCTCGCATTTACGTTATTAGTTCTTAGTTATTTTAGTACTTTAAGCCATTTTCGTGTGTTTGTAGGTCCAAAGGGCTAAGGTAGCAAGAAAGTGCATTTTGGTGCATTTTGGAGCAGTTTTGAGCTTGGAATGGATTACATATGATATGAGCAAGATGGATGGACGAATTTGAAGACAAAAGAGGCTAGGAACATGCTAAAAATCTGGTGAAACAAATACAAGTTGCAAGAAGGGATAAATTTCTAGAAGGATTGGCCAAAACTTCACTCAAAACCATGCATACCCCATAAAATTCATCAATGCCGTGGCCTTCCCTTTGTTTTACTTCCACCAGATTTTTTAGTGATGATGCAATGCCTATCTCACTATGACATTTGAGTGGATGATGTAATGCTTAACTCACCATGACATTTGAGTGGATGATGCAATGCTTAACTCACCATGACATGTGAGTGGATGACTCAAAACCTACCCTCACCAACAATTCTCCACCTTGCCATGCCTTACCTACTTCATTCCACCAGATTTTTGCATTAAACATGTCCATCCTCTTCCTATAAATACCATGGCAGCAACCTCATTCAAATCATCCAGAAATTAACCATTCTCCAAGCCTTTCCTTGCCTCTCCTACATATCTAAACCCCTTCCCATCCATTCCTCCAAATAACCAACCCTTCAACATCATTCCAACCTTGTTGTTGCGGCAAGGAGTAGGAGAAAAGTCCTTGGACGCACTTGCTATCCAACATGGATCGTTGGAACGTTTAGGTGCTTTCTTCCCTTTGTTTTTCAATGTTTAAATTTGTTTATCTTTGTTTTGTAATAATGAGGAACTAAACCCCCCTTGGCTAGGGGGGGATTCGAAATACATGTTCATGCTTGCGTTATGATTTGATTACTTCTAATTGAGTTTCATAAGTTGTGAATTCAATTTACTTATCTATGTGAATTACATTGATTTGTGTGTGTTGGTTGAGAGTGCACGCTTAATTATCATGCATAAATTGAATGCTAGGATATAAGGAAATTTCACCTAATCGTTATGGAATTATATTCACAAGTAGTAAAGGTTGATGATCTCAATCGCGTTAAGTAAATTCTTGGCATAAGTTTCATGCAATCATAGTAACAAGTGCTTCGTTAATGCTTATGGTTTTCATAGAATTTAATGATTCTTGCTTGTATCTCTATTATGCAATCATGTAGGGGACTTGTGGGGAATGTTTTGGGTTGTCGTATGCAATCATCCAATTCAATAACGTTAGGAAAATCTGAAGGTTAATTTAAGCGGACCTAATTAACTTGGGGCGTTGAGAATTCATGATTTATTGAAATGCAATTGGAAATCGTTTTGTATGCAAGTATAACATGTGTGGAGATGAAACCCTTAGCTAGCCTTCCATTATCCATTCAACCCAAATTTGTTTAAAATCTATTTAAGTTTTTAGTTTATTCGTTTTTACTTTCAACTTCACCAAACTCAAATCCCCCTTTTACTTTCTTGTTTTAAAATCTTTTGTTTACATTTTTAACTTTGTTTCTTTTTGTTTTTGAGTCAGTTTAGAGGTTTTAGCAAGCCCTCCTAATCCCCGGTTTAGAACGATCCCTACTTACATACTTTGCTACAATTGTCAAAAAGAGGGTTTAATTTGTGTGTCAAGTAATTCTCGCATCAATTTACGTTCCGAATGTGAAGTACTTTCTCTTCTCTCATTAATCTTCTACTTCTTATTAGCCACACTTTTACAACGATTGTAAAACATAGTTACTAATACGGAATCAAGCATTCATGTAGAAGAACCAAATATTTTGAACTATTCAAGAACAATTTACAACACCTTTGAAAGGTGTGTTCTTGACACTTGCAAGACATTTCTTGCAAATACCCCTTCCAATGTTCATCCTTTCATAAAGAAAGTTTGTTCCCTTGGAGTTATTTCGCCTTCTTCATTTGACTTCTCCTTTAACTACAATAGTCATGGTCCCTAAACTCCCACTATCTCTCTTGGAACTCATTTCAATTGTGTTATACACATCAAACAATTTGGAGAGCGTGTGGTCATTGTTCACTATATAGTTTACAATAAACTTAGTGAACCATTTGGATAGGGACACAAAAGTGAAGTCCTTGCCTAGTTTCCGTCTCGTGAAGTAGTTTAACATTTCAACACTCAATGATTCAAAATCATCATAAGTCCATGTTGATGGACTATTTTTGTCAACCAACCATTATGTTCTAAACATAGTTACAAACTTTCAAGAGTTGTTCAAGGCAACTCTCATTTCTTCATACAACAATTTGTAAGTGAAGAATCATGGCACATAAAGTGTCCATGCCCTTGTGCTTACTTCTCAAGTTCTTTGTTCATTTAACAAAGAAACAAGCATTAGTGTTTGCATTAACTAAGGGTTGTTCAAAGCAACTCTTACTTCTTCATACAACAATTTGTAATTGAAGAATTATGACATTAAAAGTGTTGTCCTCTTTATGATAGACTTATCTAACATGTTCTTCCAATGATACATTATCAATAGGAAGATTGCGAGGATGAGACTACTTAGGTACATATACAAGCCATTAAAGTCAATCTATGGGATTGTAGTACCAAGTCCAGAAACTAAAACTTTTGGCTTTTCTTTGTCAAGTTATGGATAACGTTTGCAAATATATTGGTAAATAAATACATAACGAATATAAATTGATTGATTTTAAGCCATTTGATCCGGGTCTTTAAATCAAATAGCACCACCCACTATTTTTGGCAAATTCCATATCCCTCATCGGAATTCGAGAGTTTTGGAGGAAACTCTTAGTAGGGTATGGGAGACTCATCATTACCAAGCCCACCTCACAATGATATGATGTTGGCTAGCATCAATAATAATGAGGGAGTACGCTTACTCATTTGCATCTCTTGCAAGTACCCATCTTATTTGGCCTCTAGAGAATGAAGCCTTACAATGATATGATGTTGGCTCCATTGCACTTGTCATTCCCACCATGCAAGTTCGAGTAGGGGTTCAAGAACAACCTCACAATGATATGATGTTGATCATTCTCGTTGCCTACCTTCACAACATCATGTATGCATATAGAACTCCTCCTGAGTGTAAGCACGTTCTTTGTACTCCTCCATGATAGGGTGAAGTCGGTGTACGAGTCACAAATGATCGGAGCCTACCACAATGGAAGGCCATGAAAGAGTGTTCAAAGCACTCTCACGTTTATCAACTTAGTAATGGTTTGGTTGAGGGTTTTAGCTCTCATCACATATAAGCATGCATTTTAATCTTATTAAAACAATTTGGTCCTTTTACAACTATTGGTCCTTTTGATTGATTTAGTTGTATATGATACTCCCACTATGCTTGTAAAACGGTTTTTAAAGCAAGACTATATGATACTACTAACATAAGGTTTGCATTCATTGATGGACTATATAGTTGCCTTAGGGCCTTAGGATGACTATGAACCGTTGATTCGATCCAACACGAGCCTAGTGTTGAATCTCGGTCTAGGGATGGTGATTGATTTTAGTTACACGTTTAGTCACATTAAGGTGTGTTTTCTTATTGGACGTTGGACCCTCTACTTCATTTTCATGCATATCAAATAAAGCAAGAAAGAAGTATTTCAAAGTAAAAAAGAGCTTATGCTCTTTTACAACATTTGATCAAAACAAATTACTTTAAAGTAAAGAAGAGCTTATGCTCTTTTACAATATTTGATCATATCAAATTACAACCAAAATTTAATCTACACATTCCCATGGTTCAAACAAATTTGAGACGGCCTTTCACATAGCTTAATTATCGTAGGCTTAGATTCATAATCACCCTTTCTTTAATTAATTAACGCTTTAACGAATTAAACTAGAATGCAACATTTTCATTTGGTTTTTGTTTCCATAGAATTGATTTAAATGGAGCTAAATGAAATGAAAATCCAATTCTTATTTAAAAATACAAAACTATTTTGTTCTCAACTAATTTGGGCCGAAAAGCAATAACCTCAACCATTGGGCTATATTGCAAAACATAAACTTTTGAGGTCCCTTTGTAAAAACACAAAAGTCCACTACTTCATGTAATTACAACTAGAACCCAAAATTTTCAATAAATGCAAAAACTTCATTAAAGGAGCAAAACAATTTGTGAAGGAAAAATTTTGTCCTAGCTAAGAACAAGTAAGAACATTTGAATACATATGCAAACTATTAACACTTTAAAGTAGGCATGCATTAAAAAACAATTCATAAAACCCATGACTTTCAAAGCCTAGTATATGGTGAACCAATAAACTCTTTAACAACATTAAAAAGAAGGAAAGATTTAAAGTTTCTTTACCCTTGAAGCTCATCCTTGTTTACACAAGGGATTCACCCAAGTGGAGGGCCTTCAAGTCACCTCCTTGCTTGTGATCTTCCTTGTGATTTTCCTCCTTTTAGTGCTCCTTTGCTTCTTTGAGGATTTGAGGATTTGTTCTCCAAAACACCAAAAGTTTGATGTCTCTAAGTCTCTTCACCAAGGATGTGATTGTGAAGATGAAATGGATGACTTAGAGAAGAATAGATTGCTAGCTCAAACTCCTCTAAGTGGCCGGCCTCTTTAGAGAAAATGAGAGAAAGTGTTTCACCTCATTTCACCAAGAAAAACCCTCTATGAAAATAAAGCTATAAAGTTGAATTTATACTTCATCACATGTGAGTGGCAAACTTGTAATTAATCCAAATTTGCAACCCCTCACCCTATGGCCGGCCTTACCTTGTTATTGGGCTAATTTGCCCATTTTGTTTTAGTTGTCATACAACTTAAACACAATGGGCCTTGTGGACCAAAACGCTTTTGGGCCCCAAAACCCAAAACCAACATATAAGCCCAATACGAACATTTCATATAATTAATTAACTAATTAATTAATCTTGACCATTCTTCAATTAAACCATTTAATTGCTTATCCATTTCATTTAATTTCTTCACCAACATCCTTATACAGTGTACGATCCATTAGGTTCCATTTAGCAAGATAGTGGGCGATTGTTACTCTTAACGATCGATTGCGAATTGAAACCACATTTCAATTCTCCCTTAAAATTAGTGTTTGCTAATCTTTAGGGCTTCCACAAACCATGAGTGACACCTAGCAGCATATCATGGTTACCCAAGCTAAGTAGAAGTGGTTGGAGAACCTATCCAGTTACAACTACAATGCAATACGGTCCTTCTCTAATACAATACTCTTAATCACATTGTTTGAGTGATAGTTTGTTTCATGTCTACTATCCAATGTGATACTTATCTATATGATTCAATTGAATATGATTTGGAACAGACTTCCTAAGTCATATTCATCTGCTTTGGCCAAAGACTTTCGAATCATATCTTAGAGTATTCTCCTTCCACCATGGAAGGTTAGAGATCCCTTGTTGTGCATTCATATGCCTACATGACTAGATATCTTGAACCCAACAATGCCGTGGACATTCCAATGGAATGCCTTTAACATGATCAAAGATCAAGGACCTAACCATTAGACATCTATGATGCCTCAGGTCAAAGGACTACTTTGCATATTGCAACTCTCGAGTTCTTACATGACATGTATGTTCGAACTCTCTTTTGATCGTTGTTCAGTGTACTCGATCACTTTTTCGAGCACCTATGTGTTTGCCTTAGTGTCCAACACTAAATGACTTGAGACTTGTCATACTCGCGCTTGAGTCGACATAACACATACTAACCTTAGCGGATTTTCAATGCCCAATTGGCAATCCTATGGCTAGGAACGTTTTAGGAATGAACATAAGAGAAAGGTCTCGTTAATCTAACTTACTTAAATCACTTATCTCTTAGATCAAATACATTCATTGGATTCCCTTATTGCTTAAACACAAGATACAATAAATAGTGATTAACAATAAGCTTTGCCCTTTATTAAACATATAAAAGTTTAATACAATAAGTATTCCAAAAGCTATTACATCAAATGAGTGGCTTTGTGGGCATACTTCAAACAATTTGTCCTTTAGTGATTTTGGGCCTTTACGTAAAAACGTAAACTTTTGGGTCAAAACACAAATACACAAAAGTGTCAAAACTTTATGTAATTGCATAAAAGCACCAAAAGTATCCTACTTTAATAGGGTGGCCGGTTTTGGTATAGAGGAGTGGGGTGAGACACTTTTGCAAGTTTTAAAACAAAAAGTGATGGGTGATGGGTTGGTTTGAAAAAAGGTAATTTCCATGAAACATGGTTCCATGAAACATGGGAAAGTAAAGTGTTGAAAGAAAATAGGTATGGGTGTCCACACCTAGTGACGATTGAAAAACATATCATCCATCACAAAACAAGACTTTATTTAAACAACCAAAAACTTTGAATCAAAATTCCCAACCTTTTTGTTCTTGCCAAGAACATAACAAGAACAATGAAGAACATCCATGAAAACCCATAAGAGCTCCATGAACATTTTTCACCCAAAGACACCCCAAAAACTCTCAAACTTAAGGCAAAAAACATATTACCATACTAGGGTACTTAGGGGTTCCTAATGTCCCTTTAAAACACTTTTAACAAGGCAAACATGAACCCAAAAATCCACCTTTTGGATTTGGCCGAATTTCCCCAAAAACATGGCACCAAATTTTAGCTCTAAAATTCATGCTCATATGAACCACAGCTACAACATTTGAGATGGCAAATTTTCTATCAAAATTTACATTCAAAGAAGCAAGAATAAAGCTTGTAACAATTTCAACATTCAAATCATAAACTATGAAAATACAAAACCCAAAAGGATTCACCAACTACTAGACCTAGGCTTTGATACCACTTGAAGGAAATTTGTGAAAAACATGTTCATTTGAGCAACATCTATGGCATGGAATTAACATTTAAAGGCAGAATCATGCTTTTATGCACTCAAAAACAAAACATTACCCATGAAATTCAAAGCATAGTAGTTATGTGAACCCACTGCCTTGCTAAAAGGAACCTAATGGATCGTACACCGTGTAAGGTAGAGATTGAAGAAACAACGGA
This sequence comes from Malus sylvestris, assembly GCF_916048215.2. Lineage (NCBI taxonomy): Eukaryota > Viridiplantae > Streptophyta > Magnoliopsida > Rosales > Rosaceae > Malus > Malus sylvestris. The sequence goes on from NC_062261.1 coordinate 25,129,392, forward strand.
GATTAGTAAGGATAATTAAATGGTTTAATTATTTATGGCAAGGATTAATTAATATGTTAATCAATCAAACGAATAAAGTTCGTTAAAGACCTCGGGTTAATTTTGGGCCTCAAGGCCCAATGGGCTTCGAACGTCAAGCCCATTGACTTAAGTTGTATGACAACTTAATGACTAATAATTCAGAAAGGCCCAAAAAGCCCAAGAAAACCCTATGGCCAGCCATATTGATAAAGGAGTGGGTTTTGGACTTATTACAAGTTTGCCACTCCAATGAAGGTAGGTATAAATGTGACTTTATAGCCTTTTCTTCATTAGGGTTTCTTTTGGAGAAAAGATGAGAACACAATGTCTATCCCTTTCTCTTTAGGAGGCCGGCCCCCTTGGAGGAGATTAGCTAGCAATCTTCCCTCCTCCAAGGTCACTCATCTCTTCTTTGAGTCTCTCCTTGGTGTGGAAAAATTAGAGGTTCTCAACTTTGGGAACTTGGAGAATCCTTTCAACCATCCTCATCGAAGAAATCCATGGAGCTAAGAAGCAAGGAATGAAGGCCCTCTCCTTGGGTGATTATCCTTTGCTTATGCAAAGAGGAATCAACAAAGGTATAAAATTTCTCAACTCACTTTGTTCTTGAGTTGAGTCTTGGCGATTAGAACTCTTTCAAATCGATTGTGAATTGAAACTTACTTTCAATTCTCCCTTTAGTGATTATTCACGTTTAGGGCTTCCACAAACCACGAGTGAGACCTAGCAGTATGTCATGGTTACCTAAGCTAATCAGAAGAGGTGGAGAACCTATTTATTGTGGCCATTTCTGGGAGTGTCCCGACGCAGGTAGTCGAAAGCCTTCAGGGTAACTGAGCAGTCGAACAACCCATCCCTTCAGAGCAGTTTACCCTCTTCTCATGGGAGAGCAGACTCATATGTGTGTCGGTGAATTAGTTTACCCTATTGTACTAGAGAGCAGACCTAGATGGGTGTCAGGGGATTAGTTTACCCTGTTGCACTAGAGGGTATATCTAGATGGGTAGGGAAATTAGTTTACCCTCTTGCACTGGAAAGCATGGAAGAGTATACTCAAATGGGTGTAACGTTGGAAATGTGCCCTAAAACCAATCATATGATGATACTTTACAGACATTTCACAAGTTAAACTAATCTAGTTTAATATAAAGGGCAAAGATTATTGTTTAAAGCCGACTCATATAAATGTTATATGCTTAAACGATAAGTCCAAGGAATATGTAATTGGGAGAATGTGATCTAAAGAAGTTAGATTCATGAGACCATTCTTTTTTGTAAACATATCCTAAACGTTCCTGATCATAGGATTGCCAATTGGGCATTGACAGTACGTTAAGATCAATATATGTTATGTCTTCTCTTAGGGAGAGTGACTAGTCTCAAGTTATTAGTGCGACTAACACCAAGACAAGTACGTAGGTGCTTAATAGAGAATGAGTCCACTGAACACGATCAACAAAGAGTTCTCATACTCATGTCACATGAGAACTCATGGTTGAGATAATGCAAAGTAGTCCTTTGACATGAGGCTTTATAGTTGTCTTATGGTTAGGTCCTTGATCTTTGACTATGTAGACTACAACATGGTTAGGGTTAAGCCATTTAGCCATGGAGGCAAGTGAATGCGCAACAAGGGATCTCTAACCTTCGAACCATTTAAGGGAGAATACTCTATGATATGATTAAGAATCTCTGGCCAGAGTATGAATGAGATATATGAAGTTGTTCCAAATCACATTCAAGGTAATCATATAAGTAAATGAATCACATTGGATAGTAGACATGAATAAACTATCAAACCAAACAATGTGGTCAAGAGTATTATATTAGAAAAAGACCGTACTGCATTGTAATCCGAAACTGAATAGGTTCTCCACCTCTTATGATTAGCTTGGGTAGCCATGACATACTACTAGGTATCACTCATGGTTTGTGGAAGCCTTAACGGTGTATAATCACTGAAGGGGGAATTGAAAGTAAGTTTCAATTCACAATCGATTTGAAGAGTTATAATCGCCCACTGCCTCGCTAAAAGGAACTTAATGGATTGCACACCGTGTAAGGTAATGATTGAAGGATATCCCGAAGATGAGTAAGGACAATTAAATAGTTTAATTGTATACTGCAAGAATTAATTAAAAGTTAATTAATCTAGAACGAAAGGTTCGTTTTAGGCCTTAAGTTAGTTTTGGGTTTCGGGACACAAAAGGGTTTTGGTCCACATGGAACATAAGGTTTAAGTTGTGTGACAACTAAAACAAAATGGGAAATTAACCCACTAAAAATAGGGAGGCCGGCCAAGCTTAGAGAGGGAGTAGGTTTTGGACTTATTACAAGTTTGCCACTCCAATGAAGGTAGGTATAAATGTGACTTTATAGCCTTTTCTTCATTTAGGCTTTCTTGTGGAAATTGGAGAGAACAAAAGCTTTCCTTTTTCTCTAGGAGGCCGGCTACCATGGGGGAATTTACTAGCATCTAATTCTTCCTTGGTCACTTAGCTTATTCCTTCACCATCCTTGGTGTCGAAACTTAGAGGTCTCCAACTTTGGGGACTTTTTGGAGAACCCAATTCTTCCATCCATATCGAAGAAGACATGAAGCCAAGAAGAAAAGTTCCTCCATCCAAATCCATGGATCCAAGCAGCAAGGTGACAAAGGGAAGAAGACCCTCACATGGGTGATTAACCTTTGCTAAACAAAGAGGTGCTTCAAAGGTATAAAGTTTCTCAACTCACTTTGTTTTGAGTTGAGTCTTGATTCGCCACACTCACTAAGCCTTGAATTTCATGGGTAATGTTTTGTTTTTGAGTGCATACAAGCATGATTCCACCTTTTAATTGTTAATAACATGCATAGATGTTGCTCAAATGAATTAGTTTTCATAAATATTTCATTCAGTTAAGGGGCTGGTTTACCCTCTCGCACTAGAGAGCATCAAAGTCATTGTTATGAGTGAAGCTGAAGAAAGTTGAACTGCTGGACCGCTAAAATAATCTTCAGCCTGGGAGGTCTTGTTTGGTGATCTGCTTAAGATTTTGAATTTCTTGTAGAACCCATGTAAGCATGTAAGTAGGGAGCGTTGTAAATTACTCCCAAACTTGATCTAAGTGTTGCGTCATCCTTGGATGTTTTGTTGTGTGCTCCCTAGAGACTTGATTAGGGATCAGTTGTGAATCTGAATGGATTGTGAGCTTTTTCACCTTTAAGTCTTTTGATATCCAAGGGCTGCTGGTAAAGCCTTATATTGTGATCCATCGTTAGATGCTTTGAAGTTAGGAATGTCGCTGGCCTAATTGACGCGTCGAAGATCCATGAAGTATGGGTCGACTTGATGGGGTGCCGCGAGACATGTTTGGTACGGCTGGGAGCCATTATGCATGATAGACGTAGCTGGCATGCTTCTGATCTCTGGTAGTTGGAGGAACTTTCCTACATGTTGGGCTAATGTGTCATTCTAATGCTCATTTGCCCCCATCATGGCTTTGGGCTAAGTTACTACGTTCGCCAGAATGTTCACTAATTTCTACCTTGATCACTACGTATCTGGATTATGTAGAATACTGCGTCATGACGATGACTGCGTGCATCTAAAAGTTCAGCCTTGAGTTTTCGGATTGTAACAACTAGCGCTAAAATCAAAGTTTTGATTTTTAGGTATCTGGATTTTGCATCGAGGGGAGCTTTTGAACTGTGGAATACGTGTAGTCGGGCCCCCAGCTGTTTTCATATAAGGGTGGAGCTCACTGCTGCTTCAGATATTTCCAGATAAATGTATAGGTATTCCGCTGCTTTTGGGTTGGATAATAAAGAAGGTCATGTCAGGTACTTTTTCAAATTTTGGAATGTTATCTCGCACTTCATCATTCCATTTATCTCATAACGCCTTCCTGATCGCCTTGAAAAAAAGCTTACATTTGTCAATAAAGCGTGAGAGGAAATGGTTGAGTGCTGCTGCTCGCCCAGTTGGACCTTGTATCTCCCTCATAGTAGTGAGGGACATCATAATCAGGATCACTCAAATCAACAACTACGTTGGCTAGGCTGGCACCTGCTTCTCTCACCGTCACATTAAGTATTGAGGATTGTCGTCATAAGGCTACATCTTCATCTTCACTCTCCGGTCCGAATACTTGAACATACGAGGTTCTGTTTGTCATGGTTTCTAAATTTCCTACCATCGTATTCTTTCTCCAGGGATCAATCAAGAAACTTTTCAAGGAAAAATTAATTGATACGACATATTTAAAATTTAACATGACAGAAAATTCTAAAAACCAATTGCGAAAGTCTTCTTTGAGTATTTGAATCATCTCTTAACGAAAACACCAATTTGTCGATGCAATTTCTGTCGTCTCTTGCTTTGATGAAAAAGCACCTGAAATACAATTAGCACTTATGATCAAAGACCTAAGCCTCACGTGCCCACGAGGTGAGGGGAATGTGGGGTTAGGCCAATGGATCTCTAATGCCTAAGTTTTTCTTAAAAGAGTAAGTGTTTTGGGCTTTAGGGGTAGCTAAAGCTTGCCAAAATTTGGTAGAGATAAAGGTATTTATAGGATGAGGGGCCAACCATGGTGTTAGGGTTTTATCCTACACACGGCGGCATCCTGATGGGGGCAAATGTGCATTAGAATGACACATTAGCCCAACATGTAGGAAAGTTCCTCCAACTACTAGAGATCAGAAGCATGCCAGCTACGTTTATCATGCACAATGGCTCCCAGCCATACCAAACATGTCTCGAGGCACCCCATCGAATCGACTTATGCTTCACGGATCTTCGACGCGCTAATCAGGCCAGCCACATTCCTAACTTCAAAGCATCTAACGATGGATCAAAATATAAGGCTTTACTAGCAGCCCTTGGATATCAAAAGACTTAAAGGTGAAAAAGCTCACAATCCATTCAGATTCACAACTAATCCCTAATCAAGTCTCTAGGGAGCACATAACAAAACATCCAAGGACGACGCAACGCTTAGATCAAGTTTGGGAGTAGTTTACAACGCTCCCTACTTACACGCTTACATGGGTTCTACAAGCAATTCAAAATCTCAAGCAGATCGCCAAACAAGACCTCTCAGGCTGAAGATTATTTTAGCGGTCCAGCAGTTCAACTTTCTTCAGCTTCACTCATAATAATGACTTTGATGCTCTCTAGTGCGAGAGGGTAAACCAGCCCCTTAACTGAATGAAATATTTATGAAAACTAATTCATTTGAGTAACATCTAGCATGTTATTAACAATTAAAAGGTGGAATCATGCTTGTATGCACTCAAAAACAAAACATTACCCATGAAATTCAAGGCTTAGTGAGTGTGGCGAATCAAGACTCAACTTAAAATAAAGTGAGTTGAGAAACTTTATACCTTTGAAGCACCTCTTTGCTTAGCAAAGGTTAATCACCCATGTGATGGCCTTCTTTCCTTTGTCACCTTGCTCATTGGCTCCATGGATTTGGATGAAGGAACTTTTCTTCTTGGCTTCATGTCTTCTTCGATATGGATGAAAGAATTGGGTTCTCCAAAAAGTCCCCAAAGTTGGAGACCTCTAAGTTTCGAAACCAAGGATGGTGAAGGAATAGGCCGAGTGACCATGGAAGAATTAGATGCTAGTAAATTCCCCCATGGTAGCCGGCCTCCTAGAGAAAAAGGAGAGCTTTTGGTCTCTCTAATTTCCACAAGAAAGCCCAAATGAAGAAAAGGCTGTAAAGTCACATTTATACCTACCTTCATTGGAATGGCAAACTTGTAATAAGTCCAAAACCCACTCCCTCTCTAAGCATGGCAGGCCTCCTTATTTTTAGGGGAACTTTAACGAAAAGCACCTGGTACTGTTCACTTTAACGAAAAACCACATTTTTACACTAAAAAGTCAATCCTGGTACTATTCACTTTACCCTTTATTTTGTCCTTATCATTAAAACTCAAACTTTTCAAGCCCTTTTCATTAGTTTTCCTTATTTTTAGTGGGTTCATTTCCCATTTTGTTTTAGTTGTCACACAACTTAAACCTTATGTGCCATATGGACCAAAACCCTTTTGTGTCCCGAAACCCAAAACTAACTTAAGGCCTAAAACGAACCTTTCGTTCTAGATTAATTAACTTTTAATTAATCCTTGCCATATACAATTAAACTATTTAATTGTCCTTACTCATCTTCGTGATATCCTTCAATCATTACCTTACACGGTGTGTAATCCATTAAGTTCCTTTTAGCAAGGCAGTGGGCGATTATAACTCTTCAAATCTATTGTGAATTGAAACTTACTTTCAATTCCCCCTTTAGTGATTATACACCTTTAGGGCTTCCACAAACCATGAGGGACACCTAGTAGTATGTCTTGGCTACCCAAGCTAATCATAAGAGGTGGAGAACCTATTCAGTTTAGGATTACAATGCAGTACGGTCTTTCTCTAATATAATACTCTTGACCACATTGTTTGGTTTGATAGTTTATTCATGTCTACTATCCAATGTGATTAATTTACTTATATGATTACCTTTAATGTGATTTGGAACAACTTCCTAAATCTGATTCATACTCTGGCCAGAGATTCTTAATCATATCATAGAGTATTCTCCCTCAAATGGTTCGAAAGTTAGAGATCCCTTGTTGCGCATTCACTTGCCTCCATGGCTAAATGGCTTAACCCTAACCATGTTGTAGCCTACATAATCAAAGATCAAGGACCTAACCATAAGACAACTATAATGCCTCAAGTCAAAGGACTACTTTGCATTATCTCTACCATGAGTTCTCATGTGGCATGAGTATGAGAACTCCTTTTTGATTGTGTTCAGTGGACTCACTGTCTATTGAGCACCTACGTACTTGTCTTGGTGTCAGTCGCACCAATAACTGGAGACTAGTCACTCTCCCTAAGAGAAGACATAACATATATTGATCTTAATGTACTGTCAATGCACAATTGGCAATCCTATGATCAGGAACATTTAGGATATATTTACAAAAAAGAATGGTCTCATGAATCTAACTTCTTTAGATCACATTCTTCCAATTACATATTCCTTGGACTTATCGTTTAAGCATATAACATTTATATGAGACGACTTTAAACAATAATATTTGCCCTTTATATTAAACTAGATTAGTTTAACATGTGAAATGTCTGTAAAGTATCATCATATGATTGGTTTTAGGGCACATTTCCAACATTGACACCCATTTGAGTATACTCCTCCATGCTCTCCAGTGCGAGAGGGTAAACTAATTTCCCTACCCATCTGGATATACTCTCTAGTGCAAGAGGGTAAACTAATCCCCTGACACCCATCTAGGTCTGCTTTCCAGTACGATAGGGTAAACTAATTCACCGACACACATATGAGTCCGCTTTCCCATGATAATAGGGTAAACTGCTCTGAAATATCTAGACGTGGATGTGTTGTTCGACTGCTCAGTTACCTTGAAAGCTTTCGACTACCTGCGTCGGGACACTCCCAGAAATGGCCATAATAATCTTTTCTTAAAAGCCTTAACAGACTTAAGGATTCAATTATGTGGGAGCCTGGGTCTCTAATTGGAAAAGACGCTGAGTTTAAGATCCCTGCCCATGAAAGATTGGTGACTATGTGGTCCGCCTATGACATGCATCTTCATGAACGTAACTCGACTTTAAAGTGTTGCAATACTAGTTAAGCGACTTGTGGAATTACTTACAATGTAACCCAAGAGATCTGTATCGAGCTGCACCCAGCTTAGAAGATCAAGGGTCGAGCACCTCGAAAAGATATGGCCACTAAGTCACAATTTTGCATACAATTTTAGCCTAAAATGCCTCTGAGAGCTAGGGCTAATGCCTAAAGTGGTCATGCAGTTCATCTGCTTCTGTAAGTAAGACACCCGGCCGACAACCTAACGGCTAGCAACTTCAGGCAACCGATAAGCCTAGACTTACACCTATTATGACTAGGCGGAACCGTTTGCTTATTTAAAAGCAATGCTTCTGGTTGACGATTTATGGTTTAAGTTTTGCATGATCGAAAGATAAAATGTACAACTATAGTAGCTACATAAGCTTGTCTACTTTCTATGAAAGCCACATGTTCAGATGACAGGTCCATAAGTTAAAAATTTCACAACCTACCCAGAGAGGGCCCAGGCTCGTGAAGCTACTAAAGCTGAAATGTACAACTATAATAACTACTCGAACTCATCTGCCTTTTACGAAAGCCATGAGTATGGCCAATGGTATTGGTTAAAAATTTCGCAATATGCCCTGGGAGGGCTAAGGCTCGTGAAGCCGTCAAAGCCGATATTCACAACTATAGTATCTACATGGACTTGTCTACTTTCTACGAAAACCACGTGTCTGGCCGCTGGCTCTATAAGTTTGAAATTTTGCATATCGCCTCGTGCAAATAAAGCTTTTTGAGCATCAAAACCAAGACTAAAGCCTAAAAGTGATGCAAAAGACATGGTGAAATAGCGAGGATAAAGCAAAGTAAGGAAGAAACTTTATTAAATTTCTAGTGAATTGATAAACTGACTCGAAGGCCAACAAAGCTCAAATAAAGCAGAACAAAAAGGAAAATAAGAAAATTCCTAAGTCCAAGCAAAAAGACTACTCATCGGTAGCCTACACAACCACTAGTTCCTTGACTACCACACTTTCAGCAGCCACACCGATCTCAGCAACCAAAGCTTTCATCTGGTCATCCTCAACCACCCCTGCCTGGATAGACTAACCCTTAACTACTTTATCAAAGGCAACCTTAAACGAGAAGTCAAGTATATCAACTAGAGAAGTGGAGTAAGTCTTGAAGTTCTTCTCGGAAAACTCATAATCCAACGGCCTACCTTGGAGATGGTTTACATAGCCAAGCTTGTCACATCCCGGCCTAGGACGGACCACTTCTCGAGCTCGCTTCACCACCATAGCACGTTATTGTCCTCTTTGGGCCCCGACCATGCCCTTACGGTTTTGTTTCTGGGAACTCACACAAGAACTTCCCAGTGGGTCACCCATCATAGGAGTGTTCTCGCGCACTACTCGTTTAACTTCAGAGTTCCGATGGAACCCGAAGCCAATGAGCTCCCAAAAGGCCTCGTGCTAGGTAAGGATGGGAATATACATTTAAAGATCACTCCCCTGGGCGATGTGGGATATTACAATCCACCCCTTTAGGCCCGATGTCCTCGTTGGCACACCACGACCAGGGTTAGGCTCTGATACCATTAGTCATATCCCGGCCCGAGACGGACCACTTCCCGAGGCCACTCCACCACCGTAGCACGATATTGTCCGCTTTGGGCCCTGACCACATCCTCACAGTTTTGTTTCTGGGAACTCACACGAGAACTTTTTAGTAGGTCACCCATCATAGGACTGCTCTCGCGCGCTACTCGCTTAATTTTGGAGTTTCGATGGAACCCGAAGCCAGTGAGCTCCCAAAATGCCTCGTGCTAGGTAGGGATGGGAATATACATTTAAGGATCACTCCCCTGGGCGATGTGGGATGTTACAAAGCTTGTAGAAATCACCCTGACAAGAAGCAAATGCCACTTCATGATCAACCCTTTCATTCTTGAGCTGCATATTCTCCTTAGCAAACCCAGTGCGTCCTACAACTTATCCAATTCCTTTTCAGATTCTCAACTTACTTCGACTCAAGCTTACTAGCAATATCCTTGAGATGAGACATTTCACCATGCATGAAGATAAGCTCTTCGTCCTTGGCGAAACAAAAAGATTGTTGCTCTGAATTGACACGCTCAAGGTCCTAGACCATTGGTGCAATATGACAAACTTCTTTCTCTGCAGTTTTTAACATTGCCTAAGTCGCACTAAGCTACGACCTCCTAATGAACGGTCTCCGGCTACACAAAAATGGGGGTAAAAGCATCGAACCCCTTTAAAATGGTGAGGTCAGATTTGAGCTTCTTGATCTTTTTAGTAGCCGAGCGAAGCTGAGTTGTTAACGCGACTTCAACCTCCTTAGCACACTTGACAACACTTTGATGAACGAGCATAAACTCAGTTGCACGATCAAAGTCTTATGAATTGTAGCAATCAAGAAGACCTCCTTGAGTAGGCAGGACGCTTTGCAAAAGAATCTGAGCAAATGACTTTCTCAACACTATCAACAAACTTGGCGCATGCATCAACGTCCTCAAGTAAGTCAGCCTTCAACAGTGCACAAACCTTAGGAAACTCCTCAGAACCAAACTTGGTAGATTTCTCACAACTACCTAGGCATCCCCTTAGTAGTAGAATCCACCTTCTCGCTCTTTATAGTGGCAAGCCTCTCAAAAGTCGAACAAGACTTATCTCCGAACAGCCGTTTCGATACAAACCCAAACACTGTAGGCATGGCCGAACCTTTTTGCTAGACAATCTTTTTAGCAACGGTCGTGGCCACCTTCTTAACAGCAGGTTTCACAGGCTCAAACTCAACAATTATTTTCTTCCACTTAGGAGAAGTCAAATCAACAACAAGTTTTTCAGCTAGACTTGGTCCCATTTTCTCTCTAGCTGATGCCTGACCCACAAGGGCCTGAGCCTACATATTTCTTTCCTGAACAGGATGAGCTTTTATCCAACTTGCCAAGCATAGTGCCTCGCGCCCAAGTCACAAGCAACAAAGATGGCACCTCGCATTTTTTTCTCTCTTTTCCTCCACGGTATAGCAGGCCCAAGCTTGCCACGTCATACTTGCATGTGTCAAACCCAAATCTAAAAAGGCTAGAGCCTTATGGCTTGCCCACCTTTACGCCTAGCTCGTCGTTCACCTCGCCGACTCATGATCACCTTTGTTTGAGGCATCGAACAACCTATGGCAAAACCTAAGCTGCTCCGCACCATCTAGTATGCCTGACTGGCCCATGTCAGATTCAAGCCCCCATATTATAAATAAAGGCACTAGGCATGATTACACACAGAATTCCTCAACCTCTCTCTTCTTTAGCTAGCCACTCTCTCTCCCTATTCTCTCTCCCAATATTTAAGTTTACAAGAAGTAAAATGTAAAAACAAAATTGTCGGTTTTTCAGTTTTGGTCATCTATGACATTCTTTTTTGACATCGAAGTTGTCTCATATAGTTTTCTTTAGATAGTTTTATAATGAGAAAATGCGACCCACTTTTTTTAATTTCCCATGATACTTTTCAAACAGTTTATTTTTTATTTTTATGAAATGAAATATTTACACTAAAGTATTGGGAGTAAATTGGTTGAGATCTTATTATTCCTAATAGTTGCATCTTTGATCTCTCACTTATTGATGAAGAAAAAGGGAAGTGTTATTAGCACTCCAAAAATCTCATTCTATACTCCTCACAAGTGTATTTTTCTTTCTAATTATAGAAAGTTCGAAGTGCCAAATGAGATTTGTGGAGTTCTAATAATAATTCCTAAGAAAAATACTAATAAACCGTAGTAAAAGTGTCACATTCAGTTTTAAATTGTCTTTGTTTGATGATCCATTATATTATCTTATGGCACTAAAGACTACCAAATCCCTACCATCATTTGGCAAGTAATTGAAAAAACCCACCATTCAAAATTAAGGAAGCATCTAAAAGAGTGAGGAGGAGAGAACGAGTATGGAGATGAAGCTCATTGGAAAGAAAATGCCAAGACCTTCTCCAAGAAACAAACACAAGTTCCTCTCTTCGCCAAATCAGTGCCTTTATGTTCCGAAATTCTGTTGAAACCAATGTCAATCTCTTTACCAAGTTCATTACAAGTTGCTATTCCATCACCCTTCAGGCCTCTCATCAAATCCCATTTGCTCTCAATCCACAAGTTGCCTCATATTTGATCAGAAACCCAATAAAGAACACACATTTATGTGTAACTCTATGATCTGTGCCCACATGGAAATGCAACAATTCACTGAATCTTTCAAACTCTATAGAAATCTTAGGCAAGAAACAAAGTGTAAGCTAGATGGCTATACATTTACAGCTTTGGTGAAGGCATGTGGATTAGATATGGCCATCTGGCAAGCACAAGAACTTTATTGTCATGTTGTTAAGATTATGTTGAGCTTAGATTTGTATGTGCGGTGTCATTGGTTGATATGTATGCAAAGTTTGGTAGGATGAGTTGCACAAGGAAGGTGTTTGATAAAATGACACACACGAGTTTATTATCGTGGACAACTTTTATTTATGGGTATGCAAGTTATGGAGACATGGCTAACGCAAGAAGGCTTTTTGATCAAATGCTTGACAAGGACTCGACTGTATTTAAGACTATGATTGATGGTTATGTTGAGATTTAAGCTGGCATACTAGCTTGAAATAAACCTTGTAGATGGCTATCTTGTAAGTGGAATTGAAGAGAATGTTGGAATAGAAGGCAGTGATGAACTTGCTACTTTTAGAAATAGCCATCAGAGTTATATTGGCAACAATTAGTTTTTCTTTCTATCTTTAGTAAGTAGCATAACTGTTATTCTTACCCTTTTAGATTGTACTGTGTCTTTCGATCCTCTCCCAAGTGGAAGGATCATAGCCTCTGATGGCTTGAATGTTTGGAGATGAGTCCTTGCTCCCTGAAATGTAGGATTTGAGCATTTGACTATCTTAGGGTTATAACCTTGTAGTGTTGTTTTTTTTATTTCAATTAAGCAATATAAGGATAATTCTCCCCTCACTGTGTTCATCAAATTTTCACCATTTTTCTGTCACAAAGTTTTGATCTTTATGTATTAATAAACCTACAAACTATATGCATGGTACCATTTCAACATGATATCAGAGCTACTGATTCCTAAGAAGGGGCATAAAGTATGAGTGAAATCGTTTTTTTCAAAAACCCAGAAAATAGTTAAAGGTAGCACCTTTGTTGAAATTTCTTACTGAGATAGTGTGAGGAAGATGGTAGGATCTAGTTTGTCCAGTAGAGATTTACGAACTCCACAATTTAATGACAATAACTATGATTTATGGGTAGTCAAGATGGAAACCATTCTCATAACACACGATCTATGGGATGTGGTTGAACTTAGGGCCCAGCAATAGACAAATCTCGGAGAAGAAACCTCTGATGATGATGAAAGTGTGTCGGAACATGTTCCAGTGGAGCCTTGAACAATCTATAAGGCAAAAAAAAATCAAGAATTCCAAGATATTAAGCCTCATCCAAGGAGCCATTTTAGATGAGCTTTTTCCTTTTCCACGCATCAGAAATGAGAAGCCAATTAAGGGAGCCTGGGATATTTTGAGAAAAGAGTTTAGTGGTGACAAAAGGGTAAGAGTTGTTAAACTTCAAGCCATAAGAGCTGAGTTTGAATATTTAAGAATGTCTAATGGTGAAGCTCTAAATGACTACTTGGCTAGGTTCTTTGAGATAGTGAATAACCTAAAATCCTTATGACTACTTGGCTAGGTTTTTTGAGATAGTGAATAACCTAAAATCCTTAGGTGAAGATGTGCCTGAGAAAAGGATAGTGCATAAACTTTTACTGAGTCTAAGTAGGAGATACATGTCTATAATGTCCATCATAGAGGAAATAAGAGACCGTGACTATATTAGAGCTGAGGAAATGCTAGCTTCAATCAAAGTTTATGACAATAGAGAAGATTTACATGATGAAAGGGAGAAATTCAATAGCACAGAGAGAGCTTTCAAAAGTCTTAAAGTTGGCAGGACAAACAACATTGCAAAGACTTACAAAGGGTCTCAAAACAAACAAAACAACAAATAGGGGCAATACAAAAAAGGGAAAAACTAGTCTCAAACTCAAGTTGGAACAATCAAAGTAATGGGAACTGGAATAACAAATTCTCTGCACAAAACAGGCAAGCAAGTGAAGGAAAAATTTTGTCCTAGCTAAGAACAAGTAAGAACATTTGAATACATATGCAAACTATTAACACTTTAAAGTAGGCATGCATTCAAAAACAATTCATAAAACCCATGACTTTCAAAGCCTAGTATATGGTGAACCAATAAACTCTTTAACAACATTAAAGAGAAGTAAAGAATTAGAGTTTCTTTACCCTTAAAGCTCATCCTTGTTTACACAAGGGATTCACCCAAGTGGAGGGCCTTTAAGTCACCTCCAAGCTCCTTGGATATTCCTTGTGATTTTCCTCCTTTTAGTGCTCCTTTGCTTCTTTGAGGATTTGAGGATTTGTTCTCCAAAACACCAAAAGTTTGATGTCTCTAAGTCTCCACACCAAGGATGTATCTTGTGAAGATGATATGGATGACTAAGGGAAGAAGAGATTGCTAGATGTCCCTCCCCTAAGTGGCCGGCCTCTATAGAGAAAAATGAGAGAAAGTGTTTCACCCAATTTCTTTTAGAAAACCCTAATGAGAAATAAAGCTATAAAGTTGATTTTATACTTCATTTCAAGTGAGTGGCAAACTTGTAATTAATCCAAGTTTGCTACCCTCACCCTTATGGCCGGCCTTACCTTTGTTATTGGGCTAATTGCCCATTTTGTTTTAGTTGTCATACAACTTAAACATAATGGGCCTTGTGGACCTAAACGCTTTTGAGCCCCGAAGCCCAAAACCAACTTAAAAGCCCAATACAAACCTTTCGTAAAATTAATTAACTAATTAATTAATCTTGACCATTCATCAATTAAACCATTTAATTGCTTATCCATTTCATTTAATTTCCTCACATACATCCTTACTCGGTGTACGATCCATTAGGTTCCAATTAGCGAGGTAGTGGGCGATTGTTACTCTTAACGATCGATTGTGAATTGAAACCACATTTCAATTCTCCCTTAATGATTAGTGTTTGCTAATCATTTAGGGCTTCCACAAACCATGAGTGACACCTAGCAGTATGTCATGGTTACCCAAGCTAAGTATAAGTGGTTGGAGAACCCATCCAGTTACAACTACAATGCAATACGGTCCTTCTCTAATATAATACTCTTAATCACATTGTTTAAGTGATAGTTTGTTTCATGTCTACTATCCAATGTGATACTTATCTATATGATTCCCTTGAATATGATTTGGAACAAACTTCCTAAGTCATTATTCATATGCTTTGGCCAAAGACTTTAGAATCATATCTTAGAGTATTCTCCTTCCACAATGGAAGGTTAGAGATCCCTTGTTGTGCATTCATATGCCTACATGACTAGATAGCTTGACCGTAACAATGCCGTGGACACTCCGATGGAATGCCGTTGACATGATCAAAGATCAAGGACCTAACCAGTAGACATCTATGATGCCTCAGGTCAAAGGACTACTTTGCATATTGCAACTTTCGAGTTCTTACATGACATGTATGTTCGAACTCTCTTTTGATCGTTGTTCAGTGTACTCGATTACTCTTTCGAGCACCTATGTGTTTGTCTTAGTGTCCAACACCAAATGACTTGAGACTAGTCATACTCACGCTTGAGTCAACATAACACATACTAACCTTACCGGATTGTCAATGCCCAATTGGCAATCCTATGGCTAGGAACGTTTTAGGAATGAACATAAGAGAATGGTCTTGATAATCTAACTCACTTAGATCACTTGTCTCTTAGATCAAATACATCCCTAGGATTCCCTTATTGCTTAAACACATGATACAATAAATAGTGATTAACAATAAGCTTTGCCCTTCATTAAACATATAAAAGTTTAATACATTAAGTATTCCAAAAAGCTATTACATCAAATGAGTGTCTTTGTGGGCATACTTCCAACAGCAAGTAGCACTCAAAATGGTGTGAAACGTCAGTGTCAAGTGTGAAAAATATCATTTTGGAGTATGTAGATACAAGGGAAAACCTAGGTGTACTAAATGTAATAGGTTTGGGCATCTAGCTAAAGACTCTGATAGCAGTAAGTAAGTGGCAAACTATGCCAAGGAAGAAAAGGTTGTCACATGGACTATGTTTTATGCATGCCACTGAGCTTCAATAGCACAAGATGCATTTGTGTGGTTTGTTGACAGTGCCCGCAGTAACCACACGACTTCTCAAGAGTCTACTCATCAATGTTGATAGAACTATGACTTGCAAAGTTAAAATGGGGACTGGTGACTTGGTGCAATCTACTAGGAAATGGACTCTGGTAGATGAAACAAAGCATGGAATGAGGTACATATATGAATTATTACTTGTTCCTGGCCTAAATGAAAACTTGTTAAGTGTAGGACAAATGATTGATCGTGGATACTATGTTCTATTTGCAGGAAATATGGCTGCGATGTTTTATGACAGTAATCTTGAAAATATTGTAGAATGACAGGTAACAGGTGCTTTCCCCTAGTTTGGAATCTATAAACGTAGTGGCTAAACGCTTCAATTGAAGAGAACTCATGGAAATGGCATAGAAGGCTAGGACATCTAAGTTTTAAAAGTATGAAAGTGATGCAGAAAAAGGGTTTGGTACTTGGTTTACTTGAACTTCTAGACAAGAAAGAAGTATGTGAGAGCTGCATTTCAGGGAAGCCAGCAGAGACAGCCTTTTTTGACAAAGAAAAAGCATGAAGGGCAACCCAACCACTAGAACTGGTACACACAGATGTGCGTGGACCAATATAAAATAAGTTTGTTGGTGGAAACAAATACTTCATCACATTTATTGATGATTTTTCAAGTATGTTTTGGGTTTATTTCTCAGGAACAAGTCTGATGTCTTAATGTATTCAAGAAATTCAAGGCTTTTGTGGAACTACAAAGTGGTTTGAAACTAAAAAAGCTCAGAAGTGACAGAGGGGGTGAATATACCTCACATAATTTCTTAGATTTCTACACAAACATGGGAATGGAAAGGCAACTATCTGTTGCATATTCCCCTCAACAAAATGGGATTGCTGAGGAGAAATAGAACCATTTGTGAAATAAGAAGGTCCACGATGCTAGAAAAGAAGATTCTAGTAAATTTTTGTGCACAAGCAATGAGTACTACAATATAGCTCCAGAACAAATGCCATACAACCACATTGATGGACAAAACACCTTTTGAAGCCTTCACAGGAAGAAAACTTGGTATAAAACACCTAAGAGTGTTTGGTTGCATATGTTATACATTTGTCTCATCTCAGTTGAGGTAACAATTTGATCAAAAGTCTAGAAAAAAGGATCTTTATAGGACATGGCAATTGTGAAAAGGGCTATATAGTCTATGACTTGTTGTCCAAGAGAATTGTTCTATTTAGAAGTGTTGTGTTCACTAAAGACAAGCATGGAATTTGGAGAGTAATCAGATGGACCCTAAACATGGAGACTGAAAATGCAGAAGGTGAATCTCAAGAAGAATCACAAGAAATAACTCACTTTGATGCTGCTAACACACTCAAGTACTCATGTCATTTTAGCACATCAGTGAGTGATACAGGAACTCAAAGTTAAAACTCAACTCCAAGCTCAACACTTATGAAGCTAAAAAGTTTGGAAGATATATATGCAAGGTGTCACATGTGTACAATTGAAATAGAGAATTATCATGAAGCTGCAGATAACACGGCTTGGCAAGATGTAATGAATGCTGAGATTGAAATGATTGAGAAGAATGATACATGGGAGCTAGTAGAAAGACCTGCAAATAAGCCTATCATTGCAGTAAAATGGGTATTCAAAACCAAGTTGAATTTAGATAGAACTGTGCAAAAGCACAAAGCTAGACTTGTGGCAAAAGGGTATGCATAGAAACCTGGAATTGATATAATGAAACCTTTACCTTAGTGGCAAGGTTGGATACAATTAGAACCTTCATTGCACTTTTAGCTCAAAAAGGTTGGAAGCTGTTCTAGTTAGATGTTAAGTTAGCTTTCCTAAATGGACTGCTTGAGGAGGAGGTCTACACAAAACCCAAAAGGATTCACCATAAGCTAGACCTAGGCTCTGATACCACTTGAAGGAAAAATTTTGTCCTAGCTAAGAACATGTGAGAATATTTGAACACATAGGCAAACTATTAACATATTAAAGTAGGCATGCATTCAAAAACAATTCTAAAACCCATGATTTTCAAAGCCTAGTAAATGGTGAACCAAGAGACTCTTCAACAACATTAAAGAGAATGAAGGATTTAGAGATTCATTACCCTTGAAGCTCATCCTTGTTTACACAAGGGATTCACCCAAGTGGAGGGCCTTCAAGTCACCTCCTAGCTCCTTGGATCTTGCTTGTGATTTTCTTCATTTTGATGCTCCTTGAGGATGTGAGGAAAGGATCTCCAAGAACACCAAAGATTTAGTGTCTCTAAGTCTCCACACCAAGGATAAGGTGTGAAGATGAAATGGATGACTTAGAGAAGAAAAGATTGCTAGCTATCTCTTCCCAAAGTGGCCGGCCTCTTTTAGAGAAAAGGAGAGAAAGTGTTTCTCATCTTTGTCTCAAGAAAACCCTAATGAGGTAAAAGCTATGAAGACGCTTTTACATTTCTTTTCTTAGATGAGTGGCAAACTTGCAATTAAGAAAAACTTCCCAGTTCCCTCACTATGGCCGGCCATTTTAAGTGATTGGGCTATTTGCCCATATTTGTTTTAGTTGTCATACAACTTAAACATAATGGACCTAGTGGACCAAACCCTTTTGGACACCGAAGCCCAAAACTAACTTAAAAGCCCAATACGAACCTTTCGTATAATTAATCAACTAATTAATTAACCTTGACCATTTTCAATTAAACCATTTAATTGCTTATCCATTTCATTTATATTTCTTCACTTTCATCTTTACTCGGTGTACGATCCATTAGGTTCGAATTAGCGAGGCAGTGGGCGATTGTTACTCTTAACAATCGATTGTGAATTGAAACTTCATTTCAATTCTCCCCTTGATTAAGATTAGTGTTTGTTAATCTTCAGGGCTTCCACAAGCCATGAGTGACACCTAGCAGCATGTCATGGCTACCCAAGCTAAATAGAATTGGTTGGAGAACCTATCTAGTTACAATTACAATGCAATACAGTCCTTCTCTAATACAATACTCTTAATCACATTGTTTGATTGATAGTTTGTTTCATGTCTACTATCCAATGTAATACTTTTCTATATGATTCAATTGAATATGATTTGGAACATACTTCCTAAGTCAAATTCGTATGCTTTGGTCAAAGACTTCCGAATCATATCTTAGAGTATTCTCCTTCCACTATGGAAGGTTAGAGATCCCTTATTATGCATTCATATGCCTACATAACTAGATAGCTTGACCCCAATAATGTCATGGACACTCTTGATGGAATGCCTTTGACATGATCAAAGATCAAGAACCTAACCATTAGACATCTATGATGCCTCAGGTCAAAGGACTACTTTGCATATTGCAACTAACGAGTTCTTACATGACATGTATGTTCGAACTCTCTTTTGATCGTTGTTCAATGCACTCAATTACTCTTTCGAGCACCTATGTGTTTGTCTTAGTGTCCAACACTAAATGACTTGAGACTAGTCATACTCACGCTTGAATTGACATAACACATACTAATCTTAGCGGATTGTCAATGGCCAATTGGCAATCCTATGGCTAGGAACGTTTTAGGAATGAACATAAGAGAAAGGTCTCGTTAATCTAACTTACTTAAATCACTTATCTCTTAGATCAAATACATTCCTTAGATTCCCTTATTGCTTAAACACATGATACAATAAATAGTGATTAACAATAAGCTTTGCCCTTTATTAAACATATAATAGTTTAATACAATAAGTATTCCAAAAGCTATTACATCAAATGAGTGGCTTTGTAGGCATACTTCCAACAATCTCCCACTTGCACTCAAAGCCACCTTCTCATGTATCTAATACCCATCTTTTCCATATGGCGGTCAAGTTGGATTAGAGACATTGGCTTTGTTAGTGGATCTGCTACGTTATCGGCTGAGGCAACATTGAGGATGTTGACTTTCCCCTCGGTAGCATATCTTCTAATGATATTAAAATGCCTGTCAAAATGCTTATTCTTTTGATGAGCCTTGGGTTCCTTGGCTTGAGATATCGCCCCACTATTATCACAGTACAAAGTTACTGGTGATGTAATGGTTGGAACCACTCCAAGTTCAGTTATGAACTTCTTCATCTAGAACGCTTCTTTGCTGGCTTCAGCTGCGCGACATATTCTGCCTCCGTCGTGGAATCAGCAATTACATCTTGTTTCTTGCTTTTCCAACTAACAGCCCCACTATTTAGAGTGAATACATATCCGGAGTTGGAACTTCTATTATCGACGTCAGATTGGAAATCTGCGTCTGTATAGGCTTCCACTCGCAACTCTGTTGCTCCTCCATAAACGAGGAACATGTCCTTAGTTCTTCTTAAGTACTTAAGGACCGTCTTGACAGCTGCCTAGTGTTCTGATCCTAGGTTAGATTGATATCGACTAGTAATGCTCACAACATATGCGATATCAGGCCTTGTGCATATCATGGCATACATGAGACTTCTTATGGCGGAAGCATAAGGAATAGCACTCATCTGCTGTATCTCTTCAGGAGTCTTAGGTCCCACGGACTTAGAAAGGTAAATTCCATGTCTTACAGGAAGAAGACCTTTCTTAGATTGTTCCATCTGGAACCTACTTAGCACCTTATCTATGTACATAGATTGGGATAATCCAATTAATTTTGTAGATCTATCACGATAGAGTTTTATCCCAAGTACATAAGATGCATCTCCCAAATCTTTCATGTGGAAGGTTTTGGACAACCACACTTTTACAGAAGAAAGTACTGCAGTGTCATTCCTGAATAGTAATATGTCATCTACATATAACACTAGGAATACAACTGCATCCCCAACGACCTTTTGATAAACACAATTGTCGTCTTCGTTTTGAGTAAAACCAAACGATTTGATTTCAGTATCAAAACGAATATTCCAGCTTTTGGAGGCTTGTTTAAGTCTATAAATGGACATTTGAAGCTTGCATACCTTAGTTCTTTCATTCTTGGACATGAAACCTTCGGGTTGAGTCATATAGAGCTCTTCTTCTAGGTAGCCATTCAGAAAGGTCGTCTTCACGTCCATTTGCCATATCTTATAATCATGGTACGCAGCTATAGCAAGCAAAATCTGAATGGACTTAATCATGGTTATAGGAGAGAAGGTTTCTTCATAGTCAATCCCTTCTCGTTGCCTGTAACCCTTGGCTACTAGTCTAGCCTTATAAGTCTCCACGTTCCCATCAGCGCCTAGCTTCCTCTTGAAGACCCATTTGTTTCCAACAGGTATTATACCTTCTGGAGGGTCTACAAGAGTCTAGACCTGATTTTGATACATGGAATCCATCTTAGATTTCATGGCCTCTTGCCATCTCGTTGAGTCAATGTCGGACATTGCTTCAGTGTAGTCCATAGGGTCCTCTTTTGTGTCATTGTCACCTAGAATGTGCAATTCCCCAAAGTCATTATCTAAGCCATACCTCTTAGGTGGCTTGCTAACCCTTTCAAATCTGCGTGGAGCTAGGGGTTCAGGAACAGGGTTGTCAACTTGTCGAGTGCTTGTTTGTGGTTTATCATTAATCTCATTCATTTCAGTCGTTTTACTTATAGTTCATTTGAGAACAAATTCGTCCTCTAGAAACTTAGCAGTTCGAGCGACAAAGACTTTTTGGTCGTCAGAATGGTAGAACTCATATCCCATAGTTTCTCTAAGATATCCCACAAAATAGCACCTAACTGATCTCGCTTCAAGCTTAGTAGCTTCAAGCTTCTTGACATATGCTTCACAACCCCAAATCTTAATGTGATTAAGACTTGGCTTTCTTCCATGCCAGATCTCATAGGGCGTCTGTGAAACTGACTTGGAAGGTACTCTATTAAGCAAGTAAGCTACTGTATATAGAGCGTATCCCCAAAATGTTAGTGGTAGATCGGCGGAACTCATCATAGAACGAACCATGTTCATCAAGGTTCGATTTCTCCTTTTAGAAACTCCATTAAGTGGTGGAGTTCCCGGTGAAGTCCACTGTGATATTATTCCACACTCTTTGAGATAATCTAGGAACTCGCTACTTAGATACTCTCCCCCTCGATCTGATCTTAAGATCTTTATCTGTTTCCCAGTTTGCTTCTCAACTTCATTCTTGAATTCTTTGAACCTTTTAAAGGATTCTAACTTGTACTTTATGAGATACACATAGCCAAACCGAGAGTGATCGTCGATGAATGTGATATAGTAGAAGAAGCCTCATCTCGACGTAGTAGACATAGGTCCACATACGTCAGTGTGGATTAACCCTAGAATTTCAGTGGCACGCTCTCCTTTCCCAATGAATGGAGATTTTGCCATCTTCCCCTTTAAGCAACATTCACAAGTACCCATTTGGTCATTACCTAATGGGCGGAAATATCCGTCTTTCGACATCTTGCAAATCTTATCAAGGTTCACATGTCCAAGTTTAAGATGCCACATCTTTTCTTGGTTAACTTCTTCTCTAGCCCTTTTGGTTTGGTATTCCCGTTTTCAATACAGTGCATCCCACTACTTGCCTCTAGTGAAAAAGTCCCTCTATCATATTACCATGAGAGATAATACGACCGTTCAAGTATAAAGTACAACTCATTTTGTCAAACACTATTGAGTGCCCGTCTCGTAAAAGCTTAGAGATAGAAATCAAATTCTTTATACATGAAGGAAAATATAAACAATTTTTAAGTTCCAGGACTTCTCCAGATGGTAGTTTAAGCATGTAGGTGCCTATTGCTTTTGCAAAGATCTTAGTGTCGTTCCCAACTCGCACAATCATCTCCCCATTGTGCAGTGTCCTGCTCCCTGTTAGTCCCTGCAACGAATTGCAGATATGTTGACTAGCGCCTGAATCAAATATCCAGGAATTGGAGCTCACTATAAAAGCACTCTCTATGACAGAAATAGTCCCTTCTAAAGTTCGTGTCATAAGGCTCGCAATGTGCACCCTGTATTTCTTCTTCCAACGTTCATCATTTCCACAATGAAAGCATGTTCCATTGGATTTTATTGCCTTTTTCTTATGTAACCTTTTCCCTGTGATTGCATTCTCACTCCCACTGTCCTTTTTGAAACCCTGTTCAAACTTACAACACATGTCAATCATCTCGGTAAAAGTATGATCAAATCTATTCACTTTATAGTTTACAATAAACTTAGTGAAATCATCCGAGAGAGATGCAAGGAAAAAGTCTTGGGCCATTTTCCCATCGATGGAAGTTCCTAAACTCTCAAGATCTTGAAAGATCCTTTCCATCTTTTGTCCATGTTTATGAACCGATGTCCCCTTTGCCATTTTGGCATTCAATAGACTACAAACATTTGAGAATCGTACATTACTAGTCTCAATGTCATGCATCTTATGCAAACCTTCAACCATGGCACAAGAAGTGTCCATGTGCTTATGTAGCTTCATAAGCTCCTCACTAAGTGAAGTGAGGATTAAGCATTTGGCTTGTAAGTCATCCTTATAGTGTCTATCATAATTTTGACACTCCTCATTTGAAGCTAGTTTCGTAGGAGGTACATGAGGAGGGGATTGCTTAAGCACATACAATATGTCTTTCATCTTTGAGACATTCTCAATGTGGCGATACCAAGGAAGGAAACGTTGGCCCTTAAGGCCTCTTTTGTCAAGTATAATGGTGGGTGTAATTTTAGGCATGTCGTTAACTACATAACATAACAGAAATCGTATTAAATTGTTGATTTTAAAACTACTTGATTGGGTCTTAAATCAAATAGTACCACCCATTATTTTTGGCAAATTCCACATCCCTCAATGGAATTCGAGAGTTATGTTGAACTCTTAGTGGCGTATGGGAGGCTCACCATTACCAAGCCCACCTCACGATGATACGATGTTGGTTAGCAAAAATAATGATGAGAGAATAACGCTTTAATCATTTACAACTCTTGTAATTACCCATCTAGTTTGGCCTCTAGAGAATGATGCCTCACAATGATATGATGTTGGCACCATTGCACTTAGTTAAGTTATTCCCACCATGCTAGTCCATGTAGGGGTTCAAGAATAGCCTCACAGTGATATGATGACGGCCATCCTCGTTGCCTACCTCACCACATCATGTATGTACATATGGACTCCTCCTGAATGTAAGCACATACTTTGAACTTCTCCATGATAGGGTGAAGCCGGTGTAGGAGTCACAAACTATTGGAGCCCACCATGGTGGAAGGCCTACGAAGAGATGTTCAAAGCATCTCTCACTTATCAACTTAATATTTGTTTTGCTAAGGGAGTAGTGTTGGGCTACATCAATTTTATTTTAATCTTATTAAAAGAACTTAGGCCTATCACTGTTGGAAATGTGCCCTAAAACCAATCATATGATGATACTTTACGGACATTTCACATGTTAAACTAATCTAGTTTCATATCAAGGGCAAAGATTATTGTTTGAGCCGTCTCATATAAATGTTATACGCTTAAACGATAAGTCCAAGGAATATGTGATTGGGAGAATGCGATCTAAAGAAGTTAGATTCATGAGACCATTCTTTCGTAGACACATCCTAAATGTTCCTAATCATTTGCCAATTGGGCATTGACAGTCCGTTAAGATCAGTACGTGCTGTGTCTTCTCTCAGGGAGAGTGACTAGTCTTGAGTCATTGGTGTGTGTGACATCAAGACAAGCATGTAGGTGCTCAATAATAAATGAGTCCACTGAACACGATCAACGAGGAGTTCTCATACTCATGTCACATGAGAACTCATGGTTGGGATAATGCAAAGTAGTCCTTTGACCTGAGGCATCATAGTTGTCTTGTGGTTAAGTCCTTGATCTTTGATTACGTCAAAGTCACTCCATCAGGAGGGTGTCCACGGCATCGTCGAGGTTAAGCCACTTAGCCATGGAGGCAAGTGAATGCGCAACAATGGATCTCTAACCTTCAAACCGTTTGGGGGAGAATATTCTATGATATGATTAAGAATCTCTGGCCAGAGTATGAATGAGATTTAGGAAGTCGTTCCAAATCACATTCAAGGTAATCATATAAGCACACGAATCACATTGGATAGTAGACATGAATAAACTATCAAACCAAACAATGTGGTCAAGAGTATTGTATTAAAGAAAGACCGTATTGCATTTGTAATCCTAAACTGAATAGGTTCTCCACCTTTTCTGATTAGCTTGGGTAACCATGATATGCTGCTAGGTGTCACTCATGGTTTGTGGAAGCCCTAAACATGTATAATCACTAAAGGGAGAATTGAAAGTAAGTTTCAATTCACAATCGATTTGAAATGATTTTAATCGTCCACTGCCTCGCTAAAAGGAACCTAATGGATCGTACACCGTGTAAGGTGGAGATTGAAGAAACAATGGAGATTAAATGGTTTAATTATTTATGGCAAGGATTAATTAATATGTTAATTAATCAAACGAATAAGTTCGTTAAAGACCTCGGGATAGTTTTGGACCTTAAGGCCCAATGGGCTTCGAACGTCAAGCCCATTGAATTAAGTTGTATGACAACTTAATGAATAATGATTCACCAAGGCCCAATTAGCCCAATAATACCCTAAGGCCGGCCATTTAGAGATGGAGTGAGTTTTGGACTTATTTACAAGTTTGCCACTCCAATGAATTAAGGTATAAATATGACTTTATAGCCAAAATTCATTTAGGGTTTTCTTTTGGGGAAAGGATGAGAACATAAGCTCTCCTTTCTCTCTAAAGTGGCCGGCCTCCTTGGAGGGTTTAGCTAGCAATCCTACTACTTCAAGGTCACTCATTTCTTCTCCAATCTAACCTTGGTGAAGAGACTTAGAGGTTCTCAATTTTGGGAACTTGGAGAACCATTTCATCCATCCAAATCCATAGATCTAAGATGCAAGGAATGCAGGCCCTCTCTTTGGGTGATTAGCCTTTACTTATGCAAAGAGGAATCTACAAAGGTATAATTTCTCAACTAACAAATGTTGTTTTAAGTTGAGTCAAGGTTCACCAATCTACTAGGCTTTGAATTTCATGGTTAATGTTTTGTTTTTGAGTGCATGCAAGTATGATTCCGCCTTTTAATTGTTAATTGCATGCTATAGATGTTGCTCAAATGAACATGTTTTTCACAATATTTCCTTCAATCACAACCATTGGTCCAGGTTAATATGAATTAGTAGTATATAATACTCCCACTATTTCTATGAAACAAGCGAGACTATATGGAACTACTAACGAATGCATTGCATCCTCATATGGACTATATAGTCAAATTAGGTCTTAGGATGATTATGAACCATTTGATTTGATCCAACACGAGCCTTGTGTTGGACCTTGGGTCTAAGGTAGGTAGTTGTTGATTTTAGTTATGTGTTTAATCTAATTAAACTGTTATTTCCTATTAGGCGTTGGACCCAACTATTCCAATTTGCATACAAATAAACAAATAGGAATACTTGAAATAAAGAGAAGGGCTTATGCCTTTTACAACACATTAGATGGACTTATGTCAATTTACAATAAATTTGAACTAATCAAATTACATTCAAATCTAAACTACTTAACCCAAGCATTCATAATGTAAAGCAGCCAATCACATAACTCAATTATCGAGGCCTTTGGTTCATAATCACCCTTTTCTTAATCAAACATATTAACTAAGAAGGCAACTTAAACAATTGGTTTTCGGATTCATAGAATTGATTTAAATGGAACTAAATGAAATGAAAATCCAATTCTCATTCAAGAGACAAAACCATTTTGTTCTCATCATCTTTTGGGCCGAAAAAACAATGACCACAACTATTGGGCCATAAATTTAAAACATAAACTTTTGGGGTCATGATGCGAAATATATAAGCACACAAATTAAACCCTCTTTTTATCAATTGTAGCAAAGTATGTACGTAGGGATCATTCTAGGCCGGGGATTAGGAGGGACTGCCAAATCACTTGAAACTGACTCAAAACGTAAAAACAAAGTTTAAAACACTAAACTAGACTCAAAGAATGCAAAAGTAAACTATAAAACACCAAAACAAACCAAAAGACTCAAAACAGCAAATAAACACTCAAAACTGCCTTAAAAACACTTTCTAGGCAGTTTTGAACACCTAACACTAAATTGGACGAAATTGCGTTATGACTTGACTCAAGACACTTAAAAACACAAATTAAATTGATTTCTAACTAATCTAACACTTCAAAATAAATGGGGATTGAGTTTTGACGAAAATTGAAAACAAGAACAAACTTTGTAAATTGAACAGATTCTAAAACGAAATTGATAAAAGTGAATGGATGGAAAGCTAGCTAAGGGGTTCTTCTCCACACATGTCACACTTGCATACAAAACGATTTCCAATTGCTTCTCAATAAACCATGAATTCCCAACACCCCAGATTAACAGTGAATTGCACTAATTAACCCTCAGATTTTCCTTAAGTTATTGAATTGGATGAATTGCATACGACAACCCAAAGCATTCCCCACAAGTTCCCTACATGAATTGCATAATAGAGATACAAGCAAGAATCATTAAGTTCTATGAAAATCATAAGCATTGGCAAAGCACTCGTTACTATGAATTGCATGAAACTTATGCCAAGAATTTACTTAACACGATTGTGATCAACAACCTTTACTACTTGTGAATATAAGTTCATAACGATTAGGTGAAACTCCCTTATATCCTAGCATCAAACTTATGCATGAAAATTAAGCGTGCACTCTCAACCAACATACACAAATCAGTTTTAATTCATGTAGATAAGTAAATTGAATTCACAACTTATGAAACGCAATTAGAAGTAATCAAATCATATAGCAAGCATAAACATGGTTTCAAATTCCCCCTAGCCAAGGGGGGGTTTAGTTCCTCATACTCGCAAAGCAAAGATACATAAATTTAGACATTAAAATCCAAAGAAAGAAAACACCTAGATACTCCAATTTGGACAGCAGGTGCATCCACGAATTCTCCTTCCTCCTTGCTACGGCATAAAGACTTTGGACAGGTTTTTGGGTGGTATTTGTATGGGAGAATGGGTGGGGAATGGTATGGAAGGGTTTAGGATTGATGGGGGGTGCGACAAGGGGTGAATTTTGGCAGAAATTTGGGAGAATGGTGCTGGAAGGCTGCGGCAAAGAGAGGGAATGATTTCTGGCGAAAATTCTGAATATGGAGGGGTGGTTGATGTGTTTTTGATGTAGTGTCATCTATAGTGTTCTTCCTTTCACTCCCTATTTATAGAAGCTCCAAAGCAAAGAATCACTCAAGTGGCTTCAATAAACAATACAAACAAAGACCAAAATGATGCAAAAACAGCTAGTTCACATGCTCTTTTATCATTGTGTCTTGCCTTTAACAAAAGGCAATCATTCCTCTTTTGCTAATTCAACTCCTTTGTAGCTGTCCATGTGCCTTCATTCTTCAATTTCTGATGCATTTGCCTTGTATTCCATCCCTTTTCCACATGTACTAGCTGTTAGACAACTTTCCCACACATGTTTTGCATCATTTCATCTTTCAAACATTAACTTTCGGCCACTTTACACCTCTACACACATGCTATGCATCATTTCAGCTTGCAATTATGTTTGTAGTTGCTGAAAATGTGAATACATCTTGTAAAGCAATCCAACAAATGGCATCTTTCACTTCTTTTCCTTTCAAATTGTTCCTTAAGTGTATGTATCTGCACACTTCCACACTTCAACTTCATTATTCAGATTTTTGCATGTGTTGAAACCCTTTTTAAAACACCAAAAACGTCCATCCCACTTGCTCCATATGCATGCAATCCATTTTGGCCCAAAACTGCTCCAAAAGGCTCCAAAATGCACATGTTTGCATACTTTGTCCTTAAAACCTAAAATTGCACGAAAATAGCTTAAATTACTAAAATTACTAAGTACTAGCAACGTAAATGCAAGGAAACAAGCTAATTAAGTCGCATAAATATGCTCCTATCAGGTCACTTTGTAAAAACACAAGAGTCCACAACTTCATGTAATTACAACTAGAACCCAAAAATTTTCAAAAATAATAAAAACTTCATTAAAGGAGCAAAACAATTTGTCCTTTAGCGCTTTTAGACCTTAACGTAAAAACGCAAACTTTTGGGTCAAAGTGCAAATACACAAAAGTATCAAAACTTTATGTAATTGCATGAAAGCCCCAAAAGTACCCCCACTAAGGGGTGGCCGGTTTTGGTAGTGAAAAAGGAGGGGGGAAAAGGTTTTTGGTGAAAAATTCAAAATTTGAAAGTGTTCTGTGCAAGTGGATAGGTAGGTGAGGAAAAGTTGATTGGGATGGGTTGTAAGAAAAATGTTTTGTCAAACAATAAAAGCATAAATCATCCATCACCAATCATCCATCACCAATCAATAATAAACCAAAATTTTATTCAAAGCAACAAACATATAGAATCAAAACACCAAAACTTTTTGTTCTTGGTAAGAACATCAAGAACATTGAAGAACACACATGAAAACTCATAAGAGCTCCATGAGTGTTTTCACTCAATAAAACTCAAAGTTTCACTACACAAAAGAGAGTTAACATCCTAGGGTACTTTGGGGTTCCAAAAGTCACTTTAAAACTCTTTTAACAAGACAAACATGAACCCAAAAATCCACCCTTTGGATTTGGCCGAATCTCCCCACATACATGGCACCAAATTTTAGTTCCAATATTCATGCTTAAATGAACTACATCTACAACATTTGAGATGCTAAATTTTCAAGCAAAATTTATATTCAAAAGCAAGAACAAAGCTTGTAACATTTACAACATTTAAATCACAAACCATGAAAAAACACAAAACCCAAAAGGATTCACCATAAACTAGACCTAGGCTCTGATACTACTTGAAGGAAAAATTTTGTCCTAGCTAAGAACATGTGAGAATATTTGAACACATAGGCAAACTATTAACATATTAAAGTAGGCATGCATTCAAAAACAATTCTAAAACCCATGACTTTCAAAGCCTAGTAAATGGTGAACCAAGTGACTCTTCAACAACATTAAAGAGAAGGAAGGATTTAGAGATTCATTACCCTTGAAGTTCATCCTTGTTTACACAAGGGATTCACCCAAGTGGAGGGCCTTCAAGTCACCTCCTAGCTCCTTGGATCTTCCTTGTGATTTTCTTCCTTTTGATGCTCCTTAAGGATGTGAGGAAAGGATCTCCAAGAACACCAAAGATTTGGTGTCTCTAAGTCTCCACACTGGCGCCGTTGCCGGGGATTAGCAACTTTGCTAATCCCCCGTTGTTTCTTTTTCATGTCTTTTATTTTTACTTATGATATTTGATTTAGTTTTGTTTCCTTGATTTCAAGTACTAGAGAAGTAAGACATGGATTTTGCTACCATTCAAGCTCAATTGGCGAAACTTACTTCTCAATTGTCACAATATGCCGAAAGGACCACAATGCAAAGTGTCCCTACAGATGGTGTGTCCTATGGGCAAGGATATCCAACTCATCAATATTCTCAATTCGCTGCGAATGAAGATGGTTGGGGTTATCAAGGTCATAGCCAATCATGGGACAACATGTTTTCCAATGCTTACAATTCGGATTGGAGAGATTATTCAGATTACATGTGTGGAGAACCGCAACAATTCCAACAAGATGGATATTGGCAGCAAGAAGAGGAGTTCTATCACTGGCCATATGAACCATCACATCCACCACAACAATCTGCCCAATTCAATTCAGGTACATCTTTGGATAATGATATGTTTAATAAGTTACTCACCTCTTTGAACCAGGATGTAGAAAACCGAAACAAAGAGGTGCAAAATCAAGCCAAGAAGACGGGCGAATTGGAAAACCAATTTGGGCAAATTATGGAGTTCACGGCACAAATTCAAGAGCAAAGTGAATTCTCCAACTCAACTGTTGAAAATTTGAAGGAAGATTTTGAAATCCATGATGCTATCACTTTGGGAAGTGATATGGAGGTTGGAAGTGAACCGAAGACATCCAAACCAAGCCAAAACATGGATGAACAGCTGCTGCTTGAAGAGGAGGAGAGTAACAAGACCACGGCAAGGGAAGAACCACCCTTGCCGCAGCCCCATATGCCATCTATGTCGTCCACTACAACCAAGGTAAGCCTAAATTCAATTTTTCTTGACCCCGTTTCACCAAATGTCCTTATTCTTTGCAGGATCATGCAATCCAAGGAAGAAGAAGGTGAGAAAGGCATATTCGAAACCTTTCCAAAGAATCAAGAGCAAGAAGCGGATGGGGAATGTCTAGAATTCATCAAAGAAGATACACTTGAGACGAAAATTCCCAAAGAAGTTGGATTTTATGACACGGGACAAGTCATAACTCTCAAAACACCAAATCTAGCCAAGTCCCATATCCCTGCAACCTTCAAAGATGTGGTGTTCGTAATTGAGTTTGTGTTGGAGCAAGCAAGTAAGCCATTTTCTCCAACTTCGATTTTAGTATATACTAACTTGTTGATTTTGATGATTCAGGCACCTACACTAGAATTTAAACCATTGCCGGATCATGTCAAGTATCACCGTCCATTCAAGGATCAATTCCATGCTATAGGCCCTATCCAAGTTTAGAAGGAAGTATCGTCCGGCTGGAAGACGTTAAAGAAAGCGCTTCTTGGGAGGCAACCCATGTATTCAAAAAAGGAAGATCTATGAATCGCTCTACAATCAGTTTTGCGTTTCTAAAAACCTTCACTTTTCTGCATTTCTATTTTGCCATGATTGTCATTTTTTATTTTTGTTGTTTATTTAATTATTTTTGGGTGTGGGTTTATTTTTGAAACATTGATAGATATGCAAGATATTCTTACATTCTTTTTCATGAAAAAAAAAAACAAGACACAAATAAACATTAAGCAAAAAATTACAAGAGGGAGCCTTCACAAAGGCTGCTTAGGAGAAGTCTCAGTAGTAGGCGGAGCCTCAGCAGTTGGCGGAGCCCCAGAAGGAGGAGGCAGCGGAGGTTGATCATTTGGAGCTTCAGTACGCGGTACAGTCCTAGAAGACGAAGGCAAATGCTGTTGGAACAAGCCCACAAACCTCTGATGATCAAGTAAGATCTGACCATCAGATTCCTGCATCTGGTCAATTTTCCTCTTCATATTTGTGGCATAGTTGTGTGCGAGCTTGTGCAATTGTTTATTTTCATGCTTAAGCCCTCTAATCTCCTGCTTAAGACTCATCACTTCAGCCGCCAATGATTCAACTTGACGGGTTCGGGCAAATAGGTGTTGGGCTATATTGGACACGGAACCTACGCACTGCACACTGAGAGCCAGAGATTCCTTAACAGCCAACTCATCAAACCGTTTGGCAAGTAGTCTGTTATCTTTAGGAGTGACAAGGTTCCTGGCCACCACCGCAGCTGTCATATCATTCTTCATCACCGAATCCCCAACGGTAAGG
This sequence comes from Malus sylvestris, assembly GCF_916048215.2. NCBI lineage: Eukaryota > Viridiplantae > Streptophyta > Magnoliopsida > Rosales > Rosaceae > Malus > Malus sylvestris. Next base: position 25,161,683 of record NC_062261.1, read on the forward strand.
GGACCAGTAGGGGATATGAAGGATGGACGCCATATGTTGTCTGGAGAAGGCGGGGCTGCCTCTTCACCAAGGTTCAAGTCAAAACGACGGTCGGAAGGGCCAGATATTTTTCAGAGGTGTTAAAGAAAGAGGAGATCGGACAAGTCAAGATCGTAGAAGTGCAACACGGGAGTTTTTACAAGCAGAAATTCAAGTGTGCTTTGAACGTCCTGCATACCTCTATAAAAATCAGCACGCGATGGGATTTCAGAGATCGAAGGGGCGAGCTCAGAAATCGAAGAAGCCAATTCAGAAATCGAAGAAGCGCCAGCTTTCTCAAAAGTTGGGCTTACTCACAAACCACCGATTCCAGATATCGAAGAGTGTCAGCTTTCTCAGCCTCGTCAGCACCCGTCACACGTAAACTCAGCTTTGCGAAAATCATGGGCAATTTGTCGAAGCACCGATTCCAACCATCTGTCTCTCTCAGCCTCGTCAGCACTTGTCACATGCAGAGAAAGCTTTACGGAAATCACGGGTAGTTTGTCGAAGCACCGATTCCAACCATCTGTCTTTCTCAGCCTCGTCAGCTTTGAGGAAATCACGGGCAATCTGTCGACGATTTCTGTTGAAGTAGAAAACACGTGAAGTTTACTGTTCAATCATCAAACGGTTGCCGACAGGAGTGAAAGGACAGTACCGGTTATTATTTCCTATAAATGTCGACCTTTACCCTCCATGGCAAGGCAGACATACATAACCTTCCTTCATCTCCGAGAATGCCTTTCCAACAAACCCTCTCGAGTCACTCAGTGTTCCTTATTCCTTGGGGTACCTCTGCAAACAACCTATCCAAAGCAAAAGTATTTCATATCATGAAGGTTGAAAGCAAGAGTATCTCATATCATGCATTCTCCATGTCCTTTTCCTTGTCTTTATTCTATCCTGCAGGACATGGAGAAATTGCTCTCGAGTACTCATCTTCCACTGCTGATGTACTTCCAAAGAAGCTGTCACATCTACCTGAAGAACAGATAAGGCAAGCGAAAATGATACCAGCAGCATGTGGAGACAACGTGCAGAAGAAACAAGCAGAGAAGAATGCAGCTTGCACAATCAACCCAGCATAAGGAGTCTGAGTTGAAGAACTAGAGAAGCTGCCACATCTGCTTGGAGAACAAATAAGGAATTGAGCCTGCACAATCAACTCGAGAGCAGAAGGAGTCTGAGTTGAAGAACTCAAGAAGCTTCAACAACATCGCCAAAGAGCAAAGCTTCGCCGTACAATTCCAATCCAGTTCAAGATCAAAGCTGTGGAAAGGCAACAAGATCATCTACCTCTATAACCAGATTTGCGTTCCTAAACTCTACTCTTTCTTGTTTTTACCTTGCTATACTTGTCATGTTTATTCGTTATTTGTTTATTTGCTTGTTTTTGTGTGAGTTTATACTTGAAACATTGAGGACAATGTTTGATTTAAGTGTGGAGGGGTAACCATTGTTTTGCATGAAAGTCGTAGGAGTTTATCACCCATTACTTCTAATGTTGTTTCTTGCTCTTTTAAGTGTTTTTAAGCTGTTTTGAAGTGTTTTAGTTTGTTTTGATATAAAAATCCGAAAATCTCATAAAAATTTGAAAAATTGTTTTGAAAAACCTAAAAAGAGTTGTTTTTGTATGTTTATTTGTGTCTTAGGGTACCTTCCAACACAATGATGAGGATTTGGTTTTTAATTACATGACTGTTAAAGAGAGTTATAAACATGGATGAACATTTGATTTACTCTTTGGTGTATGCTTGGTTGTGGTTATAATTTATGAATTCACATGCAATCATAAAGGAAAAATTAGTTTTTGTAACATGCTTGAAGGAAGGAACTCAAACAAACGCTACAACCTTGTGAGACTTGAGCCTAAATGTTATTTGGAGAGTTGATAATCTGTGCATTATTGTTTTCTAAGTCGTTGCATGATCTCATTATTCTTTGCTTGGTTACTACTTAGAAGGCGTTTCATCATTTAGTTCCAAATGCTAGAACTCATGCCCATTTCATTCAAAGCATGATATTGATTTGCATAACACATATTCAAGATGAAGTTGTGTAGTTACCACTACCAAAGCCAAATTGCCGTGTATCCTACTTCATTATATGTTTAAGTTAACCCCGTTGAGCCTTGTTTAGCCTGTTTTTCTTTGTTAATCACATCATCTCCACCTAGCCTAGATTAGGACATTCATACCCTTGTTCTTAAAGCATAGTAAAGCATGATTCAAATTGAATTCCTTTTGATTATGTATGGCAGAAAATAAGTGTGGGGGAAGTGTTTCTCATGTAAGTAGTGTGCCATAGGCATGGGTGGAAAGAAAAGAAAAGAAAAATTCATCCAAAAAAAAAAAAAGTTGAATTTGACCCTAAGAGTTGTTTAAATCTTTCCCTTATGTCTAAAAGTTGATTTCTACAATCTAAGTGAATTCTAAGTTTCAAGTTCGTTACTTTATTTGCTATTGCTTTAAGAACGTTTGTTTTCCCTTACCTTCATTTGTTAGCCAACACCCCAAGCCCCGTTACAACCTTTGACTTCAATCTTGAGTGTTATGTGTTTCAATTTGTGGAGTTTGAATTTGGTATGAGCATATGGTGTCACTGGTTCTCACATCTAAGTAGTAGCATTCCATTCATGAGATCATATCTAAACATGCTTAATAACTCCAGAAATCGCTTTCTTTGTAATACATATATGTGAGCGTTCGTTTTCATGTTTACATCAATCTTCTCACATATAACTAGTATAGGGTGTGTAGTTAGAAAATCTGAGTGAAAATTGAGTGAATATCTTGTAAGGACTTAAGCAAATTCTCTAAGGCATGTTACTACATTCAAAATCATATTTTAATTGGTTAAATGTGAACTAGTACGTGGTGACTATGATTAAGTATGTGCTTAAGTGTGAAGATGACTCAAATCTGTGGGGATAATGATTTTTAACATGTCATGTGCGTTGGAAATCCCTAAGGCAAACGTTGGAAGGTTTAGGTTGTGTTTTGTTTTCTTTATTTTGCTCGAGGACTAGCAAAAGCTAAGTGTGGGGGTATTTGATAAGCTCATATTTATATATATTTTACATAAAATTCACTTGTCCTTTCTTAGTTAGTTCCTTATATTTTTGAGCTATTTACTATGTTTTTGTGTTTTGTGTGATTCATCAAGCAAAGAAAAGAAAAGTAGCACAAGTGAATTATTAAGTAACAAATTCGTCAAAACTGCCTGTGCAGATTAGCTGACTTTGAAAGCATGTTACGAATAGCTCAGAATGAATGGGAGAATGAGCCTTATATACGTGGAAAGCTACGGATGTCTATTTTCTGGAGCAATTTATGGATTGTTAATCTCATTTTTCTAGAAGAAGTTATGGGCATTGTAACACTGAAAGGTCAGAAAAAGGGCTAAGCAGATTTGGCTAATAAAAAGAGAAAGGAAACACAAGGGCAAAGGAAACACACACACATGGGCAGAAAATGGGTGGATTGTTGGCTGAAATAATGAAGAACATGTGTCTGCAAATGCAAAGGAAAAACACACACACATGGGCAAAGGAAACACACACACATGGGTAGGAATTGTGGATGTTTGGTGGTTGAAATGATGAAGCATGTGTGTGTAAATGTAAAGGAAAACATGGCAGAAAATGTGTGTGTGTTGTGGTTGAAATGATGAAGCATGTGTGTGTAAATGTAAAGAGGAAGCATGCCAACACACACCCACACAAGCTGCACATGCAAAGGAATTGGAGTGGTCCTCTCTCAAGCCTATAAATACCACCTTCCATATTCATCAAAGAACACAACAGATTTTCTCCTTGCTTTGGCCGAAAATTCCCACCACCATTCTCTCTAATTTCAGCCAAAAACCACCCCTAGCCACACCACCCATCAATCCTAAACCTTTCCATACCATTCTCCATCCATTCTACACCATAAAAACCACCCAAAACCGTCCAAAACCTCTAGTGCCGCTGCTTGCAAGGAAGGAAAGAGAAGGAACATCTTGTGCCGTGCCTATGCCTAAGCCTTGGGAGTGTTGGAGCGTTTCTAGGTGTTTTCTATCTTTGATTTCAATGTTTAAATTAAGTTATCTTTGTGTAATTGCGAGTATGAGGAACTAAACCCCCCTTGGCTAGGGGGGGATTCAAAACCATGATTATGCTTGCTATATGATTTGATTACTTCCAATTGCGTTTCATGAATTGTGAATTTAATTTACTTATCTCTATGAATTAAAACTAATTTGTGTATGTTGGTTGAGAGTGCACGCTTAATTTTCATGCATAAGTTTGATGCTAGGATATAAGGAAGTTTCACCTAATCGTTATGAACTTATATTCATAAGTAGTAAAGGTTGTTGATCACAATCGTGTTAAGTAAATTCTTGGCATAAGTTTCATGCAATTCATAGTAACGAGTGCCTCGTCAATACTTATGTTTTTCATAGAACTTAATGATTCTTGCGTGTATCTCTATTATGCAATTCATGTAGGGAACTTGTAGGGAATGTTTTGGGTTGTCGTATGCAATCATCCAACCTAAGAACTTGTGGAAAAACTGAGGGTTAATTAGTGCAATTCACGGTTAATTTGGGGCGTTGAGTATTCATAGTTTATCGAAAGGCAACTGGAAATCATTTTGTATGCAAGTGTGACATGTGTGGAGAAGAACCTCCTAGCTAGCCTTCCATCCATAAGTTTCATCCAAATTCATTTACAATCTGTTTTGTTTTACAAAGTTTGTTTTGTTTTCAAATTCGTCAAGAACCAATCTCCCATTTATTTCAAAGTGTTAGATTAGTTAGTAATCACTTTAGTTTGTGTTTTTAAGTGTCTTCAGTCAAGTCATAACCCAATTTCGTCCAATTTAGTGTTAGGTGTTCAAAACTACCCAGAAAGTGTTTTTAAGGCAGTTTTGAGTGTTTATTTGCTATTTTGAATCTTTTTGTTTATCTTAGTATTTTAAAGTATAGTTTTGCATTCTTTGAGTCTAGTTTAGTGTTTTAAACTTTGTTTTTACGTTTTCAAGTCAGTTTCCAAGTGATTTAGCAATCCCTCCTAATCCCCGGCCTAGAAGGATCCCTACTTACATTCTTTACTACAATTGACAAAAAGAGGGTTTAATTTGTGTGCTTATATATTTCGCATCACACACCAAGGATGAGGTGTGAAGATGAAATGGATGACTTAGAGAAGAAAAGATTGCTAGCTATCTCTTCCCTAAGTGGCCGGCCTCTTTTAGAGAAAAGGAGAGAAAGTGTTTCTCATCTTTGTCTCAAGAAAACCCTAATGAGGTAAAAGCTATAAAGATGCTTTTATATCTCTTTTCTTAGGTGAGTGGCAAACTTGCAATTAAGCAAAACTTTCCACTTCCCTCACTATGGCCGGCCATCTTAAGTGATTGGGCTATTTGCCCATATTTGTTTTAGTTGTCATACAACTTAAACATAATGGACCTAGTGGACCAAACCCTTTTAGACCCCGAAGCCCAAAACTAACTTAAAAGCCCAATACGAACCTTTCGTATAATTAATCAACTAATTAAATAACCTTGACCGTTTTCAATTAAACCATTTAATTGCTTATCCATTTCATTTATATTTCTTCACTTTCATCCTTACTCGGCATATGATCCATTAGGTTCCAATTAGCGAGGCAGTGGGCGATTGTTACTCTTAACAATCGATTGTGAATTGAAACTTCATTTCAATTCTCCCTTTGATTAAGATTAGTGTTTGCTAATCTTCAGGGCTTCCACAAACCATGAGTGACACCTAGTAGCATGTCATGGCTACCCAAGCTAAATAGAATTGGTTGGAGAACTTATCCAGTTACAATTACAATGCAATACGGTCCTTCTCTAATACAATACTCTTAATCACATTGTTTGAGTGATAGTTTGTTTCATGTCTACTATCTAATGTAATACTTTTCTATATGATTCAGTTGAATATGATTTGGAACATACTTCCTAAGTCATATTCGTATGCTTTGGCCAAAGACTCCCGAATCATATCTTAGAGTATTCTCCTTCCACCATAGAAGGTTAGAGATCCCTTGTTGTGCATTCATATGCCTACATGACTAGATAGCTTGACCCCAATAATGTCGTGGACACTCTCGATGGAATGCCTTTGACATGATCAAAGATCAAGGACCTAACCATTAGACATCTATGATGCCTCAAGTCAAAGGACTACTTTGCATATTGCAACTAACGAGTTCTTACATGACATGTATGTTCGAACTCTCTTTTGATCGTTGTTCAGTGTACTCGATTACTCTTTCGAGCACCTATGTGTTTGTCTTAGTGTCCAACACTAAATGACTTGAGACTAGTCATACTCACGCTTGAGTTGACATAACACATACTAACCTTAGCGGATTGTCAATGGCCAATTGGCAATCCTATGGCTAGGAACGTTTTAGGAATGAACATAAGAGAAAGGTCTCGTTAGTCTAACTTACTTAAATCACTTATCTCTTAGATCAAATACATTCCTTGGATTCCCTTATTGCTTAAACACATGATACAATAAATAGTGATTAACAATAAGCTTTGCCCTTTATTAAACATATAATAGTTTAATACAATAAGTATTCCAAAAGCTATTACATCAATTGAGTGGCTTTGTGGGCATACTTCCAACACTTTAAGGTATGTATTTAGCATTGGAAGTGGAGTATTTTCATGGGCCTCTGTGTTTATCAAATGTTGAAGATGAGTAAGTCTCAGCAACAAAAGCAATAACTCAAGACATTTGGCTAAGATTTGTCCTAGATGGTTTTGGTGAGATGCAAACCAATGCACTTCATTATTTTGTGACAATATGTCTGCATTATCCATGGTCAAGAACCATGTGTTTCGTCAAAAAACAAGGCACGTCAACAGGAAATACCATTTCCTAAGGGAAGCACTGCAGGACGGATTAATTGATGTGAAGTATTGCAAAAGTAAAGAACAAATTGCAAACATATTTACAAAGGCCTTGCCAAAAGAAAGATTCAATTATTTGAGGTTGAAACTTGGAGTAAAGCCGGTAAGCAGCTTAGGAGAGGCTGTTGAGATTTAAGCTACATACTAGCTTGAAATCAACCTTGCAGATGACTATCCTGCAAGTAAAATTGAAGAGAATGTTGAAATCAAAGGCAGTGACGAACTTGCTACTTTTAGAGATAGTCGTTAGAGTTAAATTTGCAACGGCTAGTTTTTCTTTCTATCTTTAGTAAGTAGTATAGCTGTTATTCTTATCCTTTTGGATTGTACCGTGTCTTTCAATCCTCTCCCAAGTGGAAGGATCGTAGCCTCTGATGGCCTGAATGGCTGAAAATGAGTCCAATGTAGGATTTAAGCATTTGACTATCTTAGGGTTATAACCTTTGTAGTGTTGTTCTTCGATTTCAATTAAGCAATATAAGAAGAATTCTCCCCTCTTTGTTTTCATCAAATTTTCACCATTTTTTTGTCACAAAGTTTTGATCTTTATCTGTTAATCAACCTACAAACTACATGCCTGGTACCATTTCAACAGGTTATGCCAAAACTGGGAGATATGGGCTCAGCTCGCAGTTTGTTTGATAAGGTGATGGATATGAATGTGGTGTCTTGGACTAGTATGATTTCTGGTTACTACCAATCGTGGTGACGTACATCGTTAGATCACTCTTTGATGCCATGCCTGAGAAGAATCTTATTTCATGAAATGTAATGATTGGAGGTTATAGTCAAAACAACAAACCCTACGAAGATTAAGCATGATGTGTACTATAACCTTGATCAAATAATCTGTAAGAAACCCTAATGGTGATCAAATATTAAGATAAACAAACAAATTAAACTATAAAATTAGTGCATGAAACAAGAAAACAGATTGATGAATCGAATACTTTAACTTAATAACATAGAATACTTTTGCAAGGTTACATCGAAATCCCCAGCTACGAACTTAATTACACAACATGATTACATAATATATAAATATCAAGAACAACATGAGTGAAATTAAAATTCATAGAAGAAACCCCTTGAAGCAATTCTGATATGGAAATCCTTCAAAAACATTACGATTGTGTGGTTTCTTCGGTGGCAGCAGATGGTGAAGGGAAATATGGTTTTGTTTCTGGAAGAAAGCCAAAGAAAGAGAAGGGAGAGAACTCTGGGTGACCCCAAGGGGGGCTTGCGTAAAAGTGATATGAAACCCTAGTATTTATATGGTAAATGGGGCTGCAAAATATTCCAAAGTGATCCCAACAACTTAGCCTTTATTTTGCACGTTTTTGCCTTATTCGGCACCTCCAAATCAGGTTAGATATCGCAATTCCTTTCCCATTTAGTTCTTGGTCTTCTAACGAGCCAGATTCATCTTGAATTCTTTATTTAGGCTTCAAAACAGGCCACTAAACTTCTTTCTACGTTTAAATAAAGGTCAACCCCAAAAATGGCATGTTTTCACTTCTTTTGCCTTCAAATTGATCCTCAAGTACATGTAACTGCACACTAGCACAAAATAAGGTAAAATACAACCCGTTTAACTCAAAAACATCACAAAGAGACTAGAAATGGATGGTATAAATGCATGAAATATATGGGTTATCAAATACCCCCAAACCTGGTTTTCACTAGTCCTCGAGAAAAACTATAGCTAAAACACACAAAAACAATAAAATCTAATTATACCACTTTAGCTGGCTAAACGATTGCATTGGGCATGTGCTACAAGCCTTTAAACCTCTAGGTGTCCCTAGTCGGAGGAGTTGTGTCTCCTGAGGGTTTACAGTGATGACACCCCAAAACATCTACAGACTCTGCAAACAAATTGGCTAAAACATACTTGAAACAAACTAATGAGAACCAATGAAAGCTTAGTCATACATCCAAACCAAAAGTTTGCCATTTCAAAGAATCATATCATGTGTAAAATATAAAAATATTACTCCATGACTCATGACTTCAAAGACACTATACTCAAATGCCAAAGATAGAATTCCCTTCAACTCTAGTCTTCATAGATATCACTCAAATTTTCACTCAATTCCTAAGGTGCAGTCTCTCCACAGACACATGTGAGTGAAATTATGTAAAAGGGATTAAAAAATTCTCACATATGAAATATGAAATAAAAGCATAATTTTTTAACATATCTCATGAAATGAATCAAATACTAAGAATATGGATAGCACACGTACTTACCAGTACCTATGAATGCATCATCAAAGATTAGCTAGGTCTTTCACAAGGTTGTAATGTAAGGCTTAGGCTATGGGCTATGAAAGAAAGGATAGGAAATACGAGAGCTTGGGACATACCAAAGTGTCTTTGTTATGAAATAAGCAGGCTCTTCACTGAATTGGTCTTTGTTATTTGTTCTTGGCGTCCAGGACCATGCGTGTGATAGTGAAGGATTTGGAAATTGCATCTTCTTTATTCAATTTTTTTTCCTTTTCTTTTTGTCTTTTTTTTTTTTTTTTAAACTTTTTTTTTTCTTGTTTTGCAATTTCAACACATGTTACATCGGTACACGCCACATTCTTGATCTAGAGCTCAATCTATCTTTGTCTTCATCACTTTGGTATTCCCCAAACTATAAGGTATGACTGTAATGGGTTAAAATTGATAGAGTTTGGTATGGGTGATGAAAGAACTAGGCTAAAAGTGTTTGGCTACAACAAGAGTGAATGGAACACACAAAAGGATGGGAATTAGACCTTTTAGTGGTTAAAACATGCATAGCCTAACATCGTCTCAATGAGTTCATTCATAGGTGATAATAAACACATGGTATCTACAATTTAGGATTATTCTTAGCATTCAATCAAAGAGACATAATGAGATCATTTGAAGTGAGTATGTGATAGGAGCATATTTAGGCGACTTAGTTAGCTTGTTTTCTTGCATTTATGTTGTTAGTTCTTAGTTATTTTAGTATTTTAAGCTATTTTCGTGTGTTTGTAGGTCCAAAGGGCTAAGGAGGTAAGAAAGTGTTGGAAATGTGCCCTAAAGCCAATCATATGATGATACTTTACGGATATTTCACATGTTAAACTAATCTAGTTTAATATAAAGGGCAAAGATTATTGTTTGAGCCGTCTCATATAAATGTTATATGCTTAAACGATAAAGTCCAAGGAATATGTGATTGGGAGAATGCGATCTAATGAAGTTAGATTCATGAGACCATTCTTTCGTAGACACCTCCTAAATGTTCCTAATCATAGGATTGCCAATTGGGCATTGACAGTCCGTTAAGATCAGTACGTGCTATGTCTTCTCTCAGGGAGAGTGACTAGTCTCGAGTCATTGGTGTGTGTGACATCAAGACAAGTACGTAGGTGCTCAATAGAGAATGAGTTCACTGAACACGATAAACGAAGAGTTCTCATATTCATGTCACATGAGAACTCATGGTTGGGATAATGCAAAGTAGTGCTTTGACCTGAGGCATCACAGTTGTCTTGTGGTTAAGTACTTGATCTTTGATTATGTCAAACGTCATTCCATTGGAGTGTCCACGGCATTGTTGGGGTTATGCCACTTAGCCATGGAGGCAAGTGAATGCGCAACAAGGGATCTCTAACCTTCAAACTGTTTGAGGGAGAATACTCTATGATATGATTTAGAATCTCTGGCCAGAGTATGAATGAGATTTAGGAATGCGTTCCAAATCACATTCAAGGTAATCATATAAGCACACGAATCACATTGGATAGTAGACATGAATAAATAAACTATCAAACCAAACAATGTGGTCAAGAGTATTGTATTAGAGAAAGACCGTATTGCATTTGTAATCCTAAACTGAATAGGTTCTCCACTTCTTCTGATTAGCTTGGGTAACCATGATATGCTGCTAGGTGTCACTCTTGGTTTGTGGAAGCCCTAAACGTGTATAATCACTAAAGGGAGAATTGAAAGTAAGTTTCAATTCACAATCGATTTGAAAGAGTTTGAATCGCCCACTGCCTCGCTAAAAGGAACCTAATGGATCGTACACCGTGTAAGGTGGAGATTGAAGAAATAATGGAGATGAGTAAGAATAATTAAATGGTTTAATTATTTATGGCAAGGATTAATTAATATGTTAATTAATCAAACGAATAAGTTCGTTAAAGACCTCGGGATAGTTTTGGACGTTTAGGCCCAATGGGCTTCGAACGTCAAGCCCATTGACTTAAGTTGTATGACAACTTAATTCACAAAAGCCCAAAAGCCCAAACAACACCCTAAGGCCGGCCATATGGTTAAGGGTAGTGAACTTGGACTTATTTACAAGTTTGCCACTCAAATGAATAAAGGTATAAATATGACTTTATAGCCAAAATTCATTTAGGTTTTGTTTTGGAGAAAATTGGAGAGAACATGTCTCTCCATTTCTCTCTAAAGAGGCCGGCCCCTTGGAGGGTGCATCTAGCAATCCCACTACTCCAAGGTCACTCATTTCTTCTCCAATCTCTCCTTGGTGAAGAGACTTAGAGGTTCTCAATTTTGGGAACTTGGAGAAACCTATTCTTCCATCCAAATCCATAGATTTAAGATGCAAGGAATGCAAGCCCTCTCTTTGGGTGATTAGCCTTTGCTTATGCAAAGAGGAATCTACAAAGGTATAAATTTCAACTCACTTTGATTTGAGTTGAGTTTTGGTTCACCAATCTACTAGGCTTTGAATTTCATGGTTAATGTTTTGTTTTTAAGTGCATGCAAGCATGATTCCGCCTTTAATTGTTAATTGCATGCTTATTGATGTTGCTTAAATGAACATGTTTTCACAAAATAATCCTTCAGAAAGTGCATTTTAGAGCATTTTGGAGCAATTTTGGGCTTGGAATGGATATCACATGCTTGGAGCAAGGGAGATGGACGAAATTAAAGACCTAAAGATGCTAGGATTCCTAATTGAAGATGGATTCCTAGAAGAATGAGGATTCCTACTTACACAAGGATTCCTACTTTGGTTTTAACCTTTCCTCATCCTAAAAGTCCCTAAGTTCCAGCAATAAAGAAGACTCCTAATCATATTAAGACACTAAATAAGAACTTCTAGAAGTCCTAAACCCCTTGCCGCACCTCTCTTGTCCTTTTCTCTTCCTTGCCATGCAAGGGAGAGCCTTTCCTTCCTATTTCCTACACCAAATCACATTCCATTTTCAATTAAAAGCCTTGCATCATATCTCCTTACTCTTTCCTATGATTTCTGATTTTGTTTTCCTTTTTCTAATAGTTTTGACTTAATTTCTGTTAACCTAAATAAGTTAGGGTTTTGATTTCCTAAAACCTTAAATATTTCCCTTTGCCGCACAAAAATACATTATACTTCCCATCCATTCTCCAATACACACATCCAGCCGCACCCATACACTCTCATCACCCATCACTCATCCACCACCGCAATTCACCACAAAACCATACCTTGTGCCGTAGCAAAGAAAAAGAAAGAGAGCCCTTGGACGTGCTTGCCATTCAAGTTAGAGTTGCTGGAACGTTTTTAGGTGTAATCTTTCTTTTGTTTTCAATGTTTAAGTTTAATAATCTTTCTTTTTGCAAGTATGAGGAACTAAACCCCTCTTAGCTAGGGGGAATTTCAAAACCATGACTATACTTGCAATATGATTTGATTACATCCAGTTGTAATTTCATAAATTGTGAATTCAATTTACTTATCTGTTTGAATTAAAACTTGTTTGTGTATGTGGGTTGAGAGTGAAGGAAACATTTTGTCCTAACTAAGAACAAGTATGAACATTTGAATACATATGCAAGCTATTAACACTTTAAAGTAGACATGCATCCAAAAACAATTCATAAAACCCATGACTTTCAAAGCCTAGTATATGGTGAACCAAAATAAACTCTTTAACTACATTAAAGAGAAGTAAAGATTTAGTGATTCTTTACCCTTGAAGCTCATCCTTGATTACACAAGGGATTCACCCAAGTGGAGGGCCTTCAAGTCACCTCCAAGCTCCTTGAATCCTCCTTGTGTTTTCCTCCCTTTAGTGCTCCTTTGATGATTTGAGGAAATAAGGATTTGTTCTCCAAAAACATCAAAAGCTTGATGTCTCTAAGTCTCTTCACCAAGGTTGTATATTGTGAAGATGATATGGATGAGTTAGAGAGATTTTAGATGCTAGTAAAAATCCTCTAAGTGGCCGGCCTCTATGTAGAAAAAGAGAAAAAAATGTTTCACCCAATTTCTATTAGAAAAACCCTAATGAGAAAATTGCTATAAAGTTGCTTTTATAACATTTTCTTTGGTGAGTGGCAAACTTGTAATTAAGCAAGCTTGCCCATTCACCCTAATGGCCGGCCTCTCCTTGTTATTGGGCTAATTTGCCCATTTTGTTTTAGTTGTCATACAACTTAAACATAATGGGCCTTGTGGACCAAAACACTTTTGGGCCCCGAAACCCAAAACCAACATATAAGCCCAATACGAACCTTTCGTATAATTAATTAACTAATTAATTAATCTTGACCATTCTTCAATTAAACCATTTAATTGCTTATCCATTTCATATAATTTCTTCACTAACATCCTTATGTGGTGTGCGATCCATTAGGTTCCAATTAGCGAGGCAATGGGCGATGTTACTCTTAACGATCGATTGTGAATTGAAACCACATTTCAATTCTCCCTTAAGATTAGTGTTTGCTAATCTTCAGGGCTTCCACAAACCTTGAGTGACACCTAGCAGCATATCATGGTTACCCAAGCTAAGTAGAATTGGTTGGAGAACCTATCCAGTTACAACTACAATGCAATACGGTCCTTCTCTAATACAATACTCTTAATCACATTGTTTAAGTGATAGTTTGTTTCATGTCTACTATCCAATGTGATACTTTCCTATATGATTCCTTTGAATATGATTTGGAACAAACTTCCTAAGTCATATTCATATGCTTTGGCCAAAGACTTTAGAATCATATCTTAGAGTATTCTCCTTCCACCATGGAAGGTTAGAGATCCCTTGTTGTGCATTCATATGCCTACATGACTAGATAGTTTGACCCCAACAATGCCGTGGACAATCCGAAGGAATGCCGTTGACATGATCAAAGATCAAGGACCTAACCATTAGACATCTATAATGCCTCAGGTCAAAGGACTACTTTGCATATTGCAACTTTAGAGTTCATACATGACATGTATGTTCGAACTCTCTTTTGATCGACGTTCAGTGTACTCGATTACCTTTTCGAGCACCTATGTGTTTGTCTCAGTGTCCAACACCAAATGACTTGAGACTAGTTCATACTCACGTTTGAGTCAACATAACACATACTAACCTTAGCGGATTGTCAATGCCCAATTGGCAATCCTATGGCTAGGAACGTTTTAGGAATGAACATAAGAGAAAGGTCTCGATAATCTAACTCATTAGATCACTTATCTCTTAGAACAAATACATTCCTTGGATTCCCTTATTGCTTAAACACATGATACAATAAATAGTGATTAACAATAAGCTTTGCCCTTCATTAAACATATAAAAGTTTAATACAATAAGTATTCCAAAAGCTATTACATCAAATGAGTGGCTTTGTGGGCTTACTTCCAACAGAGAGTGCACACTTAATTTGCATGCATAAATCTGATGCTAGGATATAAGGGAGTTTCACCTAATCGTTATGAACTTATATTCATAAGTAGTGGAGGTCGCTAGTCACAATCATGTTAAGTAAATTCCTGGCATAAGTATCATGCGCTTTCATAGTTATGAATGCCTTGTCAATACTTATGATTTCCATAGAACTTAATGATCTTTGATTGTATCTTTATTGTGCGCTTTCATGTTGAAGGAAATTTTGTGAAAAACATGTTCATTTGAGCAACATCTATGGCATGCAATTAAAATTTAAAGGCGGAGTCATGTTTGTATGCACTCAAAAACAAAACATTACCCATGAAATTCAAAGCCTAGTAGAAGGGTGAACCAAGACTCAACTCAAAACAAAGTGAGTTAAGAAACTTTATACCTTTGAAGAACATCTTTGCTTAGCAAAGGTTAAAGAATTGGTTTCTCCAAAAGTCACCAAAGTTGGAGACCTCTAAGTTCCGACACCAAGGATGGATGAGGAAGAAGATGAGTGGCCATGGAAGAGTTAAATGCTAGTAAACTCTCCCATGGTGGTCGGCTATTCTAGAGGGAAAAGAGAGAGAGTTTTTCTCACTTTTCATCCTTAGAAAACCCTAATGAGGATGGAGCAAAGATACCCCTTCTATGCTTTCAACTTTTGTATTCATTTTGGACAAAAAGGCCCTTCCTCTCTCTATGGCCGGTTCTCCCAAGCCTTTGGGCTGTTTTGGGCTTATTGAATTTTTTTTGTTAAGTTGTCATACAACTTAAGCTAATGGGCTTGACGATTCGAAGCCCAATTTGGGCTTTAAGGCCCAAAACTAACTCAAGGTTTAAAATGAGCTTATTCGTTTGATTAATTAACATATTAATTAATTATTGCCATAAACAATTAAACCATTTAATTGTCCTTACTCATCTCTGTCAAATCCTTCAAGCATTACCTTACACGATGTGCGATCCATTAGGTTCTTTTTAGCGAGGCAGTGGGCGATTAGAACTCTTTCAAATCAATTGTGCATTCAAACTTACTTTCAATTCTTCCTTTATTGATTATACACGTTTAAGGCTTCCACAAACCATGAGCGACACCTAGCAGTATGTGTCATGGTTACCCAAGCTAATAAGAAGAGGTGGAGAACCTATTTAGTTTTGGATTATAATGTAATACGGTCTTTCTTTAATACAATACTCTTGACCACATTGTTTCGATTGATAGTTTATTCAAGTCTACTATCCAATGTGATTCTTAAATCTCATTCATACTCTAGCCAGAGATTCTTAATCATACCATAGAGTATTCTCCCTCAAACGGTTTGAAGGTTAGAGATCCCTTGTTGTGCATTCACTTGCCTCCATGGCTAAGAGGCTTAACCCCAATTATGTCGTGGACACCCTCGGATGGAGTGACTTTGACATAGTCAAAGATCAAGGACCTAACCACAAGACAACTATGATGCCTCAGGTCAAATGACTACTTTGCATTATCCCAACCATGAGTTCTCATGTGACATGAGTATGAGAACTCCGTGTTGAACGCGTTCAATGAACTCATTCTCTATTGAGCACTTATGTACTTGTCTTGTTGTCGGTCACACCAATGACTCAAGACCAGTCAATCTCCCTAAGAGAAGACATAGCACGTACTGATCTTAACAGAATGTCAGTGCCCAATTGGCAATCCTATGATCATGAACGTTTAGGATATGTATACGAAAGAGAATGGTCTCATGAATCTAACTTCTTTAGATTGCATTCTCCCTATTACATATTCCTTGGACTTATCGTTTAAGCGTATAACATTTATATGAGACGGCTTCAAACAATAATCTTTGCCCTTTAAATTAAACTATATTAGTTTAACATGTGAAATGTCCGTAAAGTATCATCATATGATTGGTTTTAGGGCACATTTCCAACAATCTCCCACTTGCACTAGAGCCAATCAGCTTGGTCATCATTAATGATACCTCTTCTGTAGTCATTTCAAAAATGGATGAGTAGTAGGCCTAGACAATGGATATCTATATGTTATCCATAGAAGCAAACTTGAGAATAACAACGTCACCAATATACATGATTATTAGTCATGTGGTTTAGTCTTTCATTTGAGTTCGGATCATGATGAGACCTTGATTCCCTGGCTTGAGCTATCGCCCCATTAGTGTCGTAGTGTCGGTACACTAGAGACACTTTTTGGTTGGAACCGAATAAAGAGTTCATGAATGAACTTTCTCATCCAAACAACATTGTTGTAAGCTTCTATATGGCAATATATTTTGCATTCACAATGGAACACACTAAAGTCATTACTTTTAACGTTTCCATCCAAATATCTTTTTAGTCATAATAAAGAGATATCTGATTATCTCTTCATTCATAATGAAGAAACATCCAATGATGGATTAGATTCATAATCTAATACATTTACTCTTCCATTACGTTACTCTAATTCTTCCTCATTCTTAAGGAATCCATCCTTTATTATTTCTCAAATACTTAAGGATTCACTTAACAGTTGCCATGGTTCTGATCCTGGGCTTGCATTGATATCGTCTTGTACCGATCTTGGTACAACTCATATCAAAGTTTTTCATACAATATGAAATACATAAATCACCTTTCTGCATATACATAAAGGATTATATTTACGCATTATTTCTTTGGGAGTCAAAGGGTGCGTTCCCTTTGAGAAGCGCTGCTTCATAGTCTCATTAGAGTTGTTCTTCTGATTGAAGTTTATCATCATATGAGAAACTTCCTAGCATCTTTTGTCTATGATTAGGGCTTGATATAATCCAATTATATCCTGAAATCTATCATTATAGATTTCCATCCCATGTTTATAGACTATGTTTCCCATATACATTCTATCGTTATAGAATGTTTAAAGTCATAACTCTAACGAAGAAGTATTCTTTTCATTTCCAGAATTAATATATCATATATGTATATATTCAAATTTAGGAACATGATTGACTCCCACTAATTTTTTGTAAACCTAGTAAACAAAAGATTCATTTACATCTTTATGGGAAATCAAACGATTTGATCTTTCTCTCATAAGATGCTTGTAGCTCCCACTAGCTTGCTAAGATTCATGATGGATGGATCACTATAGCTTACATGTCTTGTGATTCATAGTTTTAGACATATATTATCAAGACTATCTTAATAATGATTTCGGAAACCCATATTATGTCCAAACATTGACTCACCATTTAGTTGTAGCTAGCAATCTTTGAATTAATTGAAACCAAGACTACGTCAAAGATGGTTTCTTCCAAGTCAACCAATATCTTTGATTGCAGTCATCTTAAGCTACCAATTAGCTATTAAAGGTTTCACTATTTCGGGTCAAATGGTACTTTACCATTTCCTTGAGTATATGTCGTATGTACACTCAATGTAGTCATAAGGATTTTCATTCTTATTTCTTTCGAATTAAGAGGTGTAACTCTATGACATAGTCATAAAGTTCAAACCATTCAACTGAGACCGTTTATAAATCCTTCTCGACTATCGTGGAGCTTGTGGTGTAAGAACTAGGTTGTTATATTTGTTGATTATCATGTCTCTCAAAGAACCCATTCTTTGAGATCTATCTCTCGTTCATTTGTCTTAGGAAAATCATATTGTAGGATTACAATGAACTACCCAACAAAACAACATTTGTTTGTTGGTTTATAGAAGTGATATCCAAAGATTAATTTAAGGATATCCACAAGATAATTCTCAAACAAATATTGCTTATTATCACACAACCCCAAATCTTAACATGATTAAGATTTATCTTTCTTTCCAACTACATCCTATGGAGTCATGAAAATTTTAGAAGATCTTCTAATTGACAATCATATTGTCTTAGAAGTATATATCCTATATATGGGTAATTGATAATATCCAACAAACAAACTAAATCTTATTCAAGTTCGTTCTTCTCCTAATGGAGAAATCCATTATCTTATGATGCTTCTTTCCTTGATATCTTTCAAGGAAACTGTTCTAAAGTGTTACCTTTCCTTGGATCAAATCTAAGGAGGTAAATACTTTAGACGTTTTACTCATCAACTTACATTCTAGAATTCTTTGAAACCTTTTGCAAAGTATTCGGACTTGTGTTTATTCAAAATAAACGATAGTCCAACCGAGAGCGATCTTCGGTGAATGTCATACAACATGAGTAGTATTATGTTGTAGACAAGTGCCACTAACATCTAAGTGAATTAACCTCAACAACTTTGTGATTCTTTCTTCCTTTCCAAAAGAATAAAGATTCAAACATTTTGCCTTTATACAATTTTAACAAGAAGGCATTGGATCCGGATCTAACGATCCAAAGCATCCATCTATGACCAACTCATAATTTATGTTCTAGAGGTATCACAACTCAGTTGGGAGTAGTCACTACCTTGCAACCTTTTGGGTTTTAAGCATCGTTATATTCTAAACAGTGAACACTACCATATCATCTCTACTATAGAGATAATCAATTAGATTACAATAATCTAATCATTCATTAATAAAGAACAATGTTTTGTCAAAAACAAAACATTCATCCATTTCTCATACGGAATTAAGTTCCTTTATTCAAATTGGAATGTAAAGACAATCTTTTTGTTTCCATTTTCTTTGGTAGTTCATATGAGGAAGTAAGTACTACCTGCTTTCGCAGAAATCTACATTTGATTCACGTTCCGAATGTGAAGTACTTTCCCTTCTCTCATTAATCTTCTACTTCTTATTAGCCGCACTTTTACAACGATTGTAAAACATAGTTACTAATACGGATTCAAGCATTCAAGTAGAAGAACCAACTGTTTTGAACTATTCAAGAACAATTTACAACACCTTCGAAAGGTGTGTTCTAGACACTTGCAAGACATTTCTTGCAAATACCCCTTCCAATGTCCATCCTTTCATAAAGAAAGTTTGTTCCCTTGGAGTTATTTCGCCTTCTTCATTTGATTTCTCCTTTGACTACAATAGTCATGGTCCCTAAACTCCCACTATCTCTCTTGAAACTTATTTCAATTGTGTTATATACATCAAACAATTTGGAGATTGTGTGGTTATTTTTCACTATATAGTTTACAATAAACTTAGTGAACCATTTGGATAGGGACACGAAAGTGAAGTCCTTCCCTAGTTTCCGTCTCTAGAAGAGGTTTAACACTTCAACACTCAATGATTCAAAATCATCATAGGTCCATGTTGATGGACTATTTTTGTCAACCAACCATTATGTTCTAAACACAATTGCAAACTTTCAAGAGTTGTTCAAGGCAACTCTTGTTTCTTCATCCAATAATTTGTAAGTGAAGAATCATGGCACATAAAGTGTCCATGCCCTTGTGCTTAATTCTCAAGTTCCTTGTTCATGTAACAACGAAACGAGCACTAATGTTTGTGTTAACTAAGGGTTGTTCAAAGCAACTCTTACTTCTTCATACAACAATTTGTAATTGAAGAATTATGACATTAAAAGTGTTGTCCTCTTTATAATAGACTTATCTAACATGTTCTTCCAATGATACATTATCAATAGGAAGATTACGAGGATAAGACTACTTAGGTACATACACAAGCCATTAAAGACAATCTATGAGATTGTAGTACCAAGTCCGGAAACTAAAGCTTTCGTCTTTTTCTTTGTCAAGTTTTGGATAGCGTTTGCAAATATATTGGTAAATAAATACATAATGAATATAAAATGATTGATTTTAAGCCATTTGATCCGGATCTTTAAATCAAATAGCACCACCCACTATTTTTGGCAAATTCCATATCTCTCATCGGAATTCGAGAGTTTTGGAGGAAACTATTAGTAGGGTATGGGAGACTCATCATTACCAAGCCCACCTCACAATGATATGATGTTGGCTAGCATCAATAATAATGAGAGAGTACGCTTACTCATTTGCATCTCTTGCAATTACCCATCTTATTTGGCCTCTAGAGAATGAAGCCTCACAATGATATGATGTTGGCTCCATTGCACTTACTTAAGTCATTCCCACCATGCAAGTTCGAGTAGGGGTTCAAGAACAACCTCACAATGATATGATGTTGATCATTCTCGTTGCCGACCTTCACAACATCATGTATGCATATAGAACTCGTCCTAAGTGTAAGCACGCACTTTGTACTCCCCCATGATAGGGTGAAGTCGGTGTACGAGTCACAAACGATCGGAGCCTACCACAGTGGAAGGCCACGAAAGAGTGTTCAAAGCACTCTCACGCTTATCAACTTAATAATGGTTTGGTTGAGGGTTTTAGGTCTCATCACATATAAGCATGCATTTTAATCTTATTAAAATAATTTGGTCCTATTACAACTATTGGTCCATGTGATTGATTTAGTTGTATATGATACTCCCACTATGCTTGTAAAACGGTTTTTAAAGCAAGAGTATATGGTACTACTAACATAAGGTTTGCATTCTTGATGGACTATGTAGTTGCTTTAGGGCCTTAGGATGACTATGAACCTTTGATTCGATCCAACACGAGCCTAGTGTTTAATCTTGGTCTAGGGATGGTGATTGATTTTAGTTACTCGTTTAATCACATTAAGGCGTGTTTTCTTATTGGGCGTTGGACCCTCTACTTCATTTTCATGCATATCAAATAAAGTAAGGAAGAAGTACTTCAAAGTAAAGAAGAGCTTATGCTCTTTTACAACATTTGATCAAAACAAATAGCTTTAAAGTAAAGAAGAGCTTATGCTCTTTTACACATTCCCATGGTTCAAACAAATTTGAGACGGCCTTTCACATAGCTCAATTATCGTAGGCTTAGGTTCATAATCACCCTTTCTTTAATTAATTAACGCTTTAACTAATTAAACTTGAATGCAACATTTTCTTTTAGTTTTTTTATCCATAGAATTGATTTAAATGGAGCTAAATGAAATGAAAATCCAATTCTCATTTAAAGATACAAAACTATTTTGTTCTCAACTAATTTGGGCCGAAAAACAATAACCTCAACCATTGGGCTATATTGCAAAACACAAACTTTTGAGGTCACTTTGTAAAAACACAAAAGTCCACTACTTCATGTAAGTAAAACTAGAACCCAAAAATTTCATCAAATACAAAAACTTCATTAAAGGAGCAAAACATTTTGTCCGTTAGTGATTTTGGGCCTTTACATAAATACGTAAACTTTTGGGTCAAAGTACAAATACACAAAAGTATCAAAACTTTATGTAATTGCGTAAAAACCCCAAAAGTACCCTACTTTATAGGGTGGCCGGTTTGGGTAGTGAAAAAAAGGGGGAAGTAGGTTTTGGTGAAAATTCAAAAATTTAAGGAGTGTTGAAAAAGGTGAAAGGGATGAGATGGTATGGGTGTTGATTGAAAAAGGACAAATCATGTCATACCATTTATTACAATAAAGTCACATTAACCACCATAAAAAAAACTTTACGCAAAACATCAATAACCACCATAAACAAAACTTTACGCAAAACATCAAACACTTTGAATCAAAACACCAAACATTTTTGTTCTTGGTAAGAACTTCAAGAACTTTGAAGAACACACATGAAATCTCGTAAGAGCTCCATGAATGTTTTCACTCAATAAAACTCAAATTTTCACTACACAAAAGAGGGTTAACATCCTAGGGCACTTAGGGGTTCCAAAAGTCACTTTCAAACTCTTTTAACAAGACAAACATGAACCCAAAAATCCACCCTTTGGATTTGGCCGAATTTCCCCAAAAACATGACACCAAATTTTAGCTCCAAAATTCATGCTCATATGAACTACATCTACAACATTTGAGATGGAAAATTTTCTGACAAAATTTACATTCAAAGAAGCAAGAATAAAGCTTGTAACAATTACAACATTCAAATCATAAACTATGAAAATACAAAACCCAAAAGGATTCACCAACTACTAGACCTAGGCTCTTGATACCACTTGAAGGAGGTTTTGTGAAACACATGTTCATTTGAGCAACATCTATGGCATGCAATTAACATTTAAAGGCGGAATCATGTTTGTATGCACTCAAAAACAAAACATTACCCATGAAATTCAAAGCCTAGTAGAAGGGTGAACTAAGACTCAACTCAAAACAAAGTGAGTTGAGAAACTTTATACCTTTGAAGCACCTGTTTGCTTAGCAAAGGTTAATCACCCATGTGAGGGCCTTCTTTCCTTTGTCACCTTACTCTTTGGCTCCATGGATGTGGATGGAGGAACTTTGCTTCTTGGCTCCATGCCTTTTTGGATATGGATGGACGAATTGGTTTCTCCAAAAGTCCCCAAAGTTGGAGACCTCTAAGTTCCGACACCAAGGATGGTTGAGGAAGAAGATGAGTGGCCATGGAAGAGTTAGATGCTAGTAAACTCCCCCATGGTGGCCGGATATTCTAGAGAGAAAAGAGAGAGAGTTTTTCTCACTTTTCATCCTTAGAAAACCCTAATGAGGATGGAGCAAAAGGCCCTACCTCTCTCTATGGCTGGTTTTCCCAAGCCTTTGGGCTGTTTTGGGCTTCTTGAATTTTGTTTGTTAAGTTGTCATACAACTTAAGCTAATGGGCTTCACGATTCGAAGCCCAATTTGGGCTTTAAGGCCCAAAACTAACTCAAGTTTTAAAACGAACTTATTCGTTTGATTAATTAACATATTAATTAATTCTTGCCATAAAAAATTAAACCATTTAATTGTCCTTACTCATCTTCGTCAAATCATTCAAGCATTACCTTACACGGTGTGCGATCCATTAGGTTCCTTTTAGCGAGGCAGTGGACGACTAGAACTCTTTCAAATCGATTGTGAATTGAAACTTACTTTCAATTCTCCCTTTAGTGATTATACATGTTTAGGGCTTCCATAAACCATGAGTGACACCTAGCAGTATGTCATGGTTACCTAAGCTAATCAGAGGAGGTGGAGAACCTATTCAGTTTAGGATTACAATGCAATACGGTATTTCTATAATACAATACTCTTGACCACATTGTTTGGATTGATAGTTTATTCATGTCTAATATCCAATGTGATTCATTTACTTATATGATTACCTTGAATGTGATTTGGAACGACTTCCTTGAAGGAAATTTTGTGAAAAACATGTTCATTTGAGCAACCTCTATAGCATGCAATTAACAATTAAAGGCGGAATCATGCTTGCATGCACTCAAAACAAAACATTACCCATGAAATTCAAAGCCTAGTAGTTAGGTGAACCAAGACTCAACTCACAACAAAGTGAATTGAGAAATTTATACCTTTGTTGATTCCTCTTTGCATAAGCAAAGGATAATCACCCAAGAGATAAGGCCTTCATTCCTTGCTTCTTAGCTCCATGGATTTGGATGGAAGAATTGGTTTCTCCAAGTTCTCAAAGTTGAGAACCTCTAAGTCTCCACACCAAGGAAGGATTGATAAAGAAATGAGTGACCTAGAGGAAGTAAGATTGCTAGATATATTCCTCTAGGGTGGCCGGCCTCTTAGAGAGCAAAGAGAGCTTTTGTTATCATCTTTTCTCCCAAAAGAAACCCTTATGAAGAAAAGGCTATAAAGTCATATTTATACCTACCTTCATTGGAGTGGCAAACTTGTAATAAGTCCAAAACCCACTCCATTATCAATATGGCCAGCCATAGGGTATTATTGGGTTGTTTGGGACTTTGTGAATATTTAGTCATTAAGTTGTCATACAACTTAAGTCAATGGGCTTAACGTTCGAAGCCCATTGGGCCTTAAGGCCCAAAACTAACCCTAGGTCTTTTAACGAACTTTATTCGTTTGATTAATTAACATATTAATTAATCATTGCCATAAATAATTAAACCATTTAATTATTCTTACTCATCTCTGTTGTTTCTTCAATCTTTACCTTACACGGTGTACGATCCATTAGGTTCCTTTTACCGAGGCAGTGGGCGATTAAAACGCTTTCAAATCGATTGTGAATTGAAACTTACTTTCAATTCTCCCTTTAGTGATTATACACGTTTAGGGCTTCCACAAACCATGAGTGACACCTAGCAGTATGTTAGGGTTACCCAAGCTAATCAGAAGAGGTGGAGAACCTATTCAGTTTAGGATTACAATGCAATACGGTATTTCTCTAATACAATACTCTTGACCACATTGTTTCGATTGATAGTTTATTCATGTCTACTATCCAATGTGATTCATTTACTTATATGATTACCTTGAATGTGATTTGGAATGACTTTCTAAATCTCATTCATACTCTGGCCAGAGATTCTTAATCATATCATAGAGTATTCTCCCTCAAACGGTTTGAAGGTTAGAGATCCCTTGTTACGCACTCACTTGCCTCCATGGCTAAGTGGCTTAACCCCAACTATGCCGTGGACACCCTCTGATGGAGTAACTTTGACATAGTCAAAGATCAAGGACTTAACCACAAGACAACTATGATGCCTCAGGTCAAAGGACTACTTTGCATTATCCCAACCATGAGTTCTCATGTGACATGAGTATGAGAACTCCTCGTTGATCGTGTTCAGTGGACTCATTCGCTATTGAGCACCTACATGCTTGTCTTGGCGTCAATCACACCAATGACTCAAGACCAGTCACTCTCCATGAGAGAAGACACAACACGTACTGATCTTAACGGACTGTCAATGCCCAATTGGCAATCCTATGATCAGGAACGTTTAGGATATGTATACGAAAGAGAATGGTCTCATAAATCTAACTTGTTTAAATTACATTCTCCTAATTACATATTCCTTGGACTTATCGTTTAAGCATATAACATTTATATGAGACGGCTTAAAACAATAATCTTTGCCCTTGATATTAAACTAGATTAGTTTAACATGTGAAATGTCCGTAAAGTATCTTCATATGATTGGTTCTAGGGCACATTTCCAACAATCTCCCACTTGCATTAGAGCCAATCAGCTTGGTCATCAATGATGATACCTCTTCTTTAGTCATTTCAAAAATGGCTAAGTAGTAGGCCTAGACAATGGATATCTATATGTTATCCATAGAAGCAACCTTGAGAATAACGACGTCACCATTATACATGATTCTCAATCATGTGGTTCAGTCTCTCATTTGAGTTCGGATCTTGATGAGACCTTGATTCCCTGGCTTGAGCTATCGCCCCATTAGTGTCATAGTGTCGGTACACTAGAGACATTTTCTGGTTGGAACCGAATAGAGAGTTCATAAATGAACTTTCCCATCCAAACAACATTGTTGTAAGCTTCTATATGGCGATATATTTTGCATTCATAATGGAACACACTAAAGTCATTACTTTTAATGTTTCCATCCAAATATATCTTTAGTCATAATAAAGAGATATATGATTACCTCTTCATTCATAATAAAGAAACATCCAATGATGAATTAGATTCATAATCTAATACATTTACGCTTCCATTACGTTACTCTAATTCTTCCTCATTCTTTGAGGAATCTATCCTTTAGTATTTCTTAAATATTTAAGGACTCACTTGACAGTTGCCATGGTTCTGATCCTGGGCTTGCACTGAAATCGTCTTGTATCGTTCTAGGTACAACTCATATCAATGTTTTTCATACAATATGATATACGTAAATCACTTTTCTGTGTATACATAAATGATTCTATTTACGCATTATTTCTATGGGAGTCAAAGGGTACGTTCCCTTTGAGAAGAGCTACCTCCTAGTTTTACTAGAGTTGTTGTTCTGATTGAAGTTTATCATCATATGAGAAACTTCCTAGAATCTTTTGTTTATCATTAGGGCTTGATATAATCCAATTATATCCTGAAATCTATCATTATAGATTTACATCCCATGTTTATAGACTATGTCTCCCATATACATTCTATCGTTATAGAATGTTTAAAGTCATAACTTTAACGAAGAAGTATTCTTTTTCATTTCCAAAATTAATATATCATATATTTGTATATATATATATATTCAATTTTAGGAACATGATTAACTCCCACTAATCTTTTGTAAACCTAGTAAACAAAGGATTCATTTACATCTTTATGAGAAATCAAACGATTTGATCTTTCTCTCATAAGATGTTTATAGCTCCCACTAGCTTGCTAAGATCCATGATGGATGGATCTCTACAACTTACATGTCTTGTGATTCATAGTTTTAGACATATATTATCAAGACTATCCTAATAATGGTTTCGGAAACCCATATTATGTCCAAACATTGAATCACCATTTAGTTGTAGCTAGCAATCTTCGAATTAATTGAAACCAAGACTACGTCAAAGATGGTTTCTTCCAGGTCAACCAATCTTTATAATTGTAGTCACCTTAAGCTACCAATTAGCTATAAAGGTTTCATTATTTCGGGTCAAATGGTACTTTACCATTTCCTTGAGTATATGTCGTATATACACTTAATGTAGTCATAAGGATTTTCATTCTTATTTCTTTCGAATTAAGAGGTGTAACTCTATGACATAGTCATAAAGTTCAAACCATTCAACTGAGACAGTTTATAAATCCTTCTCGACTACCTTGGAGCTTGTGTCGTATGAACTAGGTTGTTATATTTGTTGATTATCATCTTGTCTCTCAAAGAACCCATTCTTTGAGTTCTATCTCTCGTTCATTTGCGTTAGGCAAATCATATTGTAGGATTACAATGAACTACCCAACAAACAACATTTGTTAGTTGGTTTATAGAAGTGATATCCAGATGTTAATTTAAGGATACCCACAAGATAATTCTTTAAACAAATATTGCTTATTAGCACACAACCCCAAATCTTAACATGGTTAAGATTTGTCTTTCTTTCCAACTATATCCTATGGAGTCATGAAAATTTTGGAAGATCTTCTAATTGACAATCATATTGTTTTAGAAGTATATATCCTATATATGGGTAATTGATAACATCCAACGAACTAAATCTTATTTCGAGTTCGTTCTTCTCTTAATGGAGAAATCCATTATCATATGATGCTTCTTTCCTTGATATCTTTCAAGGAAACTATTCTAAAGTGTTACCTTTCCTTGGATCAAATCTAAGGAGGTAAATACTTTAGACATCTTACTCATCAACTTACATTTCTTGAATTCTTTGAAACCTTTTGCAAAGTATTCGGACTTGTGTTTGTTCAAAATAAATGATAGTTCAACCGAGAGCGATCTTCGGTGAATGTCATACAACATGAGTAGTATTATGTTGTGGACAAGTGCCACTAACATCTTAGTGAATTAACCTCAACAACTTTGTGATTCTTTCTTCCTTTCCAAAAGAATAAAGATTCGAACATTTCGCCTCTATACAATTTTAATAAGAAGGTATTGGATCCGGATCTAACGATCCAAAGCATCCATCTATGACCAACTCGTAATTTATGTTTTAGAGGTATCACAACTCAGTTGGGATTAGTCACTACCTTGCAACCTTTTGGGTTTTAAGCTAATCATTCATTAATAAAGAACAATGTTTTGTCAAACAAAACATTCATCCATCCCTTATAGTGATGGAATTAAGTTCCTTAAAATTGGAATGTAAAGACAATCTTTGGTTTTTCCAATTTCTTTGGTAGTTCATATGAGGAAGTAAGTACCATCTGCTTTCGCAGAGATCTACATTTGATTCACGTTCCGAATGTGAAGTACTTTCTCCTCTCATTAATCTTCTACTTTTTATTAGCCACACTTTTACAACGATTGTAAAACATAGTTACTAATACGGAATCAAGCATTCAAGTAGAAGAACCAACTGTTTTGAACTTTTCAAGAACAATTTACAACACCTTCGAAATGTGTGTTCTTGACACTTGCAAGACATTTCTTGCAAATACCCCTTCCAATGTCCATCCTTTCATAAAGAAAGTTTGTTCCCTTGGAGTTTATTTCGCTTTCTTCATTTGACTTCTCCTTTGACTACAATAGTCATGGTCCCTAAACTCCCACTATCTCTCTTGGAATTTATTTCTATTGTGTTATACACATCAAACGATTTGGAGAGTGTGTGGTTATTGTTCACTATATAGTTTACAATAAACTTAGTGAACCATTTGGATAGGGACACAAAGGTGAAGTCCTTGCCTAGTTTCCGTTTCTAGAAGTGGTTTAACACTTCAACACTCAATGATTCAAAATCATCATAAGTCCATGTTGATAGACTATTTTTGTCAACCAACCATTATGTTCTAAACATAATTACAAACTTTCAAGAGTTGTTCAAGACAACTCTCATTTCTTCATACAACAATTTGTAAGTGAAGAATCATGGCACATGAAGTGTCCATGGCCTTGTGCTTTCTTCTCAAGTTCTTTGTTCATTTAACAAAGAAACAAGCACTAGTGTTTGCATTAGCTAAGGGTTGTTCAAAGCAACTCTTATTTCTTCATACCACGATTTGTAAGTGAAGAACTATGACATTAAAAGTGTTGTCCTCTTTATGATAGACTTATCTAACATGTTCTTCCAATGATACATTATCAATAGGAAGATTGTGAGGATTAGACTACTTAGGTATATATACAATCCATTTAAGACAATCTTTGGGATTGTGGTACCAAGTCCGGAAACTAAAGCATTCGGCTTTTCTTTGTCAAGTTTTGGATAGCGTTTGCAAATATATTGGTAAACAAATACATAAGAATATAAATTGATTGATTTTAAGCCATTTGATTCGGGTCTTTAAATCAAATAGCACCACCCACTATTTTTGGCAAATTCCATATCCCTCATCGGAATTCGAGAATTTTGGAGGAAACTCTTAGTAGGGTATGGGAGACTCATCATTACCAAGCCCACCTCACAATGATATGATGTTGGCTAGCATCAATAATAATGAGAGAGTACACTTACTCATTTGCATCTCTTGCAAGTACCTATCTTATTTGGTCTCTAGAGAATGAAGCCTCACAATGATATGATGTTGGCTCCATTGCACTTACTTAAGTCATTCCCACCATGCAAGTTCGAGTAGGGGTTCAAGAACAACCTCACAATGATATGATGTTGGCTATTCTCGTTGCCTACCTTCACAACATCATGTATGCATATAGTACTCCTCCTGAGTGTAAGCACGCACTTTGTACTCCCCCATGATAGGGTGAAGTCGGTGTACGAGTCACAAATGATCGTAGCCTACCACGGTGGAAGGCCACGAAAGAGTGTTCGAAGCACTCTCATGCTTATCAACTTAATAATGGTTTGGTTGAGGGTTTTAGGTCTCATCACATATAAACATACATTTTAATCTTATTAAAACAATTTGGTCCTATTACAACTATTGGTCCATGTGATTGATTTAGTAGTATATAATACTCCCACTAAGCTTGTAAAACGGTTTTTAAAGCAAGACTATATGGTACTACTAACATAAGGTGTGCATTCATTGATGCACTATAAAGTTGCCTTAGGGCCTTAGGATGACTATGAACCTTTGATTAGATCCAACATGAGCCTAGTGTTGAATCTTGGTCTAGGGATGGTGATTGATTTTAGTTACGCGTTTAATCATATTAAGGCGTGTTTTTCCTATTGGGCGTTGGACCCAACTACTCCAATTTCATGCATATCAAATAAAACAAGAAAAGGAGTACTTCAAAGTAAAGAAGAGCTTATGCTCTTTTACAACATTTTATCAAAACAAATTACTTTAAAGTCAGCTTATGCTCTTTTACAACATTTGATCATATCAAATTACAACCAAAATCTAATCTACACATTCCCATGGTTCAAACAAATTTGAGACGGCCTTTCACATAGCTCAATTATCGTAGGCTTAGGTTCATAATCACCCTTTAATTAATTAATGCTTTAACTAATTAAACTTTGAATGCAACATTGTCATTTGGTTTTTGTATCCATTGAATTGATTTAAATGGAGCTAAATGAAATGAAAATCCAATTCTCATTTAAATAGACAAAACCATTTTGTTCTCAACCTAATTTGGGCCAAAAGGCAATAACCTCAACTTTTTGGGCTATGTTGCAAAACTTAAACTTTTGAGGTCACTTCGTAAAAACACAAAAGTCCACTACTTCATGTAATTACAACTAGAACCCAAAAATTTCAATAAATTCAAAAACTTCATTAAAGGAACAAAACAATTTGTCCTTTAGTGATTTTGGGCCTTTACGTAAATACGTAAACTTTTGGGTCAAACTGCAAATACACAAAAGTATCAAAACTTTATGTAATTGCATAAAAGCCCCAAAAGAACCCTATTTTAATAGGGTGGCCGGTTTTAGAGAGTGTATGGAGTGATGTGTGTGTTGATTTGTAGGTTTGACATAAAGTCATGCAAGTGGTGCATGACATAAATTCATGCAAGTGGTGTGTGTGTAAGAGAAGTACTTCTTACACACCCATCACCATTTCTTTCACCTTTCAAAATTTCAATCACATTTAAACATTTGAAAAAGCACAAAACAAAGACTTTATGAAATAAATCAAAACTTTGAATTAAAACACCAAACTTTTTGTTCTTGGCTAAAACACCAAGAACAATGAAGAACATTCATGAAAAACCCATAAAAGCTCCATGAACATTTTTCACCCAAAGACATCCCAAAAACACTCAAACTTAAGGGAAATAATATATAACCATACTAGGGTACATAGGGGTTCCAAAAGTCACTTGAAAACACTTTTAACAAGACAAACATGAACCCAAAAATCCACCCTTTGGATTTGGCCGAATTTCCCAAAACCATGGCACCAAATTTTTAGCTCCAAAATTCATGCTCATATGAACTACATCTACAACATTTGAGATGGAAAATTTTCTAACAAAATTTACATTCAAAGAAGCAAGAATAAAGCTTGTAACAATTACAACATTCAAATAAAAAAACTATGAACTACAAAACCCAAAAGGATTCACCAACAGTACCTAGGCTCTGATACCACTTGAAGGAAATTTTGTGAAAAACAAGTTCATTTGAGCAACATCTATAGCATGCAATTAACAATTAAAGGCGGAATCATGCTTGCATGCAATCAAAACAAAACATTACCCATGAAATTCAAAGCCTAGTAGTTAGGTGAACCAAGACTCAACTCAAAAAAAAAATTAAGTTGAGAAATTTATACCTTTGTTGATTCCTCTTTGCATAAGCAAAGGATAATCGCCCAAGAGATAGGGCCTTCATTCCTGGCTTCTTAGCTCCATGGATTTGGATGGAAGAATTGGTTTCTCCAAGTTCTCAAAGTTGAGAACCTCTAAGTCTCCACACCAAGGAAGGATTGATGAAGAAATGAGTGACCTAGAGGAAGTAAGATTGCTAGCTATGTTCCTCTAGGGTGGCCGGCCTCTTAGAGAGCAAAGAGAGCTTTTGTTCTCATCTTTTCTCCCAAAAGAAACCCTTATGAAGAAAAGGCTATAAAGTCATATTTATACCAACCTTCATTGAAGTGGCAAACTTGTAATAAGTCCAAAACCCACTCCATTGTCAATATGGCCGGCCATAGGGTATTATTGGGTTGTTTGGGCCTTTGTGAATATTTAGTCATTAAGTTGTCATACAACTTAAGTCAATGGGCTTGACATTCAAAGCCCATTTAATTATTCGTTTGATTAATTAACATATTAATTAATCCTTGCCATAAATAATTAAACCATTTAATTATTCTTACTCATCTCCGTTGTTTCTTCAATCTTTACCTTACACGGTGTACGATCCATTAGGTTCCTTTTACCGAGGCAATGGGCAATTAGAACTCTTTCAAATCGATTGTGAATTGAAACTTACTTTCAATTCTCCCTTTAGTGATTATACACGTTTAGGGCTTCCACAAACCATGAGTGACACCTAGTAGTATGTCATGGTTACCCAAGCTAATCAGAAGAGGTGGAGAACCTATTCAGTTTAGGATTACAATACAATACGGTCTTTCTCTAATACAATACTCTTGACCACATTGTTTGGATTGATAGTTTATTCATGTCTACTATCCAATGTGATTCATTTACTTATATGATTACCTTGAATGTGATTTGGAATGACTTCCTAAATCTCATTCATACTCTGGCCAGAGATTCTTAATCATATTATAGAGTATTCTCCCTCAAACGGTTTGAAGGTTAGAGATCCCTTGTTGCGCACTCACTTGCCTCCATGGCTAAGTGGCTTAACCCCAACTATGCTTTGGACACCCTCTGATGGAGTGACTTTGACATAGTCAAAGATCAAGGACTTAACCACAAGACAACTATGATGCCTCAGGTCAAAGGACTATTTTGCATTATCCCAACCATAAGTTCTCATGTGACATGAGTATGAGAACTCCTCGTTGATCGTGTTCAGTAGACTCATTCGCTATTGAGCACCTACATGCTTGTCTTGGTGTCAATCACACCAATGACTTGAGACCGGTCACTCTCCATGAGAGAAGACACAACACGTATTGATCTTAACGGACTGTCAATGCCCAATTGGCAATCCTATGATCAGGAACGTTTAGGATATGTATACGAAAGAGAATGGTCTCATAAATCTAACTTGTTTAAATTACATTCTCCTAATTACATATTCCTTGGACTTATCGTTTAAGCATATAACATTTATATGAGATGGCTTAAAACAATAATCTTTGCCCTTCATATTAAACTAGATTAGTTTAACATGTGAAATGTCCATAAAGTATCATCATATGATTGGTTTTAGGGCACATTTCCAACATTCCTAAATCTCATTCATACTCTGGCCAGAGATTCTTAATCATATCAATCCCTAATAATAGACAATAGATGCTAGGAAGTTTCTCATATGATGATAAACTTCAATTAGAAGGACAACTCTAGTGAGACTAAGAAGCTGCTCTTCTCAAAGAGAACGTACTCTTTGACTCCCAAAGAAATAATGCGTAAATAGAATCCTTTATGCATATGCATAAAGGGGATTTATGTATTTCATATTGTATGAAAAACATTGATATGAGTTGTACCTAGAACGGTACAAGACGATATCAGTGCAAGCCAACGTACTCTTTGACTCCCAAAGCAATAATGCGTAAATAGAATCCTTTATGCATACGCATAAAGGGGATTTATGTATTTCATATTGTATGAAAAACATTGATATGAGTTGTACCTAGAACGGTACAAGACGATATCAGTGCAAGCCCAGGATCAGAACCATGGCAACTGTCAAGTGAGTCCTTAAGTATTTAAGAAATACTAAAGGATAGATTCCTCAAAGAATGAGGAAGAATTAGAGTAACGTAAAGGAAGCGTAAATGTATTAGATTATGAATCTAATCCATCATTGGATGTTTCTTCATTATGTATGAAGAGATAATCAGATATCTCTTTATTATGACTAAAGAGATATTTGGATGGAAACATTAAAAGTAATGACTTTAGTGTGTTCCATTATGAATGCAAAATATATTGCCATATAGAAGCTTACAACAATGTTGTTTGGATGGGAAAGTTCATTTATGAACTCTCTATTCGGTTCCAACTAGAAAGTGTATCTAGTGTACTGACACTATGACACTAATGAGGCGATAGCTCAAGCCAGGGAATCAAGGTCTCATCAAGGTCCGAACTCAAATGAGAGACTGAACCACATGATTGAGAATCATGTATAATGGTGACGTCGTTATTCTCAAGGTTGCTTCTATGGATAACATATAGATATCCATTGTCTAGGCCTACTATTCAGCCATTTATGAAATGACTACAGAAGAGGTATCATCACTGATGACCAAGTTGATTGGCTCTAGTGCAAGTGGGAGATTGTTGGAAATGTGCCCTAAAGCCAATCATATGATGATACTTTACGGACATTTCACATGTTAAACTAATCTAGTTTAATATCAAGGGCAAAGATTATTGTTTGAGCCGTCTCGTATAAATGTTATATGCTTAAACGATAAGTCCAAGGAATATGTGATTGGGAGAATGCAATCTAAAGAAGTTAGATTCATGAGACCATTCTTTTGTAGACACATCCTAAACGTTCTTGATCATAGGATTGCCAATTGGGCATTGACAGTCCGTGCTGTGTCTTCTCTCAGGGAGAGTGACTAGTCTCGAGTCATTGGTGTGTGTGACATCAAGACAAGTACGTAGGTGCTCAATAGAGAATGAGTTCACAGAACACGATCAACGAAGAGTTCTCATATTCATGTCACATGAGAACTCATGGTTGGGATAATGCAAAGTAGTCCTTTGACCTGAGGCATCATAGTTGTCTTGTGGTTAAGTCCTTGATCTTTGATTATGTCAAAAGTCACTCCAAAAGGAGGGTGTCCACGGCATAGTTGGGGTTAAGCCACTTAGCCATGGAGGCAAGTGAATGCGCAACAAGGGATCTCTAACCTTCAAACTGTTTGAGGGAGAATACTCTATGATATGATTTAGAATCTCTGGCCAGAGTATGAATGAGATTTAGGAAAGTCGTTCCAAATCACATTCAAGGTAATCATATAAGCACATGAATCACATTGGATAGTAGACATGAATAAACTATCAAACCAAACAATGTGGTCAAGAGTATTGTACTAGAGAAAGACCGTCTTGCATTTGTAATCCTAAACTGAATAGGTTCTCTACCTCTTCTAATTAGCTTGGGTAACCATGATATGCTGCTAGGTGTCACTCTTGGTTTATGGAAGCCCTAAACGTATATAAACACTAAAGGGAGATTTGAAAGTAAGTTTCAATTCACAATCGATTTGAAAGAGTTTTAATCGCCCACTGCCTCGCTAAAAGGAACCTAATGGATCGTACACCGTGTAAGGTGGAGATTGAAGAAACAATGGAGATGAGTAAGAATAATTAAATGGTTTATTATCTATGGCAAGGATTAATTAATATGTTAATTAATCAAACGAATAAGTTCGTTAAAGAGCTCGGGATAGTTTTGGACCTTAAGGCCCAATGGGCTTCGAACGTCAAGCCCATTGACTTAAATTGTATGACATTTTAATGAATAAAGATTCACAAAGGCCCAAAAGCCCAAATCCCTTATGTGGCCGGCCATGTGTGTTGAATTAGGGTTTTTGGTTCTTTAGGTCATTTAAAGAAGTGACTATATAAGGAACTTTATAGTCCAAAATTCATTAAGGGTTTCTTTTAGGAAATTGGAGAGAACACAAAGCTCTCCCTTCTCTCTAAAGTGGCCGGCCCCCTTGGAGGGATTAGCTAGCAATCCTACTACTCCAAGGTCACTCATTTCTACTTAAATCTAACCTTGGTGTGGAGACTTAGAGGTTCTCTATTTTGAGAACTTGGAGAACCATTTCATCCATCCAAAATCCATAGATCTAAGATGCAAGGAATGAAGGCCCTCTCTTTGGGTGATTAGCCTTTGCTTATGCAAAGAGGAATCTACAAAGGTATAATTTCTCAACTCACTTTGATTTGAGTTGAGTCTTGGTTCACCAATCTACTAGGCTTTGAATTTCATAGGTAATGTTTTGTTTTTGAATGCATGCTAGCATGATTCCGCCTTTTAATTGTTAAATGCATGCTATAGATGTTATTCAAATGAACATGTTTTCACAAAATCATCCTTCACACCCTTAACCCCGTTACAACCCTTGACTTCCATCTTGAGTGTTATGTGTTTCAATATGTGGAGTTTGGAATTGGTATGAGCATATGATATCACTGGTTCTAGCATCTAAGTAGTGGCATTCCATTCATGAGATCATATATATATACATGCATTAATAATTCCAAAAAAGTGCTTTCTTTGCTATAACATATGTGAGTACTAGTCTTCATGTTTACATCAATCTTCTCACATATACCTAGTGTAGGGACTGTAGTAAGAAATTCTTGTGTGAAAATAAGAGTGTACTTAGTGAGGAATTGAGTGAACTCTTTAAGGCATGTTACTACATTCAAAACGTTGTTTTAATTAAATGCGAGCTAGTGGATGGTAACTATGATTAAGTATGTGCTTGAGGGTAGGGATGGCCAAAGTCTGTGTAAGTAAAGATTTTTAGCATGTCATGTTCATCGGAAATCCCTGAGGTAATTGTTGGAAGGTCTAGATTGTGTTTTGTTTCTTTTGTTTGTTTCGTTTTGCTTAAGGACTAGCAAAAGCTAAGTGTGGGGGAATTTGATAGGAGCATATTTAGGCGACTTAGTTAGCTTGTTTTCTTGCATTTATGTTGTTAGTTCTTAGTTATTCTAGTATTTTAACCTATTTTTGTGTGTTTGTAGGTCCAAAGGGCTAAATGAGTCAAGAAAGTGCATTTTAGAGCATTTTGGAGCAGTTTTGGGCTTGGAATGGATATCACATGCTTGGAGCAATGGAGATGGACGAAATTGAAGACCTAAAGATACTAGGATTCCTAATTGAAAATGGATTCCTAGAAGAATGAAGATTCCTACTTACACAAGGATTCCTACAAGAAGAAGGAATGTTAAGCCAAGGTTTCCTACTTTGGTTTTAACCTTTCCTAATCCTAAAAGTCCCTAAGTTCCAGCAACAAAGAAGACTCCTGATCATATTAAGACACTAAATAAGAACTTCTAGAAGTCCTAAACCCCTTGCCGCACCATCCTTGTCCCTTTCTCTTCCTTGCCGTGCAAGGGAGAGCCTTTCTTTCCTATTTCCTGCACCAAATCACATTCCCTTTTTAATTAAAAGCCTTGCCACATATCTCCTTACTCTTTCCTTTGATTTCTGATTTTTTTTCCTTTTTCTGGTAGTTTTACTTTATTTCTGTTAACCTAAACAAGTTAGGGTTTTGATTTCCTAAAACCTTAAATATTTCCTTTTACTGCACAAAAATACATTATTCTTCCCATCCATTCTCCAATACACACATACAGCCGCACCCATACACTCTCATCACCCATCACTCATCCACCACCACAATTCACCACAAAATCATCAACCATACCTTGTGCCGTAGCAAAGAAGAAGAAGGAGGGCCCTTGGACGTGCTTGCCATTCAAGTTAGAGTTGCTGGAACTTTTTTAGGTGTAATCTTTCTTTGTTTTCAATGTTTAAGTTTAATAATATTTGTTTTGCAAGTATGAGGAACTAAACCCCTCTTAGCTAGGGGGAATTTCGAAACCATGACTATACTTGCAATATGATTTGATTACATCCAGTTGTAATTTCATAAATTGTGAATTCAATTTACTTATCTGTTTAAATTAAAACTTGTTTGTGTATGTGGGTTGAGAGTGCACTCTTAATTTGCATGCATAAATCTGATGCTAGGATATAAGGGAGTTTCACCTAATCGTTATGAACTTATATTCATAAGTGGTGGAGGTTGCTAGTCACAATCGTGTTAAGTAAATTCATGGCATAAGTATCATGCGCTTTCATAGTTACGAATGCCTTGTCAATACTTACGATTTTCATAGAACTTAATGATCTTTGATTGTATCTCTATTATGCGCTTTCATGTAGGGAACTTTTGAAGAATAATTTAATTGCGATGCGCTATTTCCGTCCAATTCAATGACATAAGGAAAATCTGAGGCTTAATTTAAGCGTACCTAATTAATCTGGGGTGTTGAGATTTATGGTTTATTGAAAGAAACAACTGGAAATCGATTTGTATGCAAGTGTGTCATGTGTGGAGAAGAACCCTCTAGCTAGCCCATCATCCATCGAATTTACCCAATTTCATCCAAACTTTGTTTTAGTTTACAATCTGTTTGTTTTACTTTCAAATTCGTCAAAACCAAATCCCCCTTTACTTTGAGTCATATTAGTTAGAAACTATTTTAGTTTGTGTTTTTAAGTGTTTTGAGTCAAGGTAAAACCAATTTTCGTCCAAATTCACTCTTAGTGTCTATTTTGAGTCATTTAGCTTGTTTTGTGCTGTTTTGAGTCATTGAGTTGTTTTAGTGTAATAGAGTCTAGTTTTGCATTCTTTGAGTCTAGTTTAGTGTTCCAAACTTAGTTTTACGTTTTCAAGTCAGTTTCAAGTGTTTTAGCAATCTTACGTTTTCAAGTCAGTTTCAAGTGTTTTAGCAATCCCTCCTAATCCCCAGCCTAGAACGATCCCTACTTACATATATACTACAATTGTCAATAAGAGGGTTTAATTTGTGTGCTTACATATTTCGCATCAGTCTGAAAGAAAAAGATAGGAATAGAAACCCTTTAAACCCTCTCAAAGAAGCAAATAGGCTCAAAATAGCTCACTAGGGTAGTCTCCACTATTCTTCTTCCAGAATTTGTGCGTGGTACTTTATCTATCATAATTCCAAGAGTAACAACTTTGTAAAAGAAAATAAGATACAAAACTTTTACATGACAACATTGTAGTTTTATTTGTAAACATAGCCCTCATATACATTCACATTAGTAAGCAAAAGCAAACTTAACCAAAACTAAAAACAAACGAAAATTTTCAATCCCACACCCCAAACCTAAACTAAGCATTGTCCTCGATGCTTAAAAGTGAATGCAATGCATGCAGTGTAAATAGGCAAAGCATGTGGAATGAAAATAAAATAAAACTAACAGACACAAATAAAAGGAAAGAACACAAACCCAACTAGGTTGCCTCCTAGAAAGCGCTTTATTTAACGTCTAGGCAAGATGTGGTGCGTATGATGGATGAACGCCTAGGGTGGTAGGAAGTCAAGGTACCTCAGAAACTTGGTCAGAAGAAGTGGTTTCTTTTGAGGGACTTTGAATATGGTGCGTTGAATTTCCACAAAGACTTGATTGTGCTGGCGTTTTTGTCTCTCCTTGTGAATAAAATGCGAGACCATATCCTCTTCCTTTGTTTGAGATGGCAGCAAGGTCTCGTTATCTAACTTCAATTCTTTTTCATCTTGAAATGGCAGCAAATCACTTCGAAAGACTACAAATGTGGCACCTAAAAAGATGTAAAGCAACATGGAGAATCCAACATAGATTTTGAAATACATTCCATTGATCGGGGTTTTGTCCACTTGTAACAATTGTGGCGTGTCAGAGGAAGGAAGTAGGTGGTTTAAAGCAATAGAGGGCTTTGCGATTATCCCACAGATTGAGCATTATGGTTGTATGGTAGATATTTTGGGAAGGGCGGGATGCTTGGAGGAAGTTGAGAAATTAAATGAGAACATGCCTTATGATGCTAATGGAATAATTTTTCCTTTTTTCCTTTTGTATGCGGCCATTATGGGATGTCATGAAAGACAACAAAGTTTTAATAAAGAACATGGTCGAATTGGAGCCATGGAATGATGGAAACTATGTAATGTTGAGAAATTTGTAAGCCAGAAAGAGAAGGTGGGAATGATGTTGTGGAAACTAAGAGGTTGATGAGGAAGAATCAAGCAAATAATTAAGGAGACTGGTTGTAGTGTCATAGAGGTTGATGGTAGAATCGAGGAGTTTGTGGCTTGGCAGGGTGCTTAAGCACTCAGAAGCTATGCCTTTAACATTGTTGTAAAGTTTGAAGCATATGATTGGCGAAGGTTTATATAGAAACGAGGTGAATTGCTATGAGTATGGAGAAAAGAACACGCATATACTAATACCACTGCTAACTAGTGCCATGCCAGTGCTCTTCTTTCATCGTCTTAGTTTGATAATTTCAGAAAGACTTTCAAGTAACCTAAAGAACTTTTCTAATGGTAATTGGGAAAGTTGTTTGTTCACAGGGGGCTTTTGCAACTTGGCGGGTTAAGATTGTTATTAATCATTCAGCACGGAAAAATTCTTAACATTTGTAGACTGAGATCATTCCCTTCTTATTGTACAGTAACTATGGCATAGAGTAGATCTATCATGTATACAGAGAGGTTATGTTTGTCAATTTATACAGTAAAACATACAAGTAAGAGCAGAGACTTCCATATTGTTTTTGTAAGCTCGTTGATCAAACCGCTCGCTTATTAAGCAAGAAAGAAGGAATATTATTGGAAACTGCAAGATAACTTTGTAGTGGGTACAACTTTAGATGCATGTCCCTAAGGTAGCGGTTGGTTCCAAACTTCCAAGCTAAGAATCAGATTTCAAATGTGGATGGAGATTGGAAAGCCTAAGATCATACTCCTTACTTGGACCGAGAAAACGCAATATTCACCTACACCATCAAACCTCTCTCTCTCTCTCTCTCTCTCTCTCTCTCTCTCTCTCTCTCTCTCTCTCTCTCTCCGCTGGGGCTAGGAGATTGGATCTACTTGTAAGAAGAATGCTTGGTTAATAAATAACCTACACCTAGGTCTTCAACCCATTCAGTCTCTACGAACGGCCCCTTTGCCGAATTTTAGGAATGCTTTTGAGCTTCCTTTGCTTGATTTGTGCCACATGTCATTGATGACTTCTCCATTTGTGATGAGTCATATGCCACATGGAGCTTTGTGATGCATCATTTGTATGCAACGAAATTTACATGTCTACAAATGCCCCTACTTCGAGGCGCGTTGTAGGCATGTGCTTGTCACATGTAGGAAACATGTTTTAAAGTCCTGCAATGTTAATATTCACTCAAGGGTCATTAAGACTTGATCTTGAATTAGTTTGCTTCTTTAAGGGTGGGAGAGGTGTATTTCTTGAACGAAACATTTCTTCAAGGGCCATGGAGGTGTATTTCTTGAATTGAAATGATGAATTTCGTCAAGGGTCGTTAAGGCGTATTTCTTGGATGAAACATTTCTTCAAGGGCCATTGAGGCGTATTTCTTGAATTTAGATGATGAACTCCGTCAAGGGCCGTTGAGGCGTATTTCTTGGACGAAACATTTCTTCAAGGGCCATAGAGGCTTGATCTTGAATGAAATGGGAATTGTGCAGCTGTGTGTCGGCTTTACCTATTCCAGTTTTGAATGCGGATTACCAATTCTTTCTTCTCGACATTGGGATGTATCGGAAGACAGGTGTGTTTGGTCCTTTTGAGGACGTCACACTCCTTTTGGTTGTTGTGGGTTTGGCAGGCTCATCATCATCTTTTTTTGAAGATGGCATGGCTTCCCCTTCTTGCTTCTTGGGCACAGCTTGCTACTTCTGTTTCTTAGGTGTGGTTTTGCCTATGGATTTGATCTCTTTTGGAAGAGCTTCAAGTACCATGTCTTCATCCATGTGGAACTTGGCATCTGCAAAGTGTGATTTGACTTTGATGAATGGCTTATCGCCTTGTATCACCTTTACTCTTTCTCAGTAGAATTTTAAGCATTGGTGGAAGGTTAATGGCACCACTCCATTTTTGTGGATCCAATGCCTTCCTAAGAGCAAGCTATAGGAAGTTTTTGCATCAATCACATGAAATAACGTGCTTGATTTGAGTTCA
Organism: Malus sylvestris; assembly: GCF_916048215.2. NCBI lineage: Eukaryota > Viridiplantae > Streptophyta > Magnoliopsida > Rosales > Rosaceae > Malus > Malus sylvestris. Next base: position 25,203,444 of record NC_062261.1, read on the forward strand.
CCAATGGTCATCTCCACGCAAATCATGCCCATCAATCTTTGTCCTCCTTGGTTAAAATCTTGGATTATGAGGCGACTATGGGATAGCTCATCTACTTGATACTGATTGCGATCATTGTTGACTTTGGCATGATGTTTATGGCCGATCCACCATCCACAAGCATGCAGTTGATTTTGTGCTCTCACAAGTACCCAGAGACGAAGAGATGAAGGTTATGAGGTTTTGATCACAGCAGCAAGTCTTTGTTAGTGAAGTTGATTGCGTCATGGGTAACACAACATGTGGCATATTCATGTGGCTAAAGCTTCAAACCTTCGTCCTTGTTTTTTTTCACTTCATGGTCATTGGGACTCACCAAGACTGTTACTAGTGCTTTTCACATCTCCTTAGGCAATTGTAGTACCTCCTTGATGTTAAAGTGTGCCGGCAGGCTTTCTTTGGAAGTGGGAGTTTTTGCTTCCTCGATGGTGATAGCTTTGCATTTTTAAGGCTTTTTCTATCTCTATTTCAACCATGTGGCAGGCAAAGGTAGTGCACTGTAGGAAGAAGTCTTTCAAGAAGTACTCGTACAAGGAAATGGGAATGCGTGGCTTTTGCTTCATAGGTTCCCCAACATATGTTGGCTTGGCAGCTCTTACACTCCTTTTAGGCTTCCTATTATTGCGGCAGCAATGCTTTCTCCCTTGTTCCACCTTTGCCTATGTGGATTGTAGTCTTGGCTTTTGTCTTTTTGTAGGTCACCAAGGTCCATCTTTCTTCCTCATCGATAGGTGCATCTTGGTCGCTTGCCCCCAGCGATGGTTAAGCAGAAAGTACCGTGTAGCTTGAGCATGGATGAGAATGGGCTTGCGTCATTTGAAGAGGCATGGGATCAAAGGATCCAAACCCGATCGTAGTAGTATGTGTTGCGGTCGTGTCTTCAAGGTCAAGCTCAATTTCCCCTTGCTGTGCCAGCTTCATGATGAGCTCCTTTAGGATGAAGCGCTTGCATTCAGGCAACTCGATTACTTTCTTCTCCAACAGGTCGTCTAGCATTTTGACCACGTCAGAGTCCGGAAAAGGGTACGTCTTCTGCTCCTGTTCCTTCAATGTGTTTTTGTGCGAGAAGGCTCACCTCTCTTCATCTTATTCACTTTATTCTTAAAGAAGGTCTTCACGCGCGTGGATGAGGTCTTGATAGGGGTAGCGTTGATGGTAAAATTTTCCTTGGTGGGCTTCTTCCCATTCTTGTCCACCTTCGGAGCAAACATCTTGTCCTTCTTGAAGTCTGTGATTGGTTCATTTTTCCCATGGTTGGCGATACTCAGTTCCATGTCTTGGGATCTAGTTGCCAACTCCTCAAATATTCTCGGTTTTATACCTTAAAGGATGTAATGTAATCCCCAGTGCATGCCTTGAATGCACATCTTAATGGCAGAGGTTTCAGAAAGCCGATCTTTGCAATCCAGACTTAATGAACACCATCTATTGATGTAGTCAACGATAGGTTAGTCCTTCCACTGCTTCGTACTCCTCAGTTACAGCATGTTTACTGTGTGGCAAATACTATAGAAGTGGTTGAGGAATTCCCTTTCAAGCTGATCCTACCTATTGATAGAGTCGAGCTCGAGGTCGGTGTACTAGTCAAAAGTGTTACCTTTTAGCAAGCGCACGAATTGCTTGACGAGGTAGTCTCCCTCCGTCCCAACATTGTTGCAAGTTTCAATGAAATAGGCAATATGTTGTTTGGGATTGCCTTTTCCATGGAATTGCATCAATTGTGGCGACTGATAACCCCTTGGCCTCCTCAAGGTGTCAATCTTCTTGGAGTAAGGCCTTCAATACAGCATGAAGTCCTGTGAGTTCCCTTCGTACTGTGCCGTAATGGTGCTAGTGATCATCTCTTGCAACTGCTTGTAAAAGAGATATCCAATGAGCGTCGTTGCTTGGTCCATATTCTCCTCGGCTTTTTCTATTATAGGCTCTTCATCTTCGTCAGTTTCCTTCTTTTGTAGTCAACCTTTGGGTCATTGTTAGCTTTTTCATCATACTGCGCCTCCAGTCAGTTGAGGAGTGCAGCAATTTGCAAGTCCTTTTCCTCCACATTCCTTGTCAGCCTTACGATTACTTCACTCATTTGTCTGCTCCTCGATGGACGTCACACCAGTAGTCATGATTTGCATGGCTATAGGATATGAGTTGCAGCTTGAGTCGGCATCGGAAGTTAACGACTCGGAGTACCTAATTGGGCTTTCTTCCTTTAGCGCTCTTAGATAGGCCAGGGTGATCATGGGCTCAAGCCTAGAGTGTTCTTGCTCCTTCTGCAAAGTTGATGTAGGGGTGGAAGGCATGATAGAAAGAGCTATTGCCTTGCTTCGGGTTGTGATGCCCAAAGTGCCACCACTTGCAGCAAGGATGTTCTTGTTCTTCGCGTTGATTGTAGGAACAGCTTGTTGGAAATGTGCCCAAAAGCCAATCATATAATGATACTTTACGGACATTTCACATGTTAAACTAATCTAGTTCAATATAAAAGGAAAAGATTATTGTTTACAGTCGCCTCATATAAATGTTATATGCTTAAACGATAAGTCCAAGGAATATGTAATTGGAAGAATGTGATATAAAGAAGTTAGATTCATGAGGCCGTTCTCTTTCGTATACATATCCTAAACGTTCCTAATCATAGGATTGCCAATTGGGCATTGACAGTTCGTTAATATCAATATGTCCTATGTCTTCTCTTAGAGAGAGTGACTAGTCTCAAGTCATTGGTGTGATTGACACCAAGACAAGCATGTAGGTGCTTAATAGAGAATGAGTCCGCTGAACGCGATCAACAAGGAGTTCTCGTATTCATGTCACATGAGAACTCATGGTTAAGATAATGCAAAGTAGTCCTTTAACCTGAGGCATCATAGTTGTCTTATGGTTAGGTCCTTGATCTTTGACTATATCAAAGTCACTCCGTCAGACGATGTCCACGGCATAGTTGGGGTTAAGCCACTTAGCCATAGAGGCAAGTGAATGTGCAACAAGGGATCTCTAACCTTCAAACCGTTTGAGGGAGAATATTCTATCATATGATTAAGAATCTCTGGCCAGAGTATGAATGAGATTTAGGAAGTCATTCCAAATCACATTCAATGTAATCATATAAGTAAAAGAATCACATTGGATAGTAGACAAGAATAAACTATCAAACCAAACAATGTGGTCAAGAGTATTATATTAAAGAAAGACCGTATTGCATTGTAATCCTAAACTGAATAGGTTTTCCACCTGTTCTGATTAGCTTGGGTAGCCATGACATAATGCTAAGTGTCACTCATGGTTTGTGGAAGCCCTAAAGGTGAGTAATCACTAAAGGGAGAATTGAAAGTAAGTTTCAATTCACAATTGATATGAAGAGTTATAATCACCGACTACCTCGCTAAAAGGAACCTAATGGATCGTACACTGAGTAAGGTAGAGATTGAAGAAACAACGAAGATGAGTAAAGATAATTAAATGGTTTAATTATTTATTGCCAGGATTAATTAATATGTTAATTAATCAAACGAATATATTCGTTATAGACCTCGGGTTAGTTTTGGGCCGCAAGGCCCAAAAGGATTTGAATGCCAAGCCCATTAACTCAAGTTGTATGACAACTTGAAAACACAAAAGGCTTGAAAGCCCAATAACCCTTAAGGCTAGCCACTTTAGATGATGAAGGATTTTGGTTCTTTTGTCACTTAATTGAAGGGACTATATATTGAACTTTATAACATTTCGTCATTAAGGTTTCTTTTGGAGAAAAGATGAGAACACAAAGCTCTCATTTCTCTCTATGAGGCCGACCACCCTAGAGGAACATAGCTAGCAATCTTCCTTCCTCTAGGTCACTCATCCATTCATCAATGCTCTCCTTGTGCGGAGATTTAGAGGTTCTCTATTTTGGGAACTTGGAGAATCCATTCATCCATCCTCCTCCAAGAAATCCATGGAGCAAGAAGTAAGGAATGAAGGCCCTCTCTCTTGGGTGATTAGGTATAATATTTCTCAACTCACTTTGTTCTTAAGTTGAGTCTTGGTCCACCATAACTACTAGGCTTTGAATTTCATGGGTTAAGTTTTGTTTTTGAGTGCATACAAGCATGATTCCGCATTTTAATTGTTAATAACATGCATAAATGTTGCTCAAATAAACTAGTTTTCACAAATATTTCCTTCACAGCTTAATCCTTTCTTGATGTCATGTGTTTTTCTTGTCGATTAGAAGACCGAGATGAAAGGCAGAGATATCCCACCGGGCGTACCAAATTGTAAACATGAAAATTTTGTAACGAATGAAACGAGAACACGTGTACAAAGTAGATTTGTATTGATTTGAATTTGTAGGTTACAATCTCTGTTTACAATTTTCCTCTGATTCAGTCTTCAAATTTGATGTAGATACGTAGATTGTTGTTCCAAGGGTCGCGATGACTTGATCTCGATTGAAAGATTGAACGATTGCTTCAAGTTTTGAACTTGAAACAATGCGTGGATGATCTTTACCTCAAGTTTAGGGTTGCGGCAAAGGTAGTGTTGATGTAAGATTTTTTTTATTCAAGGGTCTTGACGACTTGATCTTGAATCAAACGTCGTTACAAGTTTTGAGCTTGCAACAAAGTCTTGAAGGAATCGGCACAAGTGCTTGTTAATTCTTCAAGGGAATGCTTCGTCTTTGGTCGAAAGAAAGCTTTGGCTTTTGTTGTGAGTTCTTTGAAGAGAGCTTTGGCAACGTATGAGTCTTCAAAGATTTGTGCAGAGGTTCTGCTAAATGTAGAATTTTCGGCCTTTCAATGTAGAAATTGTCGACCTTATGCTTGTTTCTTGACCTTGTATTTATAGACTTCTCAAAGCTTGCCTTTGGATGGATTTGGCTTTTATTTGTGTCTTGATTCATCCATGGGAGACTTTAGGCATGTTTTGTATCTTGTTTTCAGCCATTTTCCCGTGCTTGGGCGAATTATAGGGCTTTCTTGCCTATTTTGTGAGCAATCTTCAATTCTTGCTTGTTTTATGAAGATGCTTTAGCATTTTTTCCAGTTTTGGGAGTAATTTGGGCCCCTTGCCAATTTTATTCTTCCTTTGCTTGATTTGTGCCACATGTCATTGATGACTTGTCCATTTGTGACGAGTCATTTGCCATGTAGAGCTTTATGATGCATCATTTATATGCAACGAAATTTACATGTCTACAGGGGATTGCCCATTCTTTCTTTTCTACATCGAGATGTATCAGAAGATGGGTGTGTTTGGTCCTTTTAAGGGCGTCACACTCCCTTTGCTTGTTGTGGGTTTGGCAGGCTCATCATCGTCTTTGTTTGAAGATGTTACGGCTTCCCCTTCTTGCTTCTTGGGCATGGCTTACCACTCATATTTCTTAGGTGCGGCTTTGCCTATGGGTTTGATTTCTTTTGGAAGGGCTTTGGACACTAGGTCTTCGTCCATGTAGAACTTGGCATCCGCAAAGTGTGATTCGGCTTTGGTTAATTGTTTGGTGTCGCCTTGTATCACCTTTACTCCTTCTCAGTAGAATTTTAAGCATTGATGAAAAGTAGACGACACTACTCCATTCTTATGGATCCAAGGCCTTCCTAAGAGCAAGCTGTAGGAAGTTCTTGCATCAATCACATGGAATAGCGTGCTTGACTTGAGTTCGCCAATGGTCATCTCCACTTGGATCATACCAATCGCTATTTGTCCTCCTTGGTTAAAACCTTGGATTAGGAGTCCACTTCGGGATAATTCAATAGGGTTTAATTTGCGTGTTGGATTATTTCACATCAAACTTTGGCGCCGTTGCCGGGGATTAGCAAAATTGCTAATCTCCCTTTGTTTCTGTTCGTTTCTTTTACTTTTGATATTTGATTTAGTTTTCTTTCTTTGATTTTAGGTACTAGAGAAGCAAGATATGGCAATTGCTAACATTCAAGCTCAAATAGCGAATCTTACTTCTCAATTGTCACAGTATGCTGAAAAGACCACAAGGCAAAGTGTCCCTACATTTGGTGCGTCTTATAGGCAAGAATATCAAGCAAATCAACGTCCACAAAGAGGTTGGGAGAATGTCAATACCTGGGGTTATTAAGATCGTAATCAATCAGGGAACAATTTGTTTTAAAACATGTACAATCCAGGTTGAAGTGATCATTCAAACTCTATGTGGTGGGACTCTTAACAAGTTCAACACGAAGGATATTGGCAGCCATATGAGGAGTTCTATTCAAGTCCTACGCAGCCACCACAACCTCATATACAATATGCCCAACCAAACTCAGGTTCGTCAATATATTATGATCAAATTCTTGATGAATTAATTTCTTTGGTGCATGGCTCACAAAATCAAGGCAAGGAGGCACAACAAGGAGAATATTGGCAGCCATATGAAGGGCTCTATAGAAAGCCATATGCACCACCACAGCCTTCCCCACAACAATATGCCCAACCAAATTCAGGTTTGCTATTTGATAATGATCAAGCTATTCAATTACTAACTTTTGTATCGCAGGGATTACAAAATCAAAATAATCAAATAGCAAATCAAGCCCAAGTGATCAGCGGATTGAAGAATCAAATGCGAGAGATCGTGGAAGTCATGGGGCAAATGCAATAACAAAGTGAACTATCTGACTTAACTGTTGAAATTGTTGAAGCTATCACCTTGGAAAGTGGCATGGAGGTTGGAGATGAACCCAAGACGTCCAAACCAAGCCAAAACATAGATGAACAGCTGCTGCTCGAAGAAGTGGAGGATCACAATGCCACGGCAAGGGAAGAACAACCCTTGCCGCAGCCTCCCGAAGCTCCACCACCATCCAATTCAGGTGAGGTTGTTCCAAATTCAATTCTTTCTAACCCTATTCAACCAAATGTACCTTTTCCTTGCAGGTTTATGCAAGCTAGGAGCGAAGAGAGTGAAAAAGACATATTGGAAGCCCTTCCAAATGTGCAAAGTAATATCTCGATTTGTGGTACAACGAATCAAGTTCCAGAATGTGTTGAATTGTTCAAAGAACTTTGTACAACAAGAAGAATGATTCAAGAGAAAAAAGTGGCTGGGGAATGTCTAGAATTCATCAAAGAGGATATACTTGAGACGACAATTCCCAAAGAAGTAGGATTTTATGACACTGGACAAGTCATATCTCTCACAACACCAAATCTGGTTGAATTTTCTAGTCCTACAACTTTCGAAGGGGTGTTTATTCTTGAGTTTATGTCGGAGCACACAGGTAAGCCACCGCCCCGAATTTCAATTTTGTTTTATACTAATATGTTGTTAATGATTCAAGCACCCACTTGAGAATTTAAACCATTACCGGATCATTTCAAGTACCACCTACCATTCAAAGATCAATTCCATGCTGTGGGACTTTGGGGAGTTTGAATGGAAGTATCGTCCGGCTAGAAGATGTTAAACCAAGCGTTTCTTGTGAGGCAACCCATGGGAATAAAGAAGAACTAGGAAGCTTTGGCATCATAACCAGATTTGCGTTCTTAAACTCTACTCTTTATTGCATTTACTTTGCCATGCTTGTCATGTTTGTTAGTTGTGTTGTTTCCTAGCTTATATGTGAGTCTATGTTTGAAACATTGAGGACAATGTTTGGTTTAAGTGTGGGGGGGGGGGTAAACAAGTGTTTTTATTGAAAATTTCGATGGTTTTATCACCTAGCACCACTAGAGTTGTTTTTCACTGTTTTTAAGTATTTTTAGTGTGTTTTGAAGTGTTTTAGTGTGTCTTGAAAGAATAATACGAAAATTTGAAAAAAAAATAGAAAAAGTTTTGAAAAACCCAAAAAGAGTCGTTTTAGAGTCATTTTTGTGTGTTTGTGTCTTAGGGTACCTTCCAACACAATGATGAGGATTTGGTTTTTAATTGCATGACTGTTAAAGAAAGCCACAAACATGGGTGGAAGTTTGAAATGCTCTTTGGTTTATGCTTGGTTGTAGTTGACATTAACGAATTCACATGATTACAAAGGAAAAAAAATCAATTTTTGTAACATTCTTGAAGGAAGGAACTCAAACTAACGCTACAACCCTGAGAGACTTGAGCCTAAACTTTATTTGGAGAGTTATTAATCTGTGATTTTTTGTTTTCTAAAGTCGTTGCATAATCTCATTATTCTTTGCTTGGTTGCTGCTTAGAATGCGTTTTATCACTTTAGTTCCAAGTACTAGAACTCACGCCCGTTTCATTCAAAGCTTAAAATTGAGTGCATAACATATAACAAGATGAAGTTGTTTAGTAGTTACCACCAGAGCCAAAAGCCTTCATCTCATGCATATGTTTTGTAGGTTTAACCCCTTTGAGCCTTATTTAGCCTATTTTCGTTGTTTGCCACATTATTCCCACCTAGCCTAGAATAGGACTATCCATACCCTTGTTCTTAAAGTATAGTGGAGCATGATTTAGATGGAATTCCTTTTGATCAAACATATTGCAGAAATCAAGTGTGGGGGAAAGATATGTATATGGGTAGAACAAAAAAAGAAAAAAAAAGAGAGAAAACGTGAAAAGAAGAAAAAAGGAAGAAAAAAAAAAGAGTTGTGAAATAAGTGAGAATAAGCTCACAAGTATTGGTTGTTGAAGAAAGGGTCTAAAAAGTTTGAATATGACCCTAAGTTGTATGAAATCCCCTTAGTGTTTCAAGTTATTTGCTGCATTCAAGAGTGAATTATAAGTTGATTTCCTTGATTTGCTTACTATTGCTTTAAGAACCTTTGTTTATCCTTATCTTTCTTTGTTAGCCAATACCCTTAGCCCCGTTACAACCCTTCGACTTTAATCTTGGTTGTTGTGTGTTTCAATATGTGGAGTTTGGGATTGGTATGAGCATATGGTATCCCTGGTTCTCACGTCTAAGTAGTAGCATTCCATTCATGAGATCATATATATATAAATGCATTGATAATTCTAGAAAATGCTTTCTTTGATTGTAACATATGTGAGTGGCTAGTCTACTTGTTCACATCAATCTTCTCACATATACCTAGTATAGGGAGTGTAGTCAGAAAATCTGTGCGAAAATAGAGAGTATATCCAGTGAGGAATTGAGGGAATTCTCTAAGGCACGTTACTACATTCAAAGTCATGTTTTAAATTGATTAAATGCGAGCTAGTGAGTAATGACTATGATTAAGTATGCGCTCGAGGGTAGGGATGGCTAAAATATGTGGCAGTAGTGATTTTTAACGTCTCATGTTTCATTGAAAATCCCTGAGACAAATGTTGGAAAGTTTAGGTTATGTTTTGTTTGTTTCGTTTTGCTCAAGGACTAGCAAAAGCTAAGTGTGGGGGAATTTGATAGGAGCATATTTATGCAACTTAGTTAGCTTGTTTTCTTGCATTTTCGTAGTTAGTTTGTGTTTATTATACTGATTTAAGCTATTTTCGTGTGTTTGTAGGTCCAAATGACAAAGTTGGCAAGAAAGTGCAATTTGGAGCATTTTGAGGCAGTTTTGGGCATCAAATGGATAGCTTATTGTTGGAAATGTGCCCTAAAACCAATCATATGATGATACTTTACGGACATTTCACAAGTTAAACTAATGTAGTTTAAATATAAAGGGCAAAAGGTTATTGTTTGAGTCGTCTCATATACATGTTATATGCTTAAACGATAAGTCCAAGGAATATGTGATTGGGAGAATGCAATCTAAAGAAGTTATATTCATGAGACCATTCTTTCGTATACATATCCTAAACGTTCCTGATCATAGGATTGCCAATTGGGCATTGACAGTCCGTTCAGATCAGTACGTGCTGTGTCTTCTCTCAGGGAGAGTGACTAGTCTCGAGTCATTGGTGTGTGTGACATCAAGACAAGTACGTAGGTGCTCAATAGAGAATGAGTTCACTGAACACGATCAACAAAGAGTTCTTATATTCATGTCACATGAGAACTCATGGTTGAGATAATGCAAAGTAGTCATTTGACCTGAGGCATCATAGTTGTTTTGTGGTTAAGTCCTTGATCTTTGATTATGTCAAAGTCACTCCATTCGAGGGTGTCCACGGCATAGTTGGGGTTAAGCCACTTAGCTATGGAGGCAAGTGAATGCGCAACAAGGGATCTCTGACCTTCAAACCGTTTGAGGGAGAATACTCTATGATATGATTAAGAATCTCTGGCCAGAGTATGAATGAGATTTAGGAAGTCGTTCTAAATCACATTCAAGGTAATCATATAAGCACACGAATCACATTGGATAGTAGACATGAATAAACTATCAAACCAAACAATGTGGTCAAGAGTATTGTATTAGAGAAATACCGTATTGCATTTGTAATCCTAAACTGAATAGGTTCTCCACCTCTTCTGATTAGCTTGGGTAACCATGATATGCTGCTAGGTGTCACTCATGGTTTGTGGAAGCCCTAAACGTGTATAATCACTAAAGGGAGAATTGAAAGTAAGTTTCAATTCACAATCGATTTGAAATGGTTTTAATCGCCCACTGCCTCGCTAAAAGGAACCTAATGGATCGTACACCGTGTAAGGTGGAGATTGAAGAAACAATGGAGATGAGTAAGAATAATTAAATGGTTTAATTATTTATGGCAAGGATTAATTAATATGTTAATTAATCAAACGAATAAGTTCGTTGAAGACCTCGGGATAGTTTTGGACCTTAAGGCCCAATGGGCTTCGAACGTCAAAGCCCATGGACTTAAGTTGTATGACAACTTAATGAATAAAGATTCACAAGGGCCCAAAAGCCCAAATCCCTCAATTGGCCGGCCATGTTAAAAGAATGGCTTTTTGGTTCTTTAGGTCACTTATTTGAAGGGACTATATAAAGGACTTTATAGCCTAAATTCATTAAGGGTTTCTTTTAGAGAATTGGAGAGAACATATCTCTCTCTTTTCTCTCTAATAGGCCCGCCCCCTTGGAGGGATTAGCTAGTAATCTTTGTCCTCCAAGGTCACTCATCTCTTCTTCACATCTTACCTTGGTGTGGAGACTTAGAGGTTCTCTATTTTGAGAACTTGGAGAACATATTCTTCCATCCAAATCCATGGATCTAAGATGCAAGGAATGAAGGCCCTCTCTTTGGGTGATTAGCCTTTGCTTATGCAAAGAGGTATCTACAAAGGTATAAATATCTCAACTCACTTTGTTTTGAGTTGAGTCTTGGTTCACCAATCTACTAGGCTTTGAATTTCATGGTTAATGTTTTGTTTTTAAGTGCATACAAGCATGATTCCGCCTTTTAATTGTTAATTGCATGCTATAGATGTTGCTTAAATGAACATGTTTTTCACAAAATCATCCTTCAAGTGGTATCAGAGCCTAGGTCTAGTAGTTGGTGAATCCTTTTGGGTTTTGTAGTTCATAGTTTTGATTTAAAAGTTGTAATATGTTACAAGCTTTATTCTTGTTTCTTTGAATGTAAATTTTGTTAGAAAATTTGCCATCTCAAATGTTGTAGATGTAGTTCATATGAGCATGAATATTGGAGCTAAAATTTGGTGCCAAGTTTTTGGGGATTTTCGGCCAAATCCAAAGGGTGATTTTTTGGGTTCTTGTTTGACTTGTTAAAAGTGTTTTAAGGTGACTTTTGGAACCCCTAAGTACCCTAGGATGTTAACCCCTTTTTCAGAAGTGAAAATTTGGGTTTTAATGAGTGAAAATGTTCATGGAACTCTTATGGGTTTTCATGGATATTCTTCATTGTTCTTGAGGTTCTTATCAAGAACAAAAAGTTTGGTGTTTTGATTCAAAGTTTTGGTTGATTTCATGAAGTCTTTGTTTTGTGTTGGTTGATGTGAATTTTCTATCAACAAAACATTTATTTTGAAAGGTGATAGAAATGGTGATGGGTGTGTAAGAAGTACTTCTCTTACTTCTTACACACCACTTGCATGGTTTTATGACTCACACCAACCAAATTCCACTTGCAAGGCTTTATGACATTGTTGAAAAATTTCCAAATTTTTGTGGACTTATCTCTTCTCTATTTTCTCCCTATAACCGGCCACCCTATTAAAATATGGTTATTTTGGGGCTTTTATACAATTACATAAAGTTTTGATACTTTTGTGTATTTGTAGTTTGACCCAAAAGTTTACGTATTTACGTAAAGGTCCAAAATCATTAAAGGACAAATTGTTTTGTTCCTTTAATGAAGTTTTTGTATTTGTTGAATTTTTGGGTTCTAGTTGTAATTACATGAAGTAGTGGACTTTTGTGTTTTTACAAAGTGACCCCAAAAGTTTGTGTTTATGCAATATAGCCCAAAACGTTGTGGTAATTGCATTTTGGCCCAAATTAGGTTGAGAACAAAATTGTTTTGTCTCTTTAAATGAGAATTGGATTTTCATTTCATTTAGCTCCATTTAAATCAATTTTATGGATACAAAAACCAAATGAAAATGTTGCATTCAATTTAATTAGTTAAAGCATTAATTAATTAAAGGGTGATTATGAACCTAAGCCTACGATAATTGAGCTATGTGAAAGACCGTTTCAAATTTGTTTGAACCATGGGAATGTGTAGATTAGATTTTGGTTGTAATTTGATTTGATCAAATGTTGTAAAAGAGCTTAAGCTCTTCTTTACTTTAAAGTAATTTGAATCATTCAAATGTTGTAAAGAGCATAAGCTCATCTTTACTTTGAAGTACTTCTTTCTTGCTTTATTTGATATGCATGAAATTGAAGTAGTTGGGTCCAACGCCCCTAAGACAACACGCCTTAATGTGATTAAACGCGTAACTAAAATCAATCACCATCCCTAGACCGAGATTCAACACTAGGCTCGTGTTGAATCTAAACAAAGGTTCATAGTCATCCTAAGGCCCTAAGGCAACTATATAGTCCATCAAATGAATGCAAAGTTTATGTTAGTAGTATCAAATACTCTTGCTTTAAAAACCGTTTTATAAGCATAGTGGGAGTATTATATACAACTAAATTCAATCAAATGGACCAATAGTTGTAATTGTTTTAATAAAGATTAAAATGAATATTTATATGTGATGAGACCTAAAACCCTCAACCAAACCATTATTAAGTTGATAAGCGTGAGAGTGCTTTGAACACTCTTTCGTGGCCTTCCACCGTGGTAGGCTCCGATCGTTTGTGACTCGTACACCGACTTCACCCTATCATGGGGGAGTACAAAGTGCATGCTTACACTCAGGAGGAGTCTATATGCATACTTGATGATGTGAGACGTAGGCAACGAGAATGATCAACATCATATCATTGTGAGGTTGTTCTTGAACCCCTACCCGAACTTGCATGGTGGGAATGACTTAACTAAGTGCAATGGAGCCAACATCATATCATTGTGAGGTAACATTCTCTAGAGGCCAAATAAGATGGGTACTTGCAAGAGATGCAAATGAGTAAGCATACTCTCTCATTATTATTAATGCTAGCCAACATCATATCATTGTGAGGTGGGCTTGGTAGTAGTGAGTCTCCCATACCCTACTAAGAGTTTCCTCCAAAACTCTCGAATTCCAATAAGGGATATGGAATTTGCCAAAAATAGTGGGTGGTGCTATTTGATTTAAAGACCCAGATCAAATGGCTTAAAATCAATCAATTTATATTCATTATGTATTTATTTACCAATATATTTGCAAACGCTATCCAACACTTGACAAATAAAAGCCGAAAGCTTTAGTTTCCGGACTTGGTACTACAAAACCATAGATTGTCTTTAATGGCTTGTAAATGTACCTAAGTAGTCTCATACTCACAATCTTCCTATTGATAATGTATCATTAGAAGAATATGTTAGAAAACGTCTATCATAAAGAGGACAACACTTTTAATGTCATAATTCTTCAATTACAATTTGTTGTATGAAGAAATAAGAGTTGCTTTGAACAACTCTTAGTTAAATGCAAACATTAGTGCTTGTTTCTTTGTTACATGAACAAGGAACTTTAGAAGTAAGCACAAGGGCATGGACACTTTATGTGCCATGATTCTTCACTTACAAATTGTTGTATGAAGAAATGAGAGTTGCCTTGAACAACTCTTGAAAGTTTGTAATTATGTTTAGAACATAATGGTTGTTTGATAAAAATAGTCCATCAACATGGACTTATGATGATTTTGAATCATTGAGTGTTGAAGTGATAAACCACTTAACGAGACGGAAACTAGGCTAGGACTTCACCTTTATGTCCCTATCCTAATGGTTCACTAAGTTTATTGTAAACTATGTAGTGAACAATAAAAACATGCTCTCCAAAATGTTTGATGTGTAAAACACAATTGAAATAAGTTTCAAGAGAGATAGTGGGAGTTTAGGGACCATGACTATTGTAGTCAAAGGAGAAGTCAAATGAAGAAGTTAAAATTAACTCCAAGGGAACAAACTTTCTTTATGAAATGATGGACATTGGAAGGGGTATTTGCAAGAAATGTCTTGCAAGTGTCAAGAACACACCTTTCGAAGGTGTTGTAAATTGTTCTTGAATAGTTCAAAACAGTTGGTTCTTCTACTTGAATGCTTGATTCTGTATTAGCAACTATGTTTTACAATCGTTGTAAAAGTGTGACTAATAAGAAGTAGAAGATATATGAGAGAAGAAAAGGTGCTTCACATTCGGAATGTGAATAAAATATAGATCTCTACGAAAGCAGATAGTACTTACTTCCTCATATGAACTACCAAAGAAATTGGAAAAACCAAAGATTGTCTTTACATTCCAATTTTAAGGAACTTAATTCCGTCACTATAGTAGAGATGGATGAATGTTTTGTTTGACAAAACATTGTTCTTTATTAATCAATGATTGGATTATAGTAATCTAATTGATTGTCTCTATAGTAGAGATGATATGGTATTGTTAACTGTTTAGAATATAATGATGCTTAAAACCCAAAAGGTTGCAAGATAGTGACTAATCCCAACTGAGTTGTGATACCTCTAAAACATAAATTACGAGTTGGTCATAGATGGATGCTTTGCATCGTTAGATCCGGATCCAATACCTTCTTGTTAAAATTGTATAGAGGCGAAATGTTCGATTCTTTATTCTTTTGGAAAGAAGAAAGAATCACAAAGTTGTTGAGGTTAATTCACTTAGATGTTAGTGGCACTTGTCCACAACATAATACTACTCATGTTGGATGACATTCACCGAAGATCACTCTCGGTTGGACTATAGTTTATTTTTGAATAAACACAAGTCCGAATACTTTGTAAAATGTTTCAAAGAATTCAAGAAATGTAAGTTGATGAGTAAGACATCTAAAGTATTTACCTCCTTAGATTTGATCCAAGGAAAAGTAACACTTTAGATGAGTTTCCTTGAAAGATATCAAGGAAAATAGCATCATAAGATAATGAATTTCTCCATTAGGAGAAGAACGAACTCGAATAAGATTTAGTTCGTTAGATGTTATCTATTACCCATATATAGGATATATACTTCTAAGACAATATGATTGTCAATTAGAAGATCTTCCAAGATTTTCATGACTCCATAAGATGTAGTTGGAAAGAAAGACAAATCTCAAGCATGTTAAGATTTGGGGTTGTGTGCTAATAAGCAATATTTGTTTGATAACAATCTTGTGGGATATCCTTAAATTAACTTTTGAATATCGCTTCTATAAACCAACTAACAAATGTTGTTTTGTTGGGTAGTTCATTGTAATCCTACAATGTGATTTGCCTAAGAGCAAATGAACGAGAGATAGAACTCAAAGAATGGGTTCTTTGAGAGACAAGAAAGTAATCAACAAATATAACAACCTAGTTCCTATACCACAAGCTCTAAGGTAGTCGAGAAGGATTTACAAACCGTCTCAGTAGAATGGTTTGAACTTTATGATTATGTCGTAGAGTTGCACCTCTTAATTCGAAAGAAATAGGAATGAAAATCCTTATGACTACATTGAGTGTATATACGATATATACTCAAGGAAATGGTAAAGTACCATTTGACCCAAAATAATGAAACCTTCATAGCTAATTAGTAGCTTAAGGTGACTACAATCAAAGAGAATAGTTGACTTTGAAGAAACCATCTTTGAGATAGTCGTGGTTTCAATTAATTCGAAGATTGCTAGCTACAACTAAATGGTGATTCAATGTTTGGACATAATATGGGTTTCCGAAACCATTATTAAGATAGTCTTGATAATATATGTCTAAAACTATAAATCACAAGACATGTAAGTTGTAGAGATCTATCCATCATGAATCTTAGCAAGCTAGTGGGAGCTATAAGCATCTTATGAGAAAATGATCAAATCGTTTGATTTCTCATAAAGATGTAAATGAATCTTTTGTTTACTAGGTTTACAAAAGATTAGTGGGAGTTAATCATGTTCCTAAAATTTAAATATATGATATATTAATTTTGGAAATGAAAAGAATACTTCTTCGTTAAAGTTATGACTTTAAAACATTATATGAAGATAGAATGTATATGGGAGACATAGTCTATATACATGGGATGGAAATCTATATTGATAGATTTTAGGATATAATTGGATTATATCAAGCCCTAAATATAGACAAAAGATGATAGGAAGTTTCTCATATGATGATGAACTTCAATCAAAAGGACAACTCTAGTGAGACTAAGAAGTTGCTCTTCTCAAAAAGAACGTACTCTTTAACTCCCAAAGAAATAATGCGTAAATAGAATCCTTTATGCATACGCAGAAAGGTGATTTATGTATTTCATATTGTATGAAAAACATTGATATGAGTTGTACCTAGAACGGTACAAGACGATATCAGTGCAAGCCCAGGATTAGAACCATGGCAACTGTCAAGTGAGTCCTTAAGTATTTAAGAAATACTAAAGGATAAATTCCTCAAAGATCGAGGAAGAATTAGAGTAACGTAATGGAAGCGTAAATGTATTAGATTATGAATCTAATCCATCATTGGATGTTTCTTCATTATGAATGAAGAGATAAACAGATATCTCTTTATTATGACTAAAGAGATATTTGGATGGAAACATTAAAGTAATGACTTTAGTGTGTTCCATTATGAATGCAAAATATATTGCCATATAGAAGTTTACAACAATGTTGTTTGGATGGGAAAGTTCATTTATGAACTCTCTATTCGGTTCCAACCAGAAAGTGTATCTAGTGTACTGACACTATGACACTAATGGGGCGATAGCTCAAGCCAGGGAATCAAGGTCTCATCAAGGTCCGAACTCAAATGAGATACTGAACCACATGATTAAGAATCATGTATAATGGTGACGTCATTATTCTCAAGGTTGCTTCTATGGATAACATATAGATATCCATTGTCTAGGCCTACTACTCAGCCATTTATGAAATGACTACAGAAGAGGTATCATCACCGATGACCAAGCTGATTGTTGGAAATGTGCCCTAAAACCAATCATATGATGATACTTTACGGACATTTCACAAGTTAAACTAATGTAGTTTAAATATAAAGGGCAAAAGGTTATTGTTTGAGTCGTCTCATATACATGTTATATGCTTAAACGATAAGTCCAAGGAATATGTGATTGGGAGAATTCAATCTAAATAAGTTAGATTCATGAGACCATTCTTTTGTATACATATCCTAAACGTTCCTGATCATAAGATTGCCAATTGGGCATTGACCATCCGTTAAGATCAGTACGTGTTGTGTCTTCTCTCAAGGAGAGTGACTAGTCTCGAGTCATTGGTGTGTGTGACATCAAGACAAGTACGTAGGTGCTCAATAGAGAATGAGTTCACTGAACACGATCAACGAAGAGTTCTCATATTCATGTCACATGAGAACTCATGGTTGAGATAATGCAAAGTAATCCTTTGACCTGAGGCATCATAGTTGTCTTGTAGTTAAGTCCTTGATCTTTGATTATGTCAAAGTCACTCCATTCGAGGGTGTCCACGGCATAGTTGGGGTTAAGCCACTTAGCCATGGAGGCAAGTGAATGCGCAACAAGGGATCTCTAACCTTCAAACTGTTTGAGGGAGAATACTTTATGATATGATTAAGAATCTCTAGCCAGAGTATGAATGAGATTTAGGAAGTCGTTCCAAATTACATTCAAGGTAATCATATAAGCACGCGAATCACATTGGATAGTAGACATGAATAAACTATCAAACCAAACAATGTGGTCAAGAGTATTGTATTAGAGAAATACCGTATTGCATTTGTAATCCTAAACTGAATAGGTTCTCCACCTCTTCTGATTAGCTTGGGTAACCATGATATGCTGCTAGGTGTCACTCATGGTTTGTGGAAGCCCTAAACGTGTATAATCACTAAAGGGAGAATTGAAAGTAAGTTTCAATTCACAATCGATTTGAAATGGTTTTAATTGCCCACTGCCTCGCTAAAAGGAACCTAATGGATCGTACACCGTGTAAGGTGGAGATTGAAGAAACAATGGAGATGAGTAAGAATAATTAAATGGTTTAATTATTTATGGCAAGGATTAATTAATATGTTAATTAATCAAACGAATAAGTTCGTTGAAGACCTCGGGATAGTTTTGGACCTTAAGGCCCAATGGGCTTCGAACGTCAAAGCCCATGGACTTAAGTTGTATGACAACTTAATGAATAAAGATTCACAAGGGCCCAAAAGCCCAAATCCCTCAATTGGCCGGCCATGTTAAAAGAATGGCTTTTTGGTTCTTTAGGTCACTTATTTGAAGGGACTATATAAAGGACTTTATAGCCTAAATTCATTAAGGGTTTCTTTTAGAGAATTGGAGAGAACATATCTCTCTCTTTTCTCTCTAAGAGGTCGGCCCCCTTGGAGGGATTAGCTAGTAATCTTTCTCCTCCAAGGTCACTCATCTCTTCTTCACATCTTACCTTGGTGTGGAGACTTAGAGGTTCTCTATTTTGAGAACTTGGAGAAACATATTCTTCCATCCAAATCCATGGATCTAAGATGCAAGGAATGAAGGCCCTCTCTTTGGGTGATTAGCCTTTGCTTATGCAAAGAGGTATCTACAAAGGTATAAATATCTCAACTCACTTTGTTTTGAGTTGAGTCTTGGTTCACCAATCTACTAGGCTTTGAATTTCATGGTTAATGTTTTGTTTTTAAGTGCATACAAGCATGATTCCGCCTTTTAATTGTTAATTGCATGCTATAGATGTTGCTTAAATGAACATGTTTTTCACAAAATCATCCTTCACTTATGAATGGAGCAAGATGGATGGACAAATTTGAAGTTCAAGAGGCTATTAATGTGCTGAAAAGATGAAGAAAATAAATCCAAGACAAAGAAGATAAGGAATCAGCTCAAAAGAAGGAACATTATCCAAAACCTTATCCAACCTTATCTTATCCAAGCTAACCTTATCTTATCTTATCCTTTCCTAATCTAGCATTATCCAATCATATCTTATCCAAATCAGTTTGTGCCTTAATTCCAACCATTTATAAGGGATAATTATGCATTTAAAATACATATTTCAGATTCTAGAAGCCTTATCTCCTCTCCCTACAAAAGTGACGCCCTAACCCCTTATAGAACCCCTTTTCCTAGTTGTGCCGCACCCTATATCCTTATTCCTGATGGTTTTTTATGTGTAAACCTAATCCCCTTTGGTTTTTGATTGTTTTAACCCATTCCACTTGGATTTTGGTTACATAAACCTTGTCCCACTTTGATTTCAGAAACCTATCCTAACCCTTAGGGATTATGCCTTTCTCTCCCTATAAATACAAGTGCACAACATTCATTAAGATCACCACCCCCCACCATTCAGAAACACAACATGCCGCACCATATTCACCATTCTACAACCTTTTTCTGCAACTTTGGAAAAGAATGGGTCTCGCCGTGCATTCCATTGATGAAGGAAGACCTTGTGCACATGCCACCTGTATCCTTGGGAGTTCTAAGAGTTTTTTCTTCCCTCATTTTAGTTTCAATGTTTATTTCACTTTGCTTTTCAATTGCTGTGAACATGTGTAACTAAGTTCTTATTAGTTAGTGGTGAATTCAAAGCCACAGACCTATGTTTAATATGAATTGATTCCTTTCAGTTATTGTTTCGTAAAACATGGATGTGATTTACTTATCTATTTCATTGATAACTTATTCTTGTGTGTTGATTAAGGATGCATACTTAGTTTGCATACATGAATCTGATGCTAAATTATAAGGGACTTTCACCTAATCGTTAGGAACTTATAATTACAAGTAGTGGAGATTGTTAGTCACAATTGTGTTAAGTAGATTCTTGGCAAGAGTATCATGCAGTTCATAGTTATAATTGCCTTGTCAATGCTTATGATTTCCATGGAACTTAATGATCTCTGAATGTATCTCTATCATGCTGTTCATATAGGGAACTTGAGAAGAATAATTTGGTTGCGATGCATTGTCCATTTAATTCAATGAATTTAGGGAAATTTGAGAGTTAATTTGTGCATTCATGATTTATTTGGGGCATTGTCATTCATGGTTTAAAGAAACAATACTGGAAATCAATTTATGTTGCATATGTTTATGTGTGGAGAATGATCCTCTAACTAGCATATTTCACCATTCAATTCACCCAATTTCATATCTAGTTTGCTTTAGTTTACAATCTGTTTAGTTTAATCAAATTCGTCCAAATCAACCCCCCTTTCAATTAAGTGTCTTAAATTAGTTAAAAAGGTGTTTTAATCTGTCCAAATTAGTGTTTTGAGTCTCACTTGTGTTAATTTCATCCAAATAGTCCTTAGAACCTGTTTTGAGTCTCTTTACGTTAGTTTTGCTGTTTTGAGTGTTTTAGGTCAATTTAGAGTATATAGAGTCTAGTCTTGTGTTTTTAAGTCTAGTTTAGCGTTTTAGAGTTTAATTTAAGTAGATTAGCAGCCCTAGTTAATCCCCGGTTTAGAACGATCCCTACTTGCTTAATACTACAATTACATATTCAATAGGGTTTAATTTGCGTGTTGGATTATTTCACATCATGGATAACCTTCTGTATCTCAAGTTGTTGCAAGTGAATGTGATGATCATAGACTCTAGCTAGTGGTGGCCTAGATGTTAGACAAGAATCTCCTCAAATCCCTAATAAGTATTACAATTCCTACAGCTATTGTGAATTGAGATTACTTGCTTCAAGCTTCTGTTTCTCCACAGAGTATAAAATAACCCTAAATGGAAATTATAAATTTCCTTGTGAAAGTGCTGTAGAGAGATCTCTTGAATAAATGAAAGTGGTTTACCCAATTGCAAAGAAAGACCAATCATTATGGTGGTAGTTGACAGACTCTCTAAGTAAGCACATTTCATTCCACTCTCACATCCATATACTGCTACCATTGTTGCTCAATCATTCATTGAGAATGTGTTTAAACGACATAGAATGCCAAGCTCAATTGTGAGTGATAAGGATCCAATGTTTATATGTGCTTTATGGAGGGAGTTTTTCAAGCTTTAAGGCTATGAGTTGTGTATGAGCTCTAGTTTGTTGGAAATGGGCCCTAAAACCAATCATATGATGATACTTTACAGACACTTCATATGTTAAACTAATCTAGTTTAATATAAAGGGCAAAGATTATTGTTTTAAGCCGTGTCATATAAATGTTATATGCTTAAACGATAAGTCCAAGGAATATGTAATTGGGAGAATGTGATCTAAAGAAGTTAGATTCAAGAGACCATTCTTTTTCTTATACATATCCTAAACATTCCTGATCATAAGATTTCCAATTGGGCATTTGTAGTCCGTTAAGATCAGTACGTGCTATGTCTATTCTTTGAGAGAGTGACTGGTCTCGAGTCATTGGTGTGACTGACACCAAGACAAGCATGTAGGTGCTCAATAGAGAATGAGTCCACTAAACACGATCAACTAGAAGTTCTCATACTCATGTCACATGAGAACTCATGGTTGGGATAATGCAAAGTAGTCTTTTAACCTGAGGCATCATAGTTGTCTTGTGGTTAGGTCCTTGATCCTTGACTATGTCAAAGTCACTCCATCAGAGGGTGTCCAGGGCATAGTTGGGATTAAGCGACTTAGCCATGGAGGCAAGTGAATGCGCTGTTGGAAATGTGCCCTAACACCAATTATATGATGATACTTTACGGACATTTCACATGTTAAACTAATCTAGTTTAATATCAAGGGCAAAGATTATTGTTTGAGCAGTCTCATATAAATGTTATATGCTTAAACGATAAGTCCAAGGAATATGTGATTGGGAGAATGTGATCTAAAGAAGTTAGATTCATGAGACCATTCTTTTATAGACACATCCTAAACGTTCCTGATCATAGGATTGCCAATTGGGCATTGACAGTCTGTTAAGATCAGTACGTGCTGTGTATTCTCTCAGGGAAAGTGACTAGTCTCGAGTCATTGGTGTGTGTGACATCAAGACAAGTACGTAGGTGCTCAATAGAGAATGAGTTTACTGAACACGATCAACGAAGAGTTCTCATATTCATGTCACATGAGAACTCATGGTTGGGATAATGCAAAGTAGTCCTTTGACCTGAGGCATCACGTTTGTCTTGTGGTTAAGTCCTTGATCTTTGATTATGTCAAAGTCACCCCATCCGCGGGTGTCCACGGCATCATTGGGGTTAAGCCACTTAGCTATGGAGGCAAGTGAATGCGCAACAAGGGATCTCTAACCTTCAAACCGTTTGGGGGAGAATACTCTATGATATGATTTAGAATCTCTGGCCAGAGTATGAATGAGATTTAGGAAAGTCATTCCAAATCACATTCAAGGTAATCATATAAGCACACGAATCACATTGGATAGTAGACATGAATAAACTATCAAACCAAACAATGTGGTCAAGAGTATTGTATTAGAGAAAGACCGTATTGCATTTGTAATCCTAAACTGAATAGGTTCTCTACCTCTTCTGATTAGCTTGGGTAACCATGATATGCTGCTAGGTTTCACTCTTGGTTTGTGGAAGCCCTAAACGTGTAAAAACACTAAAGGGAGAATTGAAAGTAAGTTTCAATTCACAATCGATTTGAAAGAGTTCTAATCGCCCACTGCCTCGCTAAAAGGAACCTAATGGATCGTACACCGTGTAAGGTAAAGATTGAAGAAACAAAGGAGATGAGTAAGAATAATTAAATGGTTTAATTATTTATGGCAAGGATTAATTAATATGTTAATTAATCAAACGAATAAGTTCGTTAAAAGACCATGGGTTAGTTTTGGGCCTCAAGACCCAATGGGCTTCGAACGTCAAGCCCATTGACTTAAGTTGTATGACAACTTAATGACAAATAATTCACAAAGGCCTTAAAAGCCCAATGAAACCCTATGGCCGGCCATTTAGTTAAAGGAGTGGGTTTTGGACTTATTTACAAGTTTGTCACTCCAATGAATTAAGGTATATAAAGAACTTTATAGCCTAAAATTCATTAAGGGTTCTTTGGAGAAAATTGGAGAGAACGTGTCTCTCCTTTTCTGTCTAGGAGGCCGGCCCCGTTGGAGGGTGTATCTAGCAATCCTACTCCTCTAAGGTCACTCATTTCTTCTCCAATCTAACCTTGGTGTAGACACTTAGAGGTTCTCAATTTTGGGAACTTGGAGAAACCTATTCTTCCATCCAAATCCATAGATTTTAGATGCAAGGAATGAAGGCCCTCTCTTTGGGTGATTAGCCTTTGCTTATGCAAAGAGGAATCTACAAAGGTATATATTTCTCAACTCACTTTGATTTGAGTTGAGTCTTGGTTCACCAATCTACTAGGCTTTGAATTTCATGGGTAATGTTTTGTTTTTGAATGCATGCAAGCATGATTCCGCCTTTTAATTGTTAAATGCATGCTATAGATGTTATTCAAATGAACATGGTTTCACAAAATCATCCTTCATGCGCAACAAGGGATCTCTAACCTTCAAACCGTTTAAGGGAGAATACTCTATCATATGATTAAGAATCTCTAGCCAGAGTATGAATGAGATTTAGGAAGTCATTCCAAATCAAATTCAAGGTAATCATATAAGTAAGAGAATCACATTGGATAGTAGACATGAATAAATTATCAAACCAAACAATGTGGTCAAGAGTATTGTATTAGAGAAAGATTGTATTGCATTGTAATCCTAAATTGAATAGGTTCTCCACCTCTTCTGATTAGCTTGGGTAGCCATGATATACTGCTAGGTGTCATGTTGGAGATATGCCCTGAAAGTCAATCTTTGGAAGAAACCTTTCAGGACAATGTCTATATGTATGGAAAACTCTAATACATCAAAAGGCAAAGTCACTCATTAGGACTATCTCAATAAACGATATACGTCCTAAAGAGTGAATCCATGGACAATGGATCGATGGAAAAAGTAATCTAATGATGTTAGACTGCAGAGACCTTCTTCACATAACCATGATGTCCAAAAAGGTTCCTGGTCATAGGATTGTCAAAGGGACACTGACAATACATAGACCAGTACATACTATGTCCCCTTCCAATGGGAAGGATTGAAAGTCTCATGCCATTCGTGTAGTGACACTAAGACAAATATGTAGGTGCTCATTATAGGAATGAGTTCACTGAATACAATCAAACGAGAGTACTTGTATGGAGGTCTACTCACATGTCAAGCAAGTAACTCTACTGGTTGGAATAATGTAAGTAATCCTTTGACCTGAGACATCATAGTTGTCTTGGGGATACGTTGCTGATCATTTGATAATGAGACGTGACCACATCTCATCTTGGATGTGTTCTATGCATTGTTGGGGTCAGTGATTTATTCTTAGAGGCATGTGAATGATCAACAAAGGATCTCTAATCCTCGTTATGAGAGGATGAATACTCTAAGATATGATTCAGGAATCTTCGACTAAAGTATCGAGCGTAATGATGGAAAGCGTTCCTATACGACTCAATAGAATCATATAACTTGATATAATCACATTAGGGGTTTGACATTAAATATCCATACCCTAGTAATGTGATTGTGAGTACTGTATTAGAGAATGATCAAATTACATTGTAATTCCAACTGAATAGGTTCTCCGAACAAATTCTACATTAGCTTGGGTAGCCATGATATATGGTTAGATGTCACTAATGGCTTGTGAGTTCTTCTAGATGATTAAGTAAGTATTCATCAAAGAAGAAGGAGAATTAAAAGTAAGTTTTAATTCACTAAGTGATTGGATAAATAATAATCAATTGGATTGATACCAATCACCTCACTGCCTTGCTAATTAGAACCTAAAATGATTGTACACCAAAACACTCTTGTGGTGAGACAACTAAAGGATGATGGAATTAATTAATTCGATTAATTAAGTGTTACGATTAATTAGAAATCATATAAACGATAAAAGATCATTTAGGACTTAAAGAAAAGTTTGGGGTTCATTCGGGCCCATTGGGCCCAAACGAATTGGGTCCTTTTATTCTAGCATAGAATGACTTGAGATGATAAAAGCCCAAAGTCCAAACCCACACTAAAGGGCCGGCCAATACTAGTGATAGGAGAGAGAGGGAGTCAAATGGTTAACTCACTTCTTTGACATTTATGAAGGAAGTTTCGTGAAAAAGTTTCATTAGGGTTTTTGTGTGTTCTTTTTCACAAAAGAGAAAAACAAGTCTCTCTCTCTACACACAAATAGCCGGCCACCAAAGGAGATTTTAGCTAATCATCTTCTCTCCCTTTGGTTATTCCATTATCCATCTCACTACACTAGTGGGTGTGGATCTTTAGAGGTCTTCTACTTTGGAGACTAAAGGAGAAAGGAGCTCTAAATCTTTCAAGGTGGAGGAAGCTAGGAGGGAGGCTAGACTCAAGGAGTTTCAAGAACAAAGAGCTTGGAGGTGGTCCATCCTTGGTCTCAAGTCTAGATCAAGAGGTATAAAACTATACCTTCACTTTGTTCTTCAATATTTTCTTAGATGCATCATATATGAACCTATGCTTCTTGAAGGGGATTTGCATGACTATAGCTTTGATATTATGTGATAACATGCTTCCGTTGCAAATGTATATAAATTTTGAATTGTATATGCATGCTAGTCACTAGAAATCCCACATAAATCTCATTATTTCCCTTCAAGTGGTATCAGAGCCAAAGGTTTATATTTGATGTGTCCTTTTGGATTTTATGCATATGGGTTTTAATTTTATGTTTGACATATTATTTCTTCATTCAAAATATGTTTATCTTTTGTTTTTCAAATGTTGAAAAATGTGTTTCAAGAGTTGAAAAAGATATGTATGCAAAAAGTGTTTTGGATGCATGAATGAAGAGTGAGTTTTTGAACAAAATTTGGGGCTTATGTACCATAGGGGAGGGCACGGTTTTGGGGATTTTTTGGCTTGTGTTTGTGTTTTATTTTTAAGTCACACACACACACTTTGAAGCTAAAAAGTAGAGGCATTGTCACTTTTGTTTTTTGGTTTGAAAAATCACCAAGAAAGTACAAATCTTGAAATTGTTTTCATGGTTTTGTTCTTGGTGTTCATGGTTTTGGTTTTGGTGTAAAAGGTTTTGTTTTTGTGTTCATACTTTGTTGTTTGAATTTGGACGGTAAACTTGTCATCAATAGCTTTCCATTGATTGACTCCATCCTAGACATGACTAGGAGACCTTACACCCATCATACCTTTTAAGCCAACTTGCACAAGTGGTGACAAGGAAAAGCTAGGGCTTTTACTTTACTTTGAAATTAAGGGGACAAGTTTGACACACTCCCTCTCCCCATCACATAACCGGCCACCCTATTTGATGGGTCCTCTATGGGCTATTTTGTAATTTAAAAGTTGATTATACTTTCTAGTATTTACGGTTTGACCCATAACTTTTCATAATTGCATTTCGGCCCCACCTCTTTATGAGATTAAAATATTATGATTTTAATTTTGTTTGTAGCTTAAACTCATCATATAATTATGCCCATATGTACTAAATCTAATTGATTATGTTGCATTCCAATTTAATTACTTAATGTGATTAAGTAGTTAGAAAAATGGTTGACTATGGACTTGTGCCTTAAACGATAATTGAGCTATGAGAAAGGCCGCTAAATTCAAATGGTTTGAACCTTGGGAATGTGTTTTAATTGCTATTTCAATTGGACCTCAACATGTTAGACATTAATCTTTCTCTCCCTCTTAGTATATGTAATTTGTAGGAATTTGTACAAATCGGTTTGTAATTCTTATTACTTGTTTATCTCTTTCAATTAGTTGATTCCCTCTAGTACTAGACTAAAGTTTCTTTAACTATTGGTAAAGAGGCATATTAAAAGGGGTTTTCATGAGATTAAAGATTTGATGGGTTCAACGCCCTAATTAGCAATGAATGATTGTCTTTCGTTTCTAATGGCTCAATGAAAAAAATGTTTTAATTGGATTGAAAGCATGTAATTAAAATGAAACATTCTTCCCTAGATCTTATTCAACAATGTTGGCTCGTTGTTGAATCAACCTAATAAGTCCATAGTCATCCAAAGAGCCTAAGATAACTATAAAGTCCAAATTTAAAGGAATGCAAAAACCTTAGTAGTAGTAGTTACTTCCAATATTTGAAAATTTGGTTTTTGATATTGATTTGTTTTTCTCAAAACAAATAGTGGGAGTATCATACGCTACTAAACTAAGATGAACACAATAGTAGTGATATATATCTCCAATATTTTGAAAAATTGTTTTGATATTGATTTGTTTTGCGAAAACGAATAGTGGAGATATCATATGCTACTAATTTCATTTACTTTGGACTAGTAGTTGTAATAGGACACAATTTATTATAATGTGATTAAATAAATAAAATGATGAGACCTTAAAATCCCTCAACCAACATCCAATATTAAGTTGAATAATTAAATGGTTTAATTATTTATGGTTAGGATTAATTAATATGTTAATTAATCAAATGAATATGTTCGTTATAGACCTCGGGTTAGTTGTGGGCTGCAAGGCCCAATGGGATTTGAATGTCAAGCCCATTAACTCAAGTTGTATGACAACTTGAAAACACAAAGGGCTTGAAAGCCCAATGAACCCTTAATGGCCGTCCATATAGAGAGGGGTAGTAAACTTGGCTTAATTGCAAGTTTGCCACTCCATTGTGAGGTGGTATAAAGGCAACTTTATAGCCATTTCATCCTTAGGGTTTCTTTTGGAGAAAAGATGCAAACACAGGCTCCTTTTTCTCTTTCTAAGAGGCCAGCCACCCTAGGAAGGTTTTACTAGCATCTAAATCTTCCTAGGTCACTTACCTCCTCATCAATGCTCTCCTTGGTGTGGAGACTTAGAGGTTCTCTATTTTGGGAACTTGGAGAATCCATTCTACCATGCTCTTCCAAGAAATCCGTGGAGCTAAGAAGTAAGGAATTTGTTCTTAAGTTGAGTCTTGGTTCACCCAACTACTAGGCTTTGAATTTCATGGGTAAAGTTTTGTTTTTTAGTGCATACAAGCATGATTCCTTCTTTAATTGTTAATTGCGTGTTGTAGATGTTGCTCAAATGAACTTCTTTTCACAAATATTTCCTTCATGGTTATTATGCTCAAAGTGATGGACAGACTGAGGTGATGAATAGGTGCCTAGAAACTTACCTTAGGCGTTTTGTTGGAGGGCAACTAAGGAAATGGGTGCAGTGGTTACCATGAGCAGATTGGTGTTTTAATTGGGAGCTTTAATGAAAAGGGTTTGGGCCAACAAATATTTAACCAAAAACCATCCCAAAATGTTATTTAATCGAAAGGGCTAAAAGTTTAATAAAAAAATCATCCAAAACTATTGTCCACGGGTCAAACTTACAAGCCCAACCCGCTACAAATCTACACTTCTGTAAATACCCCTAAATGATTTGATATTGTCTTGACTCTTCACCAACCTCAACCCAGCACGAAACCAAATAATAACTCCTTGTCTTCCTATCAAATCGAATTCCCCCATTTCAAAAACAACCAAATCAAAGTTCAAATCAAAGTTGAAAAAGAAAGCATTCATCGGAACAAAGCCGCCGAAATAAGTTCAAAGAAGTTTAATGGCAGAAATCTGCGAAAAAAGTGTCTGGAACAAAAAAAAAAAACCAAAGCATAAAACTGTTTCTGGAGAACCTAAAACATAACACTGTTTCTTGAAAAAAAAATCAGATATAGTGTTTGCTTTGTCTGTGCACAAACAAACACTGTATCTGGAAAGAACCAAAATCCAAAAACAATGACTTAAATTCTAGAAACAATGACTTAGATTCCAGAAACAGTGACTTAAATTCCAAAAACAATCTATGTTTTAACCTTTGACTGTTTCTTTTCTTTCATGCATCAGTTGATTATATTTAAGAAACAAGGGGCTTATTTTGCTTTGAATCCAAATACAGTGAATTTCACTATTTCTTTTCTAGCTTAAATTTAAGAAACAATGTCTCTATTTCATTTGAATCCAGAAACAATGACTTAGATTTCAGAAATAGTAATTTAGATTTCAGAAACAGTGACTTAGATTCCAAAAACAGTGTTACTTAAAATCCAGAAACAGTTTATTTTTACAGTCCAGAAACAGTGACCCGTCGTTATTATTGAATAGCATGCAAATCTCAAATTTATTTTTTGGAGAAGCAAACGATGAACTCCACTGACAAAGAAAAATTGAAAAACAGTACCTCGAATACACTATGAATAATAACGACGATCACATTTCAACGAAATAATACAAAATATAAATTAAATAGCATGAGGATCTATATTTTTGTTTCAAAGAAAAAGAAGAAGGTCTGCAAAACAACGATGAACTCCATTAACAACGAAAATCTGGAACTCAACCTAAAAAAGTTAGGGGTAAAATCGACAAATCATAATTTATTATAGTTGAGCCATTTTTAGTTGGACTACTTTAATATGGGCCTTGTACTAATCATTAAACAAAACTTATAACATGGTTTTTTTTATTAAAACTAAAACTTTCAAACCATTTTCATTAGTTTTCCTTTAATTTAAATCTCTACGTGGGAGTTTGTTTTACTCTTTTGTCTGTTTGAGTCAAGTGGCAAGTCACACATGTGTAATGGACTATTTATAAAGCCATGCTTTCTCTCCCTCTCTTCCAATGGTAAGAATAATAAAATATAATTTTACAAAATAGTAAGATGCTCTTCTTCTTCCTTCTACCACCTCCATTCTGTAACTTGCAAGCAAGGTCAAGATTGAACCATTGGTGGAATTGGTGCTTATCACCGCCTTTCGAGCTATACTTTCAATTAGACTTGTAAATAGATTGGATTTGGATAAGATCAACCTCAATCCATATTATGATTCATTTATAATCGAATCATAGGATTCGGAGTGTATTCAGATTAACGGATTTGACTTGTCGATTCATATCTTATTAACATAGGATTTGGATCGAATCCTAATCGATCTAATTTAGACCTAGAAAATACTAAAATATCATTGGTCACTTCATTTATTATTTTTTAATTTTCATGTTGAATAATAAGAAAATCGAATACAAGTGTATTTCTATTGCATAAAAAACTTGAATTACTATTACACACAAGTATAAAATCTATAAAATTTAAATGGGTTAAGTCCATATAACTACCTAATATTTAAGGGTGATTCTAAATTGGTCCTAAACTTTTAAAATATTTTAATTACCTAACGTTTTGAAAAATGGACATATGTTAGGTTCACTAGCTTTAAGTGATAGCATGAACATATGTCAAAGTGTGTTTTAACTCTGAGGTCATATATGAAAGTTTTAATATTCAAACCGACACATTTTAGCCAAGCAAAGTTTGGTTAAAAGGAGTCAATTTGAGGAATTAGAGCTCCAAAGATAGCAATTAGTGAAAATCTAGTTTTTGTCCACCTCATCATTTAATACTAGAAACGTCATCACATTAAACTTAATGTTGGTAAAATCATCATCTAACACCATTGATATAACATATGCCTAAATTTCAAAATGTTAGGTAGTTATTTGGAATGTTTTAAGAGGTTAATGACAAATTTGGAACCACTCCAAAAGATTTAGTAGTTATCCGTATTTAACTCAATTTAAATAAAAACAAAATAAAACGTTATAGGCTTATTATATTCGCTCCCCACAAATTGTTGAATAAACCTCACATGCTTATTACACCCCACATTTACTTTTTCAATTAAAAATTATCTTAATACACCCCACTTCCTTCCTCATAATACCCTCACACCCCACATTCTTAATATACACCTTACATTTTCTACACACACCCCACATTTTTTGTACACCCCACATTTCTCAAATCTTATAACACTCATTTTTAATTTTGTCAAATGATTTCAAACCATATGAATGCTAATTTGCTGAATAATTTCAAATTGAATGATTTGAAAAAAGGTTTAGGTTCATTTGAACGCTTTTCAATAACAATAATAACGATTTCAAAGCTTTCGAAACACCGATTTCGAGTTCCATTCGTCAAACATAATTTTTCTCAATTAACATGTTTGTAGTTTCATTGTTTATGGTTTCATTCAACAATGGAAGATGGGAGGGGTTTTGATAGTTGAAGTAGATAAATAATATGTTAAAAGTGATTTGGGGTGTATTTATAAAAAATTTATTATTTTTTAAACCTAATGAGGTCAAAATTGTCATTGCATAGTAAAGTAAATAAGTCATTAATATTACATTTTAATGTGGGGTGCATTCAACATTTTGTGGGATGCTAATATAAAAAGTTGAGTTGAATATGAACAAATTGAATCAACCTAGGTCCATATCCAAATCCATTTATATTTAAATTATCGAATTCAAATCCATTTGTATTTAGATTATTGAATTCGAATCTTATTCAAATAAGCGGATAAGATGGTATCTACTCATACTGACACGCCCCGACCCGGAATGTCCACTAGGACTCCGAATCGAGATGTGCTGGCCAACACCTGGAAGGTGACGAAGCCATAAAGTATGATAAATACAAGAGTGCGCCGTGAGCAAAAATGAACCCATTTCACATGGGACGTCAGAGCATAAGCAAAGTATAGTAGAGTGGATTAAAAATCATACCGTTGAAGGTAATCTCCAATACCAAGACTTGCCACAAATCCTCGTCGATACGAAAGCTCTGCTACTAGACTTGGAAGGATAAAACAAGAATGAGGCCAGAAAATAAAGCTTTTATAGAAGTCTTCTCAACAATATAATCCCTCACCATAACACCTCTTTAGCTTCCAGAAAATCATACTACGGATAAACATGAAATCAAAAGTATACTAACATTACATCCAGAAGTATACCACATCACAGCATCTCATTAGCAATATAAATAATCAAGTGTTTAATAACCTCTATCACGCCAGTTAGAGTCACTTGTGGTGACTTGTACGACTATCCATATCTCATCACATATACTAGCTCATCATATATCTCATCGCATATGCTAACTCATCATATATCTCATCGCATATGCTAGCTCATCATATATCCCTGCACACGAGTCGGAACCACCTATAGTGATCTCATTATATATCTCATCGCATATGCTAACTCATCATATATCTCATCGCATATGCTAGCTCATCATATATCTCATTGCATATGCTAGCTCATCATATATCCCTGCACATGAGTCGGAACCACCTATAGTGGTCTGTACGATAGGACTATGTGTAAATAAGTACGCTCAAGTGCTACGATGACGTGAAGACTGTGCGAATAATCGCGGGTCACCTACGAGTCGGAACCACCTATAGTGGTATGTATGACAGGCCTGTGCACCTACCTTGGATCCAAGGTGAGTGTTGAAGGAAAAATTTTGTCCTAGCTAAGAACATGTGAGAATATTTGAACACATAGGCAAACTATTAACATATTAAAGTAGGCATGCATTCAAAAACAATTCTAAAACCCATGACTTTCAAAGCCTAGTGAATGGTGAACCAAGAGACTTTTCAACAACATTAAAGAGAAGGGAGGATTTAGAGATTCATTACCCTTGAAGCTCATCCTTGTTTACATAAGGGATTCACCCAAGTGGAGGGCTTTCAAGTCACCTCCTAGCTCCTTGGATCTTCCTTTTGATTTTCTTCCTTTTGATGTTCCTTTGCTCCTTGAGGATGTGAGGAAAGGATCTCCAAAAACACCAAAGATTTGGTGTCTCTAAGTCTCCACACCAAGGATGAGGTGTGAAGATGAAATGGATGACTTAGAGATGAAAAGATTGCTAGCTATCTTTTCCCTAAGTGGCTGGCCTCTTTTAGAGAAAAAGAGAGAAAGTGTTTCTCATCTTTGTCTCAAGAAAACCCTAATGAGGTAAAAGCTGATGCTTTTATATCTCTTTTCTTAGGTGAGTAGCAAACTTGCAATTAAGCAAAACTTCCCACTTCCCTCACTATGGCCGGCCATCTTAAGTGATTAGGCTATTTGCCCATATTTGTTTTAGTTGTCATACAACTTAAACATGATGGACCTAGTGGACCAAACCCTTTTGGACCCCGAAGCTCAAAACTAACTTAAAAGCCCAATACGAACCTTTCGTATAATTAATCAACTAATTAATTAACCTTGACCATTTTTCAATTAAACCATTTAATTGCTTATCCATTTCATTTATATTTCTTCACTTTCATCCTTACTCGGTGTACGATCCATTAGGTTCCAATTAGCGAGGCAGTGGGCGATTGTTACTCTTAACAATCGATTGTGAATTGAAACTTCATTTCAATTCTCCCTTTGATTAAGATTAGTGTTTGTTAATCTTCAGGGCTTACACAAACCATGAGTGACACCTAACAGCATGTCATGGCTACCCAAGCTAAATAGAATTGGTTGGAGAACCTATCTAGTTACAATTACAATGCAATATGGTCCTTCTCTAATACAATACTTTTAATCACATTGTTTGAATGATAGTTTGTTTCATGTCTACTATCCAATGTAATACTTTTCTATATGATTCAATTGAATATGATTTGGAACATACTTCCTAAGTCATATTCGTATGCTTTGGCCAAAGACTCCTGAATCATATCTTAGAGTATTCTCCTTCCACCATGGAAGGTTAGAGATCTCTTATTGTGCATTCATATGCCTACATGACTAGATAGCTTGACCCCAACAATGCCCTGGACACTCTCGATGGAATGCCTTTGACATGATCAAAGATCAAGGACCTAACTATTAGACATCTATGATGTCTCAGGTCAAAGGACTACTTTGCATATTGCAACCAACAAGTTCTTACATGACATATATGTTCGAACTCTCTTTTGATCGTTGTTCAGTGTACTCGATTACTCTTTCGAGCACCTATGTGTTTGTCTTAGTGTCCAACACTAAATGACTTGAGACTAGTCATACTCACACTTGAGTTGACATAACACATACTAACCTTAACGGATTGTCAATGCCCAATTGGCAATCCTATGGCTAGGAACATTTTAGGAATGAACATAAGAGAAAGATCTCGTTAATCTAACTTACTTAAATCACTTATCTCTTAGATCAAATACATTCCTTGGATTCCCTTATTGCTTAAACACATGATACAATAAATAGTGATTAACAATAAGCTTTGCCCTTTATTAAACATATAATAGTTTAATACAATAAGTATTCCAAAAGCTATTACATCAAATGAGTGGCTTTGTGGGCATACTTCCAACAAGCGTAAGATACAGGAGGTGAACATCACGTGAAGGAATGTGCCCTGGCCACGGGAGGGAGCACTAACACCAGGGTGCAGGTTTATGAGCTATAAATGCATCTCATATGACATATACAACTCATAGGCAACCTACGACTCCCTAGCATGCATATCGAGACATCACGAACCATCGTCGCCTATGACCAATTATCAAATCATATCTCAGATTTCGTACCGATAAAATACACGATTTACATAAAACAAATCCCTACGTAATTCAATTTGGAAGATCTGCATCACGGATTTTTTATCTGTTGCTTCCAAAGATCCACATTGTACCTCAAGATCCACATTGTACCTCTAGAACAACATCCTAAAGTCCCATTACGATCCAATGGTCGGATCTCCGCCAATTGCCAAAACTAAGTGGCGGTTAACCTGTTATTTCATGAACTTACAAATTCAATTCGGGAAGATATGTACATCGGATTCCCGATCTGTAAGTTTCTATGGTCCTTAAACATTATGTACTATAATGTATTAAAGTTTGGTGACGATCCAACGGTCGGATCGTTGATTCACATTTTTACTAAGTAACATATCATAAAGAATTTAGGTTCAAACGATCAACCAATGTCATACTAACATCAAAACTGAATTCAATACATCTAATTTAGGCTAAAAATAGTATCGACGGCCCTCCAGCCATGCACCGCCGCGGGTGGCGGTCGGCCGCCCCGACTAGCCGGAAAAATCAACTATTTCTAAAAATTCTCAAACTTCACAAACATGAAGATCTCATTTAGTGGAATGACTTTTATACCTGTGACTAAGGCCAATTTGGCCGTGAAGAGCTCCAATTTCACTCAATCCACCGAAAACCCTAGAATGGGTGTTCTTCGATTCTCCTTTCTCGCGTTCCAACGCCCCTCCAACTGATTGGGTCTTGTTCCTGGGTCCAAGGGGAGTTGATTAAGGGTGGTAATGGGTGGTGAAACTCACCGGAAAAGAGGAATCGCCGTCCAAACTCCACGGGTCACCCGCACGATTTTTACACAGTTTTGGACTTAAAACCCTTCAATCTTGGGTGAGAAAGGTAGAGGGGAGGTAGTGGAAGAGATTGTAGGTAGTAGATGGTGGTTGTTCAACGGAAAAATGGCAGGAGGAAACCGGAATTAAACCGGGTTTTGTTGAGGTTTCACGGGTCAACATGAAAGGGAAGTTCCCTCCCTCTTATTGATTCCTAATTGGTCCCCCTTCCCACTTAGTGGGAGTTCAATTTATTTAATAACTTTAGTTTAGTAACACCACTTCAAATATCCGTAACTATACCGTTATAATCCGGACTCGCAAACGGTTTTCGCCTATGTGTTTGTACCAACGAGTACTACACATATGCACTAAAGGAATAAGTTTTACATTTCTCTAGACGATACTCCACGAATGTCAAAGTTTGTGTCTCTAAGGGCATTTTCATCAATTCTATCACAGCCCGTCCCGGGATTCTATATATCGGGGACGTGAAATGACGGAATTACCCTTGACGGGTATTAAGGTATGTGTGTGTGTGACATATTTTGGACGAAATTCATTCATTCCTAAGCTTTTGGAAAATAAATTAAGTTAGATTAAAATGTTGGGTTGTAATTTGTGTGGTTAGGGAATGATGTTGTGGTTTGTTTTTGGGTGGACCACACAACACTTACGCACGGGATATCTTTCCCTTTCCCATTCTCGTGCTCTCTCTCTCTCTCTCTCTCTTCTCCGTCTCAGTCACCCTTTCCCTCTCGAAATTGTACGGACGAGACCAAATACCCTTGAACTTTCACTGATCGACGCCAAAAAGGTATGGTTCTTCATCCTTTCGACCTCCTGAGTCATTTGGTACTAGTTTTAGAACGTGAAACCTTCGAAATCACGTGAAACCCGAACCCCAGTTTTATGTCACTATTTATGCAATCGTGATATGTTAATTTTCAGGGAATTCTAAGCTTGTAGTGAGCTTAGTGAGGTCCCAAGGAAGCTCTGAGTGCTTCGTTGGAAGGTTTTGGACGTCGGAACCATTGGGTTCGAAATTGGCCGGTTTTCTTGGAATTTCTCCGGTGAGATTTTGTAGTTTTTAGAGCCTTAAAGTAGTGTAACGTGAAACTACATGCTTAGGGCTTCATTTTGATATAAAATTCGAAGAAAATGGTTGAGAAATGACGGAGAACAAGGAGATAAAAAAATCTCCAGTTTTCCAGCCATCGGAAAAACCAGTCCGGCGAGCCCGAGGTAGGAGACGTGCGTGGGGGGCGCGTGGACCCGTGCCTGTCTAGGCACGTGGGGGCGCGTGCAACTTCAGAAAATTTTTCTAAAAATTTCTCGACGTCTGTAACGTCGAGTAGGTCGATGTGGTATATTCATATACCCAATTTGAGCACCGTATGAGAAGTTATTACGAATTGTCGGTTATGTGCTTAAATTAACGTTTTTATAGTTGTTTCGCATATAGGTAACACCTATCCCGAGGACGAGCGCATCCAAGGACATCACGGGGGTTACGACCCATCGACTTACCAGTGAGTGGGCAGTTTTGTTTTCCGTATATACCTATATACTATTGATTTTCCTAGAAATTGAATTTATATGAAAGTATGTTTTAAATGCCATGCATGCATATTGTGAATTGTATGAGTTGATATTGATGCATATATATATATATATATATATATATGTGAATTGGTGCTGTGGACGGACAGGTGAGTATCAGGTGAGTTTTATGTTATTCATGTGAATCATTGATGATGTGAATTGTGTTGAGAGCTCATAACCTGCACCCCTGGTGTTAGTACTTAGATTATTCACCACACCGCACGCTCACCTTGGATCCAAGTAGGTACATGTCGTACAGACCATGAGAGGGTTCCGACATGCTAGTCGTACAGATCACTAAAGGTGCTTCCGACTAGTAGGTGACCTTAGACTATGCGCGCAGATGATTGATGAGAGAAGCACTAGAGCGTATTCTTACACCTTTCTTATCGTACAGACTACTTTAGGTAGTTCCGATTTATGTGCAGAGTAGTGCCGTACAGGTCACCGTGGTGACTCCGGCTGGGTTGGATATTGAGCTATGGAATTAACCGTACAGGACCAACTACAGGGTCTCCGGTTGATTCATTATGTCACCTATTTATTTTGATGCATCCATGTTCTATTTTTGACATTTATGGCATGGCATATTTCTGGATTTGTGATAGATTGATGATTTGAGATATATGAGGATTTATATACTATTATGTTATTTTCTGGAAAAGTATACAGGTTTTACAGTGAAGGGTTAGAAATGTTTTAAATGAAATGTTTGGAAAACTTTGGTTTTACTGACCCACTCAATTTTGTTTTGCGCCCCTCCAGGTTCTAATTAACAGTTGGTGGCTCACGAGGTTTTCTTCAGCGTTCTGATAGACTTCCTGCATGTAGGACTCACCTACGGGTGTTGTAATTTAATTATAGTCCTACTTGACTGCACCTAGTATTTATGCTCTGAAATTGTGTACTACACACTTTAACTCACTCTAGCATGCTAGTTGGATATTACTGCTAGTAGTTGGTTTTTATTCCTTCGTATTTCTCATATCATTTGCTTCCGCATCGCACTTTTGGTTACATCACGCTCACGTGACGGCCAGCACGCCTTAATTCTAGGATCAGGGTGTGTCAAATTCCCTCGATTAAAATAAATAAGAACGTAAAATTAGGAACTGGTTGTCATACATACTCAAGAATTAAAATAGTGATGGTAGTTTATATTCAAAAAGAGAAATAATTTCCGCTCACCGTATTCATTTTTGTCCCTTGCCAATCATAAGCAAGGGTGTGAAGTGGGAAAAGATGTGCAGAAATCACTTCCTATACAAACAATAGAACATAAACTCAACTAGTGAAATATTTCATCAACGTTGCCTCGACGAGTCTCAAACAGCTTTGATATATATCACTATAGAGAAACCATCATCACAAAGAATACGAACAAAAATTGAAAATGGTCAAGGTACAAGTTCTTAAATTCCCTCCCCCCCCCCCATCTAAACCACCACCTTTTTTTTTTCCTCAAATGATTTGGTACAAAGGGGGTAAGCTACTTGAACCTAAATTAACCATCTTTTATGCCTAAGAAATGGGAAGAAGAAAAAAATGAAGATCAAACCCATTTGTTACAAGGAAGATTACAGATTGTGCGTCCTTGCGGTGCAATGTCCTTTTGTCCATCGAAGCTTGTAACCGAGCATGAAATCAGCCTCCATCAACGATTCTAAAAAGAGATGTTTTTGCCGATGGATCACAGATAAATTAAAGTGATGGTTCTATTTGGTGATGCTCAAGATTCCGAAGCACAATCCTAGCAAAGATTTTGGCTTCAAGAGGGGCAGTCGCTGCAGCTGCTGCAGCCCGCAGCAGGCGTGCTGCTCCTCCACTCTGCATAAGACTGGCATGGTGCATAGCATGGCGGCCACCGGGAATGGTAAACTGCAGTTGAAAGAATAACTATATAAGGATTGTTCCCGATGAATAAATAATGGATATTAAAGTTGGCACTGAACCAAAGGAAAAGTGTTTCCCGCAGGGGGAGTCTAATATGCACATTTACCTGAAGAAGAGCAAATGCAGCACATGCCTTGAGAACAGATGATGTATTCCGTAGCATGGAAACAAATCTTCCAATTTCAGCCCCACTGATAGTACAAGGAAAAGTCAAATATTCAGATGAAAAAAATCAAATTTAAAATTTCAGCCCCGTAGACAACAATTGTTAATTCAGATTATTACTTTAGTTGAATTAAGGAATGATCCCAAGTACTAGCAGAAGATATGACATGAATTACAGTTGGCTGGAGAAAAAGATTTTCATAAGAGACGAAATGCCGTACATTCCATTTAGTAGTTAGCTAACCATGATAGCATTGGCTTCACACAACTCAAATCAATTGCAGAGAGAGAGAGAGAGAGAGAGAGAGAGAGAGAGAACCTGCATCTCAGATGTCCTGCTTCTTGAATACGAGCACCTTCTGTTACTTGTGCCAACGCTGCAGGGGCTGCTGATACTGAAGCAGCAGCAAACGTTTGTGGATCAGAAAAAGTGTGGACAAAGGTCTCAATGTGCTTCAGAGCCATCCTTCTAGCGCCATCTAAGCTCACACTCTTTGAGATGCTTTCCGATGAAGTCCCTATCAACGCATACTCATCCATTCTGCGGAGCATTAAGTTATTAACAAACTTAACATATATATATAGCTTCTTATTACAAGCAATAGTACTATTCAAAGACTAAAGGGAGAGATGAGGGTTTTAACCCGGGACGCAGTGGGTTGAAAATGAGGGCACATAGAAGCATAAACCATCAGACTCACAAGGGCATTAAACCACATCACATACAGAACGGAATATCCCATGCATTTGACAGCATTTTGAAACAACAGAATGAGTATTACCCACACAGAAAACAGTTAGGCCTACAAGTACCTGCCATCAAACATGTATGCCAATGCCAATGCAGCCATGAAGCGAGCCATTTTTGACACTGATGAAGAACAAAGATGAACAAGTGCAGGGACACCTCCTTCCTCCACAATGCGGAGAGCATTGCCAGGGTTAAAAGCAAGATTCCACAGAGCACCAGCAGCTGTTTCATGGACATCCTGAAAGTTGAAAAAATCAAATCAAATCTTGTACCAATTATATGAGCGAAGAAAACTGAACAAAAGGATATTGTTGGGATATGAGCAGATATTTGTAAGTAAATGCACTGTACTCACTGATGCATACCCATGAAAGACTATAAAAAAGGTTGAATGACCAAAAGAGTATCCAATTAGAACATGAGTGAATTTATATGCAAGGCCATGAGAAACTATGCACTTAAAAAGATGTTACAGGTATTGACATACAAGTTCAAATATTGGATGACAGTTTTTGGACTTTTAATTACAAAAAGTTTCTTAGAATGAGAAACCATGCTGTTGTTCAACAAAAACAACAACAAAGTTTTATCCCACTAAGTGGGGTCGGATGTATGAATTTTAGAACGCCACTACTTCAAGTGCTCCATATCTTTTCTTAAAAGTCTCTTTACTATTCTTCCTAGGTCTTCCTCTACCCTTTTGCCCTGAACCTCTATCTCATAATCGCATTTTCTAACCAGAGCATTTGTAGGTCTTCTGTTCGCATGTCCTAACCACCTTAACTAATTTCTCTCATCTTATCTTCAATTGCGACCACTCCTACTTTACCTCGGATATCCTCGTTCTTAATCATTCCCTTTCTCGTGTGCCCACACATCTAACAAAGCATTCTCATATCCACTAATTTTTTGCACGTGGTGATACTTGACCACCCAAAATTCCGTGTCATAAAGCATTGCTAGCCTTATTGCCATCCTATAAATTTTTCCCTTGAGCTTTAGTAGCACACAATGATCACACAACACATCGGATGCACTCTTCCATTTCACCCATCCAGCTTGTATTCTATGGTTATGAGCGTTCACTCTTTGGTACTTCTTGATCTCCGATCCTCACCGCTATATCATTTGGACCCCCTTGTTCAACATCAATGTTTTAAAGAACTCGCCTCGGGGCGCGCCTAGGGCTCCCTTGACGCTGGGCAGTGAGGCAAACGCCTCTGTTTTGCTGGAGTAGGCGAAATGCTTTGCCGGAGGCTCGCCTCAAGGTGTCGCCTTGTCTGCCCCTGATTTTTTTTTTTTTTTTTTTTTTAAACCATCCAAACACAAAACGACGCCGTATGGGTAAGGATTTTCAGTTTTAAACATCCTCTTCATACCATACCTTCGATCGCCTTTGTCTGCCTCTGCCTTCTTTGCCTTCTTGCTTCTTCTCCCGCGCGCCAGAAGCCCAGAACAGAGAACACAGCCGCCGCTTGGAGCAGCACCGTCGCCACGCCGCCATCACCCCACCACCATCACCCCAGCACCGTCAGCAATATCCCAAAGGTTAGGGTTTCTGAAATTCTGAAAAAGTTAGGGATTTAGTTTTCTGGGGAAGGTTTTCTGGGGAAGAGCTCTGCCTCTGCGTGCTGCCTTGTTTGTAGAAATGTTTGAACAGTTGGTATTAGATAGAAAACAGAAGGTGTAGATAAGGGGATAATAGTGGAAGGTGCTAGTAGGTCAGAAAGTGTAGAGGGGTTAATAGACAGAAAAGTATCTCTGTTTGTATTTTGATTTATATGAAGAGGATTTGGATGAATGATTGTTTTCTTTGTTTGTATTACCTTTTGAATGATGAATTTGGGTGATATTACCTTTAAATGATGAATTTAGATGATATTATCTTTTGAATGACTATGGATTTGAATGAATAATTGAGAATGGATGTTTATTTCACATAGTATTATTTTTTATACAATTATAGTATTATATATAAAACATATATATATAAAAAAAAATTAATCCCGTAAGGCTTCGCCTCACGCCTAGGCCGGGCTTCGCCTCACGCCTAGGCCGGGCTTCGCCTCAGACGCCTCGCCCACGCCTCACGCTTTTAATACATTGTTCAACATCAAACATAAACCAAAACCAAACAGCTAATATGGGATGTAGAGGTCTTATCTTCAATTCCACAATTATTTGTTAACATTACCATACAGATTGTCAGCTATTATTGACTGAAAAACAGGGATACACGAAAATACTCGAACACTAATCATTTCAGACTTAACTTCAAAATGAATCATGACTGTATCAGATTTCACTCCTATTTTTCTTTTTAGACAACAATTATGCCCAAAAATTGATTACAGAATTCCAGTGCCTAGGTCAATGCAGTGATCCGCAACATTGTAATAGTATTAAACCAATTTCTGAAACAATCTATGTGTATGACAGCTAATACCAAATATATTTAAATAATAGTGCTTGATTTTCTCTTACTGACCATGGAACATGGAACATTTTGAATAATAATTGAATAATAAAGGAATACTTACTGCAGCTTCAGAGCGTGCCAACGCAATCAAAGGCACAACACCTCCTTCCCGTCCAATGGCAATGCTAACAACCAACAAAAGGTGATAAAATCAATAACGACAGCATGAAACAAAAAATCATCTCAATACTCATTCAAAGAACATGGGAGTATTCTAGATAGAAGAGTATGATAGATTTCAAGAAATAACAATGCGACCGGAGAAAAAGGAAATCTTGCAGATCACCAGTCATTTGATCCGTTCATAATATGCATAAACTGATTGATATTCTTTAAAAGCACAGAATTGATTAATTTTGGAAGTTGCATCCTAAATAATCGTAGAGATTATTGGACTAACATTCCAGCGTAAAAATTAGGGAATTGTTATTGGCACTCCAAAAATCTAATTGTGCACTCCAAACTTTCTGCATTTAGAAAGAAAATACTCTTATGAGGAGTGCACAATTAGATTTTTGGAGTGCCAATAATAGTTACCAAAACTTATTCCACAAAAACCATGACAAACAAGTAAAATAATTGTAGGCATTGACTATATAATTTTATAACTTTAGGTTGAAAAGTTTTGTACCTTTATGCGCAAGCGGAAGCGAATTCTAACAAAAGTACCAAATATTAACGTCGTAGGCGAAAGCTAAAAACAAACAATTTCAAAAGAACACGAGATCTATGTGGTTCGGCGTAAAGCCTACATCCACGGGCAAAGCACAGCGAGAAATTTCACTAAACAAACCGAGATTACGTAAGAGTTTTTAACTCTCACAAATGGAGTGGTGTCTCCCAAATTGCTCTCTAACCCTCAAACTCACAAATTGACTCTCACCAAATTTGCCAAACGAATGAGCCATGAATTTGCCACACACTCATGACTCCAAACGGTGACCTCCACCCAAAACCAAAATAGAGAAAAGCTCTCCAAACCATGATGAGGCACACTAAATAAACTTACCCTAAGGTTCTATTACTTAGAGTACTTGGATCTAACGGAGGACATGACACAGGACAGAACACAATGGCGTTCTAAGATTCATATAGCCGATCCCACTCAGTGACTTGGATTTTCCAAGTCTCCAACCGAGAAGTTTTCCTCACTCGGGAAATTAAGGGAACACTACCTCAACCTATATGCTCCACTCACAAAGCTTCAACATACAAGCTTCAACAAAAGAAAATTCAAAGAACTTAGCGAAGAAGGTTTGGTGTATTTAACACAATACGTTGAAATGAAGGAAAGCTTATTTATTGATATCCCCGATAAGTTACAAATATGTACATATACTTGAGTCAAAATAAACAAACAAGAGGGAGCCTTCACAAAGGTTGCTTAGGAGAAGTCTCAGCAGTCGGTAGAGCCCCAGAAAGAGAAGGCACCGGAGGGGGATCATTCGGAGCCTCAGTACTGGACAAAACCCTAGAAGGAGGAGGCATCAGAGATTGATCATTTGGAGCCTCATTACGCGGTACAGCTCCAGAAGACGAAGGCAATAAATGCCTTTGGAACAAACCCACAAATCTCTGATGATCAAGTAAAACCTGACCATCAGATTCCTTCATCTGGTCAAGCTTCCTCTTCATGTTTGTAGCATAGTCATGTGCGAGCCGGTGCAACTGTTTATTCTCATGCTTGAGCCCTCTAATCTCCTGTTTGAGACTCATCACTTCAGCCGCCAATGATTCAACTTGGCGGGTTCGAGCAAATAGGCGTTGGGCCATATTAG
Organism: Malus sylvestris; assembly: GCF_916048215.2. Taxonomy (NCBI): domain Eukaryota; kingdom Viridiplantae; phylum Streptophyta; class Magnoliopsida; order Rosales; family Rosaceae; genus Malus; species Malus sylvestris. Next base: position 25,247,675 of record NC_062261.1, read on the forward strand.
ACACAGAACCTGCACACTGAACACTGAGAGCCAGAGAATCCTTAACAGACAACTCATCAGACCGTTTGGAAAGTAGTCTGTTATCTTTGGGAGTGAGAAGGTTCCTGGCCACTACCGCAGCGGTCATATCATTCTTCATCACGGAATCCCCAACGGTAAGAGGACCAGTAGGGGAGACGAAGGATGGGCGCCATATGTTGTCTGGAGAAGGCGGGGCTGCCTCTTCAACAAGGTTCAAGTCAAAACGACGGTCGGAGGGGCCAGACATTTTCAAAGGTGTTGAAGAGAGAAGAGGTCGGACAAATCAAGATCTTAGAAGTGCAAGAATGGAGCTTCTACTGGTGGATATTCAAGTGTGCTTTGGAACTTAATGTCAGCCCCTATAAAAATCTGCACTCGACGAAGCTTCAGAAATCGAAGAGGCGCCTGCTCAGAAATCGAAGAGGCGTTTGCTTCCTCAAAAGCTGGGCTGCTCAGAGACCACGAGGGTCGATCTCAGAAATCGAAGAGGTGTTTGCTTTCTCAAAAGCTGGGCTGCTCAAAGACCACAAAGGCCGATCTCAGAAATCTAAGAGGCTTGCTTTCTCAAAAGCTGGGCTGCTCAGAGACCACGAGGGCCGATTTCAGAAATCGAAGAGGCACCTACTTTTCCAGCCTTGTCAGCACCTGTCACACGCACACTCAGCTTTGCGGAAATTATGGGCATTCTGTTGAAGATTTCTAGCGAAGTAGAAAGCACATGAATCGTACTGTTCAATCACCCACTTCCCACACGCAACAGTAGCTCATGGGTACCACAGATAACTTTGCCAAAGTTCTCTGACAAAGTTGAGACACGTGAAGCTTGCAGCTCCCACTACATCGCTCTGACCAAGAAGGGTAAAAGAATTGCAAAGAAACAACACTAACAAAGTTTAGACACATAAATTTTGAAGGTCTAGCTACCATATTATTACCCACAAGGGTAAAGGAACAGTACCACTGCTGGATAATTGGAAAGTCCCGGTGTGTCAACCTCTGTGCTTCGTGGCAAGGTAGACTAGCAAACATGCCCAACCTTTACTCACATTCGAGAAAACACTCCTAACAAGATTGCTTGCTCCAAAATCGAAGAGGCACCGCCCTCCGAATCTCGAGAGCCAGACTCCCAACATGATTACTTTCTCAAAAATCGAAGAGAGGGTAAAGGAACAGTACCATTGCTGGATAATTGGAAAGTCCCTGTGTGTCAACCTTTGTGCTTCGTGGCAAGGTAGACTAGCAAACATGCCCAACCTTTACTCACATTCGAGAAAACACTCCCAACAAGATTGCTAGCTCCAAAATCGAAGAGGCACCGTCCTCCGAATCTCGAGAGCCAGACTCCCAACATGATTACTTTCTCAAAATCGAAGAGAGGGTAAAGGAACAGTACCACTGCTGGATAATTGGAAAGTCCCTGTGTGTCAACCTCTGTGCTTCGTGGCAAGGTAGACTAGCAAACATGCCCAACCTTTACTCACATTCGAGAAAACACTCCCAACAAGATTGCTTGCTCCAAAATCGAAGAGGCACGGCCCTCCGAATCTCGAGAGCCAGACTCCCAACATGATTACTTTCTCAAAAATTGAAGAGACACCGCTCTCCGAATCTCGAGAGCCAGACCCCCAGCAAGATTGCTTTCTCAAAAATCGAAGAGGCATCGTTCTCCGAATCTCGAGAGCCAGACCCCCGACAGGTCTCTAATCTTCACACGCAACATCAACTTTCCAGATACCACAAACCACTTTTTCAAAGTGCTCTGACAGAGTTAAAACATGTGAAGCTGGCAGCTCCCACTACCGTGCTATAACCAAGCAGGGTAAAGGAATAGCATTATTACTTGATGTTAGGGAGACTCCTATATATGTCGACTTCCATCCCTAACGGACAGGCAGACCTGCAAAAATGCTCAACCCTTTCTCTTATCTGAGAGGGCACTCCCAACAAAGCCTTTCGAAATATTCAGCTTTCTTTCCCCCCGATAATACCTCTGTAAACAAGCTATACTAGAGCAAGAATATCTCATATCATCAGGGTTAAAAGCAAGAGTATCCCATATCATGCTTTTTCCCTGTCTTTTCCTTTGGCCTTGTTCTTACCTGCAAGACAAGGAGAAAGAGAGCAATCAGTCAGCACTTGGAATCAAGCTTCCAGCCAGGAACTGACTGCCTGGAACCCCTTACCTGATTACTTACCTGGCATTGCTCTCGAGTACTCATCTTCAACATCTTATGCTTCCAGGGAAGATACCGCATCTGCCTGAGGAACAGATAGGGCAAGTGAGAAGGATACAAGGAAGCATGTGGAGACAAGCGTAACAGCACACGTGCCGATACATCCACTACTCTATCAAAAGCAAAAGTATCCCATATCAGCAGGGTCGAACGTACTCTAGATTTGATGGACTTGTTTTGACCCTCAAATTCTTCAGTCGGCCTTATACTCTGGAGGAAACCAGAAAACCCTCCAGCCCAGTTCAAGAATAAGCCTGTGGAAAGTTACTTCTTCAAAAGCAAAAGTATTCCATATCATCTCTCCTCATTTTTCTTCTCTTTATCCTTCATGCTGCCTGCAAGATAGGGAGAATGTGAACAATCAGTCGGAGCTCTGATTGCTTACCTTGTCTGTCACCTCTTTCAGCAGATCCCTCAGCTCGGCGACTTGGGGGACTCCTACTACATGGTTTGTATCTCGCTTGACCAAGCATGAAACTACAAGTAAGCTTCAAGTGAAATTGATACATTACCTTGTGCATCTCCACCAGTTACAGATACCACCCCTGGATGGAGGAAGAGTACTTCCAGAGAAGATGCCACATCTACTTATGAGACAGATAAGGCAAGTCAAGACGATACCACACTCCGGTACTTAGAAGTTTCGTGGCTACGAGATCATTCTCCCACAATATTTCCTAATGTCATTTGTACTAAATCATTCACTTGTACTCACTAAAGGAGAGCTTGAACCTATGTACTTGTGTAAACCCTTCACAATTAATGAGAACTCCTCTATTCCGTGGACGTAGCCAATCTGGGTGAACCACGTACATCTTGTGTTTGCTTTCCTATCTCTATCCATTTATATACTTATCCACACTAATGACCGGAGCAATCTAGCGAAGATCACAAAAAGTGACCGTTTTCGCTACCTAGGATCTATCTTGCAAGAGAACGGAGAATTAGATGGAGATCTCAACCATAGAATACAAGCTGGATGGATGAAGTGTAAGAGTGCATCCGGCGTGTTGTGTGACCGTCGTAGGCCACTGAAGCTCAAGGGAAAATTTTATAGGACGGCAATAAGGCCAGCGATGTTGTATGGCACAGAATGTTGGGCGGTGAAGCATCAACGTACACAAAATGGGTGTAGCGGAGATGAGGATGCTTCGTGGGATGTATGGGCACACGAGAAAGGATAAGATTGGGAATTAGGATATCCGAGGTAAAGTAGGAGTAGACAAAATTGAAGGAAATATGAGAGAAAATCGGTTACGGTGGTTTGGACATGTGCAAAGAAGGCCTACTGACGCTCCGGTTCGAAAATGTGACTACGGGACAGAGGTTCGGGGCCGAAGGAGTAGAGGAAGACCTAGGAAAACTTTGGAAGAGACTCTAAGAAAAGACTTGAGTACTTGGATCTAACGGAGGACATGACACAAATGAGCGCAATGGCGTTCTAGGATTCATATAGCCGACCCCACTTAGTGGGAAAAGGCTTTGTTGTTGTTGTTGTAGGACTTAGATTACAATGAGAATCCTAATCCTAATTGGAAGTAAATCCAAATCCTAATCAAATAGGTAATTAACAAATCTCTCCAGCAAGCAAGGAATCCAACCAAGAAGTCGAATCCAAACCCAAATAGGACACCAAAAAGAAATAGGTAACACAAACCTAATTTCTGCATCATCGTAATTTTGCGCCGTAAATCACAACAATTAAGTACTTTAGCTGGAATCTGCTTCTGAGAACAGGAAGACTTCAATATTTTGCCCACAGATTTGCTACTTCCTTGTGATTTTCATGTAAATTACAGTTCAATCTTATCAACCAAGGAAATAAGGAGAAATTCCATTGTTAAAACGTCTTAAGAAGTTAAGGTGGAAAGTCCTTTTTATTAGAAGTTGCACACAAAATGAACAGAAATATCAAATATCTAATAACAAAGTTACCCTATGGTTAGAAATAAAAGAACAGCGAAAAACATGTAAAACTTTCTAAACCTAACCCAATCCTATTTTATGACCCAGTATTACACTCACAAACTCAGACACCTTAAATATAAGAATCGCACTATATAGCACAATGTCCATACCAGAGCCATGACTTAACAGGAATTTCCGCAAACAAGTCATGGAATGTCTTTGAATCTTTAAGAAATGAAAAGGGGAAAATGCAATGCAATGCAACACAATTAAGCTGGAAAATGCAAACGTGAAGGTTTATGAAATGAAAGGGGAAAAAAGAACAAAACATGAAACAAACTAATTGCATGCCCATGAAATATAAAATATAGCTTTGTCTATAATAGGTTATCAGTTAATTAAACATATTTAAGATTTGGCAGAGCAGGAAATTACGATAGATGCCAATATGTTATTGTACAAATAATATATATTCTCCAGAAATGACTTCTAATTGATCACCCAGTGTCTGGCTACAATTGTAACCACATAAAAAAATTATTAAAATTACATTGATAGAACAGGAACTTGCTGAATCTTAGTCTTTACTACATAAAATCTGTAGTTTATATGATATTCAAACTCGTAAAAATTCTATCATATATAAACAGATAAGAATCTCAAACCACCCATGCATCTTTTTCTTCTTTTATTTCCTTCCTTTTTCTTTTATGATAAGCATAACTTGTTTTGCATCAGAATTTTAACTTATTGTCATTATCTAGTCAAATCAATAAGAAACCTGACTGCGACCAGGTATTCCATAAGGTTTACTTCCATAAACTAAAACAAAGAATGAACGATATCTCCAACAAGACATACATCATCAGTCCAAACTATTTGACTCATATTAGTTTGAACTAGCTTAATTTTGGTGTGTCATCAAGAGCAAGCATATACCTATTGGCTTCTGATACCGACAATCCCCAAAGAGCACCCGCAGCCCTTTCTTGAAGACCTGGGGAGGCATTTGAGCAGCCTTGTGCGAGAGCAACCTACATACCCAATGAGGTAGGTTAAACATACAGTGCAACTTTATCGCATACAATTATAAAATCTATTTTAGCAAGTGGGAACACTAAAGCTTAAAAAGAACAACAATGTTAAAGTATCACTATTACAGCTCAAATGATAAACTGTAAGAATGTTCTAATACTTTTAAACAATAAAAATTTCCATACTCAACACATCATCCACATTATTTTTTTCTTCACAAAACAGGCAGAAGCAAAAGGACCCATATTATACTTTCGAATTTAAATTGTAACACAGAAAATTTAAAAAAAAAAAAAAAAAAAAACTAAAACTAACAGTACAAAAAAAAATATTTATGTTATAAGGTTTTTTCCGTTCCTCAACTTCAATATGTGTGAGTCCGATATCGAAATGCCATTAAAATCATGACCAAAAATCTTGATGCAGATATGAAATGGTTCTCACAAAAGGAAGCTTCGAAACCATCTGTTTCTATTAATTTGCTTTGATTTTTTTGTAGATCCAGACAAGTAGCAAGTTTTGGTCACCCTAAAATGTGATATAGCATTTGATAAAAACTTTTTTCATAATAGTGTAGCAATTATTACAGGGTAATAAATAGTAAATAAAATGTCCAACTCCAAGAAATACTTATACAAAAACACTTTCTTTATTTTAGGGATTTGAATGAGAAGCTAACATGGATTCTGTTGACATCATAGGGTTGTGATTATTCAAGGTAAATATCATACCAAGGCCTCAACGCCGCCGGCTGCAGCAATTGCTTCTCGATTTCTGTCATCAAATGATAGATTCCACAATGCACCAGCCGCCTCTTGCCTGTTCAAAGTAAAATAAGGTATAGTACATTGGTTGTATAGACAGAAGTTGATAATCAACAACTTTTTTCTTTTCTTTTTTTTTTTTTTTTTTTTGAGAAGAAACAATGATAACCAACAACTAATGAGTGAACTAGAATTCCAATAAGTCTTTTATGCAATTACCTCAGCTTTAAGACAGCATTATTTTAATTAGTCTGGACAGAATTAGAGCATCTAACCCAAACGGTCATGAGTTGACGAGGGCCAATACATTTATATTGAAACACAAGGCTTCCAGATGTGGGTTATAATCTCAACGTGCACCCTCAGTGTGGCACCAACAGCGTAGATAACTTATATTGGGTTCCCCCACTCTGATACCATGCAAAAGTTACGGCATCCAACTCAAAACGAATGGTCATGAGTGAAACGGCCCTTCACATTGCATAAAGTAATGCAATGCTTTGCATTCCTGAAGTGAGATATACTCTCAACAAGCTTAAAGCTTAAGAACCACACCCATCAATGAACATTCCTAAACAACTGAAAATTTCTTATCACTTTTAATTCCATAAGCGAGATTCTGTTTCATTTTTATTGTGGTGATTGGTGAAGGGGAAAGAGGCGGTGGAAGTATCTTGTTCCTTTGATGCACATATAAAATAAAAATTATTTAAAGAATAAAAAGTTTGCTTGAAAGAAAATATATGTAGATGACAAAATAATATCAGACTGATACAAAACTTTTAATCAAATGACTCAAGAATTGCTTAAAGAATAATGCAAAGAGAGGATCCAGAGTAAACTACCTGACACCTTCATGAGGAGATTGTGTAAGCTGAACAAGAGCATCAAGAGCACCTGCCTCTTGTCCAACTGCTGCATTGTTACTATTACTGTCTCCATGAGCAGCCAAATTTGCCAAGGCACGGGCAGCCTGGTATAAGAAGTACATTAAATAATTTGCAAAAAAGAAATACACAATGAACACATACAAGTGCATATAAGAGAGAGAGAGAGAGAATCAGAGAACCAATGAAAGATGCACAACTGACCCACTAGAAAAGCCACTAGAAGAACCAGATACAATATAGAATAAGGAAAACTTCTCAACAATTTAATGCTACACTGTGTGCCATAAATTGGCACTTAGATACAGTGGTACACCATATGAACCTAAGACCTAGGCAGGATTTGTAGAACCATCACAAACAGTGTGAAATTTTCTATAAAGAAAGGACACACCAATCACCACAAGCTGAATCTTGATGTGGTGGGTGTCAAGATCAAAACCACAAACATCAAAACCAGCTTTTAAGATTTCTTGGAACTAAGCTTTTTCTAAAGTTTCAACCATCTGTAGCCATAGGAAAAGTTGTACACTTGAAGTGTGTTTTTGTTCAGTTGTCAGGTAGAGCTTAACAATAGCAACAAAAAGTTTTATTACCTGCTCTTGCACCCCCTCAAACTTGCAGTTACGAGCAAGCATCACTAAAGCATGCACACCACCTGCCAATGCAACCTCTGTGCTACACTTGTCATCAGCAGCCAAATTCGCTAGTGCACCAGCCGCCCGTTCCTGAAATGAGACGTGGAAAGCAAGGCACAACTTAAACCACCATGCCACAGCAACCCCAAGTGTATTGCATAACACATAAGCATCATACGTAAAGAGAAAAATACATGAAAAAAGGTAATGTACCAGAACTCCATCACCACCAGATGACCATTTAAAAATAAGATCAACTAGGGCTTTCACTCCACCGGCCTCAGCAATGGCACCCTGACCAGAAAAACCTTATTAATTACAAGTGAAATTTTAGGGCATATGTAGGTGATAAGACAATAGATAGTAGACTATCAGACCTTGTGCTCTTCTCCAACAGAAAGATTCCATAGTCCTCCAGCCGCCTCTTCAGCAACCAGCCTGTTCATAGACCTTGCCAAACCAGCAAGAATATTGATCCCCCCTTCCTCAGCAACAGCTTTAGCAACATTGGCATTCACAGACAAGTTTGCTATAGCCTATTCAAGTAATGAACATGAAAAGGAACTAGTCAGCCTAATTCCACATCTATATGCACGATAATCATGAATCTGTGTATCACCAAATAACCAATTCCTACACTATAGACCATATAGTACAACAATTAGTCAAAATGGCAGATAGTCATAATAGCACGAGAAAATATATATGTATATATATATACACACACATACCTTTGCAGCCTCGGATTGGAGCCCTTCCCGCCAAGATTTTGCTAGGTTTAAGAGAAGACGTATGCCCCCATCTCGCATAACAGCTTCAGCCCTCCCACAATCTATGCTAGCATTTTCATCATCAATAACAACAAAAGTTGCAAGTCCTGTAGCTGCCCTTTCTTGAACATCCTCTTGTGAGCTCTGCATTAAATTGAGCAACAAAGATGCACCTTGCTTGAGCCAAAAAACATCTAAACCTTGTTGATTGCTCTCGGCAATCCGCAAAAGAGAATGAGAGAGAATCCATTCAATCCAAGTCATAATGTCGTTCAAGTTTTTATCCTTCTTTGAATTCCTCCAATCCAGAAGCACGTTCTTTCCTTTCTTCATAATGTCGACTACTAAAAACGCTATTTCTTTCATAATATCTGTAAAAAGGGCAAGTAACATTTTATTTTTATATTTACGAGGAGCAAAGTTGCTGTCTTCTTCAAGCACGGGACAATTTAAGGCACATAAAACCTTCAAGCTGTGTGATGATGATAACAACCGTGAAACAGCAGCAGAACCAATATCAGTTCTTGAAACATCTAGCCCAATCAAGTTAGGCAACTTATGCCAAAGATGTGAAACCACGCCCCATTTCATGGTGGAGGTCCCAGCAACAGAGAGGAAACAAACTGAAAAAACATTTCCCAGTGCCATCTCATCAATGTTCAGACAGTCTATGAACCCGATATCAGTCAAATTTGGACAATGCTTAGATAAAGCATTAATAGCATCAGCTTGCACATCCCTAATTCCGGAAAGTCGAAGCTTTTTCAATTTAGGACAGCAAAGAGCTATTGCTTTTATAGCATCACTGCTGATCCTTTCACAGAAATCTGGCCCAAGCTGGAGGCTTTCAAGTGACTCATGCCGAGCCACGATCACAGATAGGGTAGCATCAGTTATTTTTCTACAGTAATCACCACTTATTTCACTTAAATTCTTTGCCCGGAGATGCAATATTGCATCAGCAGATTCTGCCCCACGAAACCTAAGCTTCTGAAGATTTACACATCTTGAAGCAAGTGAAGATGCCATGGTATCATTGCATTTGTGTGCACGAAGATCCAAAGAGGTCCACAAACACGGCGAAATTCCAAGAACCCTCCATGTCTTGCAAGTTGATGATAAGCTTGCCCGGTCACGATAATTCAAACACGAAAACAACTGAATGACAGTATCATCTGGCAAACCAGTCCAATCAACAAGCCCATTTTGCATTGGATATGAAACTTCATCTTCAATTTCTGGATAACTAGGCAAAACCACCTTCTCCTTCCCCTTCCTAGCCACCTTCCGCCGGACCCTACGACTCATATCTTAATCAATATACAGATGACCCAGAAACCGATAGTCCAAAACCATTCAACTTCACAATACCCAAATCTTATTACCACTGAAGAACAACGCACAGACCCATAAACATGTAACCTTTAAGCTCAAATCCCAAGTTCTAGAACCAGTAAAAAGGAACACAACAAACCCAAAAACCAAAACTGTTCCACCTCAAAAACCCTAATGCCCAGACAAAGAAACGAATTGTATATATACCAAAGAGAATTAAAGGTTCACAATATACAGCAATCAAAGTCTACCGATTTCAAATACCCAATTGAATCCGGCATCCGAAATGCAACACAGAGGAGGAAATTACTCGTTATTTTCAAACCTGCGAGCTGATGCTATGTGGGTTTGTCAGGACACCCTAAAATCTTCAAGCTTTCGCAAGTAAATCAAGCGCCTGTAACAGATTGTGTTGCAGGAAGCTGCAAATCGATGAGGGAGTAATGGGGGAGAGAGAGGAGACAAAGCTTAAGGAAGGGTTGGAGAGAATTCAGGTGTGTTTTGACGAAAGAGGAGGGGAGCAAAAAAGCCAAACCCTCAGAGAAACTAGGCTTTTTGTTCTTGGTTTGTGCACCAAATTAGAGAGAGAGAGGGAGAGGGAGAGAGAGAGAGAGAGAGAGAGGTGTTGTGTGGAGATATGGGGATAAAAGGAGAAGAAATACAGCATTGAGGTGTGAGGAGCCAGAGAAGAAGAATGGTGGTGAAAACTACATAAGCTAGCTCATCAAGGAGCATCAAAAATCTTCATTATATAGTCTGCATATTTTTGGTGGTTTTGGCAAAACAAAACAATTTTTGGTTTATTTAATTGTTGGGCTATTAATAATTGTATAAAGCTTGTACTTCACATCTTGTATTTCCTACTGGAAAAATCCAAAATCTTATATTCAATTACTATATGCAATACTAAAATATGTGATTTTTTTTTTATAAAAAAAAAAAACATTATAGCGAAAAACCTCTTACACAGCCAGCACTAATACAGTCAAATTGAAAAGCTAAGTGAACATCCACAGGGAGACAAGCATCCCAAATACAAAGATTCGAACTATTAAGACCAATAGATGCCAAAGCATCCGCTACGAAGTTTGTCTCCCTGAAGATGTGGCTATCTAATGTCCTGAAAGTTGTTGGCACACCACCTGATGTCCTCAATAATAGGTTTTAGGTTCCAGGGCACATCACAAGCTCCACAAATAGCATCCAAGATGAGCTTTGAGTCGCCTTCCACCAAGACATGTTTCCAATTCCTTCTCTTTGCCCAAATCAGCGCTTCACGGAGAGCTAAAGCCTCGGCAACATTGATGCTCATAAAGCCAAATTTCATCGCACTAGCAAGGATAGGTTTACTATCCCAATTCCTAACCACGAACCCTCCAGTAGCCAAAGAGTGAGAAATAGATCCATCAAAGTTTATTTTAACATAATTAGGTGGAGGGTGTTGCCACTTAATCAAATTATCTTGACAACCAACCTCAAGGTGCTTTTCATGACTAGTATTCTCTTTAAAGTACTCTTTAGCCGTTGTGAGGGGGCGAATAACAGACCAATACGGTTTAGGATTCTCATTTTTTAATATACTTGCATTTCTATCATTCCAAATTTGCCAACAAATGGACAAAGCTTTACTTAAACAGCTAACTTCAATTTTCCCATCACGTGGCAAAGTACTTAGCCACTCATTTACCTTAGGATTATTTGCAATATTGCAAAAATAAGGTTCATTCAAACAGGTCCAGACTTGCACAGCGTACTGGCAGTGAAGAAAAAGATGGTCCTGGTCTTTCTCATGATTATGGCACATTGGGCATTGATTAGTTACATTGGATAAAAACTTGCTGAGACGTTTACTGGTTTGTAGCCTTCCTTTGACAAGAGTCCAGACAAATAATTTAACCTTAGGAGGCAGAGTCTGCTTCCAAATCCTATTAATCAGCATTTGTGTTGGGGATGTATTTAAATTCTCGACTTGGACCCAAGTCACGGATTTCACTTAAAACTTTCCATTAGGATTAGGACCCTAAATAGCAGAGTCAGAGGTACTATTAATAGGAAGAGGAATGTCACAAATCTTATTAACAATATTAGTATCTATAACATTCCCAAGCTTGTTTCTATCCCACTGACCATTAACTATAAACTCAACAACTTTTATATCCCACTTAAAACAATGGAATTGTTTTTTTGGTATAAGATGAAAAATGGGGTGAGGAAAAACCCAGTTGTGGGTCCAAAACAAGATGTCCTTGCCATCACCGACCACCCATTACATACCCTTTGAAATTATATCCCTTGATCCCAGTATTCATTTCCAAGCAACCGAATGATGTTGCATTACTTTACTATCCAAAAAGTTCTCATTCCTAAGGTATTTCCTTCTAACTATATTTGCCCATCAGTTATCCTTATCAAATAAAACTTTCCATCCCAACTTAGCAAGGCAAGCTCTATTGAAGTGATCAATGTTTTTAATACCTAAGCCACATGCTTGTTTAGGTCTACAAACTTCCTTCCAACTTGCTGGATTGCACTTGTGGGTATTACCCCAGAAAAATTGTCTGGAGTATTTATTTAGTTGATTAGTTAACTTCTTAGGGCACTTGAAACAAGACATTATATGATTAGGCATACCTGAGAGGTTCGCTTGAACAAGAGTGAGCCTACTCGCCTTAGATAGAGAATTAGTCTTCCAACCCACTAATTTATGCTTCACTCTTCTAATCAGCTCAATTCCATTCAAATGATCCTTCTAAAAAACAATGTAATGAATTCCAATACTTTTAACAGCATTCCAGATCTCACTATACGTGGGAATAGCAGTTAGTTTACTATTTTGTTCACTTGTTATACAGGGTTCAATGATGTGGGTAACCAACTTAATTTGGTCAATGGAGGGATTTTGCCTTCATGCATATCTCATTTTAAATTCATTAACAAAAACCTGCTTCATCCCCTCTACTTTAGACCACCAAAATCCATTGCCATCTAGAATTTTGTTGATTTCATTCCCTTTTTTCCTTATCGTTGCACTCAATTGAAAGAACCTTGTATTTTTGTTACCATTTTTAAGCCAGTTGGCTTTAGCTTTTTGAGCCCACATTACTTCTTCCTCCTTGAGAACCCAAGAGAGTTGATCATTAATTTGCACTTCTAATTGAATTTTATCCTATAGAGTATTATAAACATTAGCATTGCTATTCAATGACATAATTTCCTGTTGGATTTTGCTAAGATCATTGAGGAGCTTCTATTTTCTTTCTTTAACTGACTCAAACACCACACGATTCCAATTTCTCACAAGGAAAGAAAACTTACCTAAACAACCCCTAAAATAGTTCATTAGGGATAATCTCTCATCGTAGCTCCAAGTCTCCTTCACAAAATTTTAAAATCTGTATGTAAATTCCACATAGCTTCAAACTTAAGGGTCTTCCTTCTCTGACTAACATGAGGTTCGACCATATCCAAGAAAATAGGACTATGGTCAGAACCCAGAATAGGATAGTTATGAAGGAAATAGTTAGGATACGCTTCAAGCTAGTAGGAGTTTGCTACTACTTTATCAAGTATCTCAAAAATGAGATTTTCATCTTTATGGTTGTTAGTCCAAGTAAAAGGAACCCTAGATGCATGTAAGGAAATAAGACCAATTTTGTTCAAAAAATGCACAAAATTTGTCATATAGCAATTGTTATTTCAATTGTTCCCCCCCCAACTTTTCTTGAATGTTTATGATACAGCTAAAATCCCCTACCATCATCCAAGGCTTATGACCAGGGTTGAGGGTAAGTAACTCCTGCCACATACTCTATCGAAGGGTTTTCTAAGGGTAAACGTAAACAAAAGTAGTAAAAAATTTAACATTCAGCACCACATCCCTAATAGAAGCATGAATAAAATGCGAAGAAGCAGATATAACATTAACATCTAACATGCCAAAGTTCCAACATAGAAATACTCCTCGGACCTCCCCTCAGGGTTACGTCCAAAAAACTAATCAAAATGTCTCACAAAATAACTAGTAGGGGCTTTCTCCACAGCGGACTTGGATTGTTGTTTATGTGCATAAATAGAGTGTTAGATACTAAACATGAGTTTTCTCATGAAAACAAATGCATTTGAACTCTTTTTTATGTGTGTATAATGTTTATATCAAATTTTCATTCCCTCTCTGCCTCTTCTTTGTTTCCAAAATGTGGATGAATATTTTTTTTTATGAGGGATGGAATCAATTATGCAATATTTGTTGACAAAACTAGTTTTAATGCATCAATTAGGGGAAAAAATAACTAATTTGGTTGAACTAATTTTTCTGTCAAAGTAATAGTTATGAATAGTAATCAACTTCGAGGTTTATAGGATCATAGGGCGGAACCTATTATGTGACGCATAATATATGATTATCTTCACATCTCTAACGCATTACAAACTAGTGACAATGTACATATATCTTGTAGGAACATATATGAGTGGGGTATACATCGCTTATACATTGTTGGTAAGTCTTCCTTGCTTTTACATTTTCCGTTCATATAACTTTTTATTTAGATTGTATATCATAGTTCTTGTTTTGATTTTAAAGGAGGGATTTTGCTTGATGAGGGATTTTCCCATTAGCAAAATTCATGTGTTGTTCCATGTGAAAGTTAAACTAATTGAAAATGGTGAAAAATTCATTTGTTGACATGTGTACACACATAGTGTTACAATTTTGGAGGAGGTTATAAGCACTACTTCCCTTCTCTGCGAGTATAAATTTTTCTTTTAAAAAATTCCTATATTCTTTGTATGCATGTTCGGCAATAGCAAGCGTCATATTGTGGAGTAAGTGCATTTTATCCTGATCTTCATCTCAAAAAATAAAAGTACCATACGTGACACACCCCGACCGAGATCAAGGCATGTTGGTTGTCACGTGAGAGTGACGTAGCCATGTGCACAGTGCGGAAGCAATAAAGATAAGAATTATACGAATAATTAAAAAACCAAATTACTAGAGTGCACTACTAAACAGGAAGTGATAGGAGTTAGTTACAACAGTAAACACTCCTAAGCATAGCATATTAAGTCTAGGTGCAGTCCAGTAGGACAAGTACTAATTATATAGTACTAGGAATGTCCTACTATTATTGAGATAGGTCAGAACCACCGACGTCCTCAGGCCACCAACAACAAGCTTACTTAAAACCTGAAGAGGCGAAAACAGAAAACGTGAGTGGGCAAAAACAAATATTTTACAAAATCATTTTCTTTATCAACATATCTAACCCCTCGCTGTAAAACATATATAATTTTTCCCAGAATCAAGATATAAGCATATACATAATATATACATATATATATATATATATATATATATATATGAAATCATAACAATTCAAATCATGCTTCACATAATCATATTCATATGTATGCCATGCCAAAATATAACAAAGTAAACAATCCAGGTAAGAATGATTTCATAGAAATATGATATGATAGCCGGAACCCCTGTGGTAGTCTGTACGGCTAAATTCATAGCTCAAAAGTTAATCTAGCCGGAGTCACTACAATGACCTATACGGCAATATACTGCACATAAGTCAGAACCACTAAAAAAGGGTCTGTACGACAAGATTGGGTGTAATATGATTATGCTCAATTCTATTCTCTCATAATAGCCGGGTGATAAATCGATAGTCACCTACGAGTCGGAACCATAAATAAGGTCTGTACGACAAGACTGTGCACTTAAGTTGGATCCAATATGAGCATATAGTGCAGGAGGTGACATAAATAAACAGGCATGTACTTCATATCTCTGGCTAAATCACAATCATCCTAGGTGCAATTTTATGAGCTCAACATCATTTCAAATATCACATCATCGATGAGTCACATAACCAAACATAACTTACCTGAACTTACCTGTTCCTCCACAACACCACATTTATATCTATGCAACCATGAAATGCATATTCAGAATACAAAAGCATTTGGCATATTATTTCAAAGCATACTTTCCTTAAAAAATGCATTTCTGGGAAATATATCAAGTATATAATATATACTGAAAACAAAAGCCCACTCACTGGTATGTCGACGGGTCGTAACCCCCGAATCGCCCGTTGATACGCTCATCCTCGGGATAAGTCTTACCTATATGCGAATTAACTATAAAAACATTATTTTAAAGCACATAGGCAAAACTAGCTAATAACTTCTCATAGAAAGCTCAAAATGGGTATATGAATATACCACAGTGACCTACACAACCTCAGGATCATCCTTAATTTTTTAGAAAAAAATTTGGAAGCCTCACGTGCCCCCACGCACCGGCAATGGCATGGCCAGACTCGGCCCCCACGCGCGGCCATGTGCCAAGCACACTGACGGTGTCAATTGACGCCGTCAGGTATATTCCAGGAATATTTCGTTATTCCTTAACAAAACTTAACGGTGTGACCTAATGTTGTTAGAATATTCCGTTAAACTTAACGGAATATCCTCTCGTCTTCTACCTTCAGCTCCGGCGACCGTTGTCGTTGCCGGAAAATTAGGAAATTTTCAAAACTCTATAACTTATTCATTTTTCATCCATTTTTCACGTAATTTATACCAAATGAAGCTCTTAACTTGTAGAACACAATCATACTAATTTAAAGCTCTAAAAGTCACGGAATCTCATCGGAGAATTCCAAGAAAACCAGCCAAACTTCGTCCACATGATCCCGACGTCCAAAACCTTCAAACGAAACACTTCGAGCTTCATTGGGACCTCACTAAGCTTCCTACAGGCTTCAAATTTCCAAAAACATCCGTAATTACGTGTGCATGAACAGTGCACAAATCGGGGATATGAAAAACTAGGGTTTTCGAAGGTATCTTTACCTGAAATGGGTACCAATCGACTCGTCTAAGCTTCACGAACACAATGGTGCCAACTTTGACCACGATCCGTGAAGTTTCAAGGGCTTTGGGTGTTTGTCCGTACGAGTTTGAAGGAGAGAAAGAAAGAGTGAGAGTTCGAAAGAGATGAGAGGGTACGAGAGAGAGAAGAGAGAGAGTGTGTGTGTGTGGCCTAAGATTGGTCAACCACCAAAAATACCATAACTTAATCCTAATTGGTTCCAAACAATTAGGATTCAAGAATATTGACCCAAAACCATACTTAAACCACATTACACAACTAACGTCCAAGGATATTTTCGTCAATTCACGCCGTCGATAAATATATATTTGGGACGGGCTGTGACACTACGTTCATAAAAAAATACAAGTTAGTTAATTATGTTTATGAGTATTTTATTAATTGTACTATTTATAAGAAAAAGAAAATATACACCTGTATTCTATTCCACAAAACTTCCTTGTCATTTTCCTTAATCAAGCACCAATCATTCTTCAAAGGAAGATTTTGGGGATCCTTGACCTCAGACGCGATAAACTTCGAAAAATTGACACTATTCGTACTAATGCATTTTCTAGTTGAATCAAATTCACAATTTTTTTCCTGTCCATTTTATTTTTCCAGAGCCACGAGTTCTCCATTAAGGCATTGTTCCTTATTAATAACAAGGAACATTTGTGATGCATATTTAAAAATTAAAAAAAAAAACAAAACAAAGAGCAATTTTCAATCTGTGCATAATATTTGATAAGGTATCTCCAGTCTAAATTCAAAACAAAAACTTGATTTAACAACATAATCAAAATTCAAAACAAAAATTCAATGTAATACAAATTATCTAAAACACACCACTTTCGGAATGTTGATCCTCGAATTGATGCTCCTTAAATTGTTCATACATGGGGATTAAAGAAGAATGCAGTGAGGAATGGGAGTGCAACGGAAAGTAGAATAGGAAGGGTGAAGGAAATTTTGTGAAAAACATGTTCATTTGAGCAACATCTATATAGCATGCAATTAACAATTAAAGGCGGAATCATGCTTGTATGCACTCAAAACAAAACATTACCCATGAAATTCAAAGCCTAGTAGTTAGGTGAACCAAGACTCAACTCAAAACAAAGTGAGTTGAGAAATTTATACCTTTGTTGATTCCTCTTTGCATAAGCAAAGGATAATCACCCAAGAGATAGGGCCTTCACTCCTAGCTTCTTAGCTCCATGGATTTGGATGGAAGAATTGGTTTCTCCAAGTTCTCAAAGTTGAGAACCTCTAAGTCTCCACACCAAGGAAAGATTGATGAAGAAATGAGTGACCTAGAGGAAGTAAGATTGCTAGCTATGTTCCTCTAGGGTGGCCGGCCTCTTAGAGAGAAAAGAGAGTTTGTGTTCTCATCTTTTCTCCAAAAGAAAACCCTAAATGAATTTTGGCTATAAAGTCATATTTATACCTATATTCATTGGAGTGGCAAACTTGTAATTAAGTCCAAAACCCACTCCTTTATCAATATGGTCGGCCATAGGGTTTCATTGGGCTTTTTAGGCCTTTGTGAATTATTTGTCATTAAGTTGTCATACAACTTAAGTCAATGGACTTGACGTTCGAAGCCCATTGGGCCTTGAGACCCAAAACTAACCCGTGGTCTTTTAACGAACTTTATTCGTTTGATTAATTAACATATTAATTAATCCTTACCATAAATAATTAAACCATTTAATTATCCTTACTCATCTCCTTTGTTTCTTCAATCTTTACCTTACACGGTGTACGATCCATTAGGTTCCTTTTAGCGAGGCAGTTGGCGATTAGAACTCTTTCAAATCAATTGTGAATTGAAACTTACTTTCAATTCTCCCTTTAGTGATTATACACGTTTAGGGCTTCCACAAACCATGAGTGACACCTAGCAGTATGTCATGGTTACCCAAGCTAATCAGAAGAGGTAGAGAACCTATTCAGTTTAGGATTACAATGCAATACGGTCTTTCTCTAATACAATACTCTTGACCACATTGTTTGGTTTGATAGTTTATTCATGTCTATTATCCAATGCGATTCATTTACTTATATGATTACCTTGAATGTGATTTGGAATGACTTCCTAAATCTCATTCATACTCTGGCTAGAGATTCTTAATCATATCATTGAGTATTCTCCCTCAAACGGTTTGAAGGTTAGAGATTCCTTGTTGCGCATTCATTTGCCTCCATGGCTAAGTGGCTTAACCCCAACTATGCCGTGGACACCCGTGAATGGAGTGACTTTGACATAATCAAAGATCAAGGACCTAACCACAAGACAACTATGATGCCTCAGGTCAAAGGACTACTTTGCATTATCCCAACCATAAGTTCTCATGTGACATGAGTATGAGAACTCCTCGTTGATCGTGTTCAGTGGACTCATTCGCTATTGAGCACCTACATGCTTGTCTTGGTGTCAATTACACCAATGACTCGAGACCAGTCACTCTCACTAAGAGAAGACATAGCACATACTGATCTTAACGAACTGTCAATGCCCAATTGGCAATCCTATGATCAGGAACGTTTAGGATATGTATACGAAAGAGAATGGTCTCATGAATCTAACTTCTTTAAATTACATTCTCCTAATTACATATTCGTTGGACTCATCGTTTAAGCATATAACATTTATATGAGATGGCTTAAAACAATAATCTATGCCCTTGATATTAAACTAGATTATTTTAACATGTGAAATGTCCGTAAAGTATCATCATATGATTGGTTTTAGGGCACATTTCCAACAAAGGGAAGCGGGGAAGGTGGGAATGCAGTGAGAAGGAGAAGGAAAGGTAGAAAGGGGGAATGTAGCAACTCAGGAAGAAAAATGGCATAAGGGAAGAGAGAAAGGGGTTTTTATCTAGGGTTACACAATGGCGTCGAATATAAATGACAAGAATGATCAATTGTGTCAAATATTAACGACACCACTCAACTTAACCGATAGAACTGCTCAATGGTGTCGGTTATTAACCGACATGAATCAAAAATACAAAAATAAAAATTCATTAATGTTAAACGACACGAATTTAATGCTAATCGACACGAATTACTAATAACCGCCAAGATTGTCTAATGATGCCGGATACAAACCAACTTTACTTCTATTCCGTGTAAAACTAGCAGAAAATTTACAGCCCAAAATTTAACACAGGCTGGATAAATCATGTTGGATAAATCCGACAGGAATACTTATTTTAAAATATAAAAAAAAATTGTATGTTGATTGTGTGTTTTTGTGGGCATGAGTTCATGTAGAGTTTTTCTTAAGTGTATATCTCTAATATTTTAATCTTTTAATAGATAAAATTTAACCAACGTAAAATATGCGATAAAGGAACGAAAAGAAAATTGGAGAATAAAATGTCACCACACAAACTAAAATATAGTCCAATCAATATTTAAAAACCATAAAGTAAATTACAAAATTATTCCATGTCACCATCCGTTAAGCTCATGATTGTCATTGACAGAATTAACGAACTTGGTAGGCAATGTTAATTCTTCATGAAAAGGAGTCTCTTCCACGCCAACCTTGTATGCAAATTTTCATTGTTAAGTTCCCAATTGTCTATCGGCTGCGTTTGAACAACTACATGCCAATCTTTTTCAATTGTTTTATCCACATAAAATATTTGTAATACTTGTGAAGCTAATACGAAATGATCCTCTTTAAATCTCAATCAATTGAAATTCACCAAAGTAAAGCCATATTGATCGGTCTTCATACCTCTTGAACTTTCACTATTAACCTATTCGCACTTAAACAACATCACAGCTCAATCCATATCTCCTACCTCAGTAGGACCACAGTATCTAACCTCAAACATATCTACGCCTTTACCAAAACAATTCACTTGCCCAATTGCACCAAGGATATTTGCAGGTACAAAGACACCACAATTTTGATTCTTATGCTTATCATCCACATATTTTGTACGAAATCTAAACCCATTAATAATGTGACTTTTATATCTAGTCACAAGCCTACTAGGATAATTAGCTAGCCAATGCAAATCTTCAGATATCAACATGTCATTAGCATGCATTAATCTGTAATAAGTACAAAGATTTAAATTGATGGGACAACTATATACACGTCATAATTAAAATATAAAAAAATAAGTAAATAATGTGATTGTTATATCAACTCACATGTTGCTTAAACCATTATGGAAATTCCTTCTTACTTAGCTCTCTGATTTGTCGCATAGTCAACCTTTCTAGATAATGTTTATTTTTCAAGAATTCTTCATGTTGCCTACCCAATTAGAACCAAATTTACTTAATTAATTTTTCAAAGTTAAGAAAACTGATAAAACTTTAAGATGCGTGACGAGACGTTCTTACCTTCTAAATGGGTTGACCTCATCACAATTATCTAGAATGTTTATGTGGCATTAATCCCCAAACATTTAAATAAAGCTCCACATTTTCTCCTGAACTCATATAACATCCCTTGGAGTCAAAAATTGATAACCCACTCGATACTCCACGTCCAATACCATCTGCATTTTTACCTCTAGGATTGCGACGAATCTTGACATCTCTAAGATACATGGAATTGAAGGACAATCACTCATCCACCAAATACATTTCAGCAATAGAACCTTCAAGACGACCCTTATTACGAACATAGTGCTTCAGTGTTTGCAAATACCTACAATTATAACACGAAACACAAATTATTATAATTAGTAAAAAGTTATGAGTACAAGTGTAAAAAGTTTATAAAAATTTGTTAATTGCCTTTCAATTGGATACATCCATCTATATTAAAGAGACCCTGCAAGAGCTGCTTCATCTACCAAGTGAACTAGGGGGTGCACCATTACATAAAAAAAATGCAGGAGGGAATATCTTCTCCAGTTGACATGATGTCAAGGCAATTCTTGAATTCAATTGCTTGAGTCCTTCCTCATACTTCTTCTTCCTACACAACTATCTAAAGATTACACTCTAACTCTAATAATACAATAGTAACAGATTTAGGCACAATCGTACGCATTGCAAGCGTGAGTAACTGTTGCATTAAAACATGGCAATCGTGGCTTTTCAACCCATGTATTTTTCATTCATTCACATGCATACGTCATGACAAATTTGATGAATGTCCATCGGGGACTCGAATAGTAGACAACACTTTGCAAAATAAAATTTTTTTCTTCTTTTTTCAACATGTACAATGTCGGAGGTCGAAATGTTCTATTTCCTTCTCTACATGGGTGTTAGCTATGTCTTATGTTCAAGACTTTAAGATCTGCATGTGTAGCCAATCCATCTTTAGATTATTATTTTTGTATCTATAGCTTGCATTGTTCCCACAACATTGACACATATATTCCTCTCAATATGCATAACCTCAAGATTGTGTCTAGTCAACAGAGGCCTCCAATATGATAGTTCATAAAAAATAGATTTCTTCTTCCACTAACTGTTACCACTTCAACTGCTCGAAGTTCTTCCTCTATGTTGCCCAACCGAAGCATCTCTATTTGGCTTTCCTAAAGTAAATCTCAAAGTTTAAAGTTCTTCAAGACATTGTAAACTAGTCAATTACCTTGGTGCACTACGATGCTCTCGACGACCATTAAAAGTTGTGGTTTACCTTCAAAACCTAAGTATCTGCAAGAAAGCGACGATGCCCCGAATAGAAAATCTTATGACTCGCTAGCAAGTAAATAGATTATTTATCATGCATCCAATGTGGATAGGCTTTATAACCATGTGACTTCATCCAGATAACATTCCATAAGCCGAAAAATCACTTATGATCCATAAGACGACATCTTTCATTGTAAATCTTATTTTGAATATACATCATAAGTAAGAGTGTCCACCTTCCACAACTCATTCAACTTGTCAATTAATGGACACAAATACACATTAATGTCATTACCAGGACTAAACAGTCCTGGTATTAACAGAGACAACATCAAATTTGGTTGCTTCATACACATCTAGGGCGGCAAATTGTAAACTGAAAGCACCACAGGCCATGTGCTATGGTCATTCCATATTTTCCTAGAAGGATGAAATCCATCACTGCCAACCTTAATCGAACATTTCTAATTTTTTTACGCAAACTCTAGATATAAATTATCCAAATGCTTCTATGCTGGAGAATCTGAAGGATGTTTCATAAGCCCATCTTTAGACTTTAAGACATTGAGTTGTGTGTCTTCATATGTTCAGCCATATGCTTCGACATATGCAACTGTTGCCATGGTGATTTTAAAGGAAAGTACCACATATCTTTAGTTGCGATTTTTTCTATAAATATTCTTTTCATTGGCATTTTCATATCTTGATTTACAACACACCAAGCATGCGGTCAACTTCAAAGGCATTTCCAATAGATCATGCAATCATTAAGATGCGCATCAATCCCTACGTGAGACACAAGTCATAAGTTTTTTTGCCTTATATCAAGATTTAGACAAACAATCCCCTTTAGGCAACATTTTATTAATTAACTTGAGTAACGTGTTGAATAACCCGTCCGGCATCCCCCTCTAAATACTTAATATGATACAGTCTTAGAACTGCCTCCAATTTCTTAAATTCCTTACAACTTGGCCACAAATCTTGATCTACCTCTTCAAGTAACTTAAAAAAAGTTTCGACCTCTTCCGAACGCCATTCCTCAATATAGGGGGTTCGGTAGACGGCCAAATACCTTCTTCTATTAATGGTTGGACAAACACATCATTAAAAAAAATATCATGAATACTAGTCACCTCATCTCCTGTTTCATCTTCTCCAATTGCCACATTTTGCTCTCCAATGTTAGGCTCCCCATAATGCCACTACCAAGCCTTTTTATAATCTTTATCCATATCATACAACAAAAGATGTTTGACATTACTTTTTCTTACAAAAGTATATCGATTGCAACATCTTATGCAAAGACATCCAAACTTATTGGGGCCAGCACTATTCGCAACCGCTTGATCCAAAAACAAAGTAATTCCATCTATATACACTTCCAAATTTCGCGGTATCATCAACCAACTCTTGTCCATGTTTTGCCACTTTACAAGGGCAAAATATTAAGTTGACACTAAGATCCCTACAATCTTTAATCCCTATCATCTAGGCAGAACTATTAGAATTTTCAATCCTATCTTTCAACCCTCGAACTCTATCACACTTACTATCTTTTAATTTCCAACAACTATTATAGTAAAACCAAATTAAAAAAAAATCAAATTATGCTTATCTAATCTTGATTATTCATTAAATTCAAGTTTTGTATATCCTTATAACAATTAAGTGAAAAAAATAAATAAATTTAACATAATATATGCCTACTGTAACATCTCACATCGCCCAAGGGAGTGGATCATGTAAGCCTTATATATATATGTTGGAAATGTGCCCTAAAACCAATCATATGATGATACTTTACGGACATTTCACATGTTAAACTAATCTAGTTTAATATCAAGGGCATAGATTATTGTTTTAAGCCGTCTCATATAAATGTTATATGCTTAAACGATAAGTCCAAGGAATATGTGATTGGGAGAATACGATATAAAGAAGTTAGATTCATGAGACCATTCTCTCGTAGACACATCCTAAACGTTCCTGATCATAGGATTGCCAATTGGGCATTGACAGTCCGTTAAGATCAGTACGTACTGTGTCTTCTCTCAGGGAGAGTGACTAGTCTCGAGTCATTGGTGTGTGTGACATCAAGACAAGTACGTAGGTGCTCAATAGAGAATGAGTTCACTGAACACGATCAACGAAGAGTTCTCATATTCATGTCACATGAGAACTCATGGTTGGGATAATGCAAAGTAGTCCTTTGACCTGAGGCATCACAGCTGTCTTGTGGTTAAGTCCTTGATCTTTGATTATGTCAAAAGTCAATCCAAAAGGAGGGTGTCCACGGCATTGTTGGGGTTAAGCCACTTAGTCATGGAGGCAAGTGAATGCGCAACAAGGGATCTCTAACCTTCAAACCGTTTGAGGGAGAATACTCTATGATATGATTAAGAATCTTTGGCCAAAGTATGAATGAGATTTAGGAAAGCGTTCCAAATCACATTCAAGGTAATCATATAAGCACACGAATCACATTGGATAGTAGACATGAATAAATAAACTATCAAACCAAACAATGTGGTCAAGAGTAGTGTATTAGAGAAATACCGTATTGCATTTGTAATCCTAAACTGAAGAGGTTCTCCAACTCTTCTGATTAGCTTGGGTAACCATGATATGCTGCTAGGTGTCACTCATGGTTTGTGGAAGCCCTAAACGTGTGTAATCACTAAAGGGAGAATTGAAAGTAAGTTTCAATTCACAATCGATGTGAAATGGTTTTAATCGCCCACTGCCTCGCTAAAAGGAACCTAATGGATCGTACACCGTGTAAGGTGAAGATTGAAGAAACAATGGAGATGAGTAAGAATAATTAAATGGTTTAATTATTTATGGCAAGGATTAATTAATATGTTAATTAATCAAACGAATAAGTTCGTTAAAGACCTCGGGATAGTTTTTGGACCTTAAGGCCCAATGGGCTTTGAACGTCAAGCCCATTGACTTAAGTTGTATGACAACTTAATGACTAAATATTCACAAAGGCCCAAACAACCCAAATACACCTTAAGGCCGGCCATATTGTTAAGGGTAGTGAACTTGGACTTATTTACAAGTTTGCCACTCAAATGAATAAAGGTATAAATATGACTTTATAGCCAAAATTCATTAAGGGTTTGTTTTGGAGAAAATTGGAGAGAACATGTCTCTCCATTTCTCTCTAAAGAGGCCGGCCCCTTGGAGGGTGCATCTAGCAATCCCACTACTCCAAGGTCACTCATTTCTTCTCCAATCTAACCTTGGTGAAGAGACTTAGAGGTTCTCAATTTTGGGAACTTGGAGAAACCTATTCTTCCATCCAAATCCATAGATTTAAGATGCAAGGAATGAAGGCCCTCTCTTTGGGTGATTAGCCTTTGCTTATGCAAAGAGGAATCTACAAAGGTATAAATTTCAACTCACTTTGTTTTGAGTTGATTCATGGTTCACCAATCTACTAGGCTTTGAATTTCATGGGTAATGTTTTGTTTTTGAATGCATGCAAGCATGATTCCGCCTTTTAATTGTTAAATGCATGCTATAGATGTTATTCAAATGAACATGTTTTCACAAAATCATCCTTCAATATATTCTTATCTCTACCTAGCATGAGGCTTTTTGGGAGCTCACTGGCTTCCGGTTCCATCAGAACTCCGAAGTTAAGCGAGTTCGCACAAGAGCAATCATAGGATGGGTGACCCACTAGGAAGTTCTCGTGTGAGTTCCCAGAAACAAAACCGTGAAGGCGTGGTCGGGGCCCAAAGCGGATAATATCGTACTACGGTGGAGTCGAGCCCGGGATGTGGTGGGGGCCTAGGCCAGGATGTGACAATTTGGTATCAAGCCAATACCTGGCAGGATGTGTGCCGATGAAGACGTCGGGCCCCTAAGGGGGTAGATTGTAACATCCCATATCGCACATAGGAGTGGATCATATAAGCCTTATATATATATATATATATATATATTCCTATCCTACCTAGCACAAGGCTTTTTGGGAGCTCACTGGCTTCAGATTCCATCGAAACTCCGAAGTTAAGCAAGTTCGCGCGAGAGCAATCCCAGGATGGATGACCCACTGGAAGTTCTCGTGTGAGTTCCCAGAAACAAAACAGTGAGGGCGTGGTCGGGTGATAGGAGCATATTTATGCGTCTTAGTTAGCTTGTTTTCTTGCATTTTCATAGCTCGTTCCTACTTATTATAATGTTTTAAGCTCTTTTCGTGTGTTTGTAGGTCTAATTGGCAAAGTTGGAAAGAAAGTGCAATTTGATGCATTTTGAAGCACTTTTGGGCTGAATTGGATTGCATGCATGTGGAGCACAAGGAATGGATGTTTTTGAAGATCAAATGAAGTTAAGAATGTGCTAAAGAGATGGAGAAATCAATTCAAGACTTGGAAGATGAATATTCAGCTGTAAGGGCACCTAAATCCCTTCTAGAAGGCCTATCATTTCACTTAAACACATGCCGCACCACCTTTTCTAGAAGCCCTAGAAAGGTGGCGCCCTAAAGCTTTCTCGAAGCTCAAGAACCTGCCACAAGACTTCCTTTCTAGAAACCCTAAATAGGTGCCGCACCTTATACTTCTAGAAGCCCCAAAATCTGCATAAACCCTAGTTCTTTTCCCCCTTGGATTGGGCCAAGCCTTTTTCTACAAAACCCTAGCCTTTTCCCATCAGGATTTGTGAAAACCCTAGCCTATAAATATAAGTTTTTCAGCCAAAATTCGTCACCACCCCCCCCATATCATTCAGAAACACAATCTGTCACACCCTATACACCATTCTACATCATTCTCCACCACCATACATCCTTGCCGCAGCCTCATTCAACCAAAACCACATTCCTGACCCCAAAACACATCTCATACACTTCATCCACCTTTATGCCGCAGCAAGAAGAAAGAAGGGAGGCCTTTTGGATGTTTGAGCTTGATTGTTGGAGCATTCTAGGTGTAATTCGTTATATATTTACAATGTTTAATTTCTTTTTCTTTCGTTTTGCTGTGAACATGAGTGGCTAAACTCCTACTTAGCTAGGGGGAAATTCGAAGCCATGAACATCCTTGAGATATGAATTGATTTCTTCCAATTGTGATTTGATAAGTGGTGAATGCAATTCAATTAACTGTTTTCTTCAAAACTGATTCTTGTATGTTGATTAGGGATGCATACTTAGTTTTCATGCATGAATTTGATGCTAGAATATAAATGAGTTTCACCTAATCGTTACAAATTTATATTCATGAGTAGTGAAGGTTGCTAGTCACAATCGCGTTAATTGAATTCTTGGCAAACGTATCATGCATTCATAGTTACGAATGTCTTGTCAACACTTATGATTTTCATGGAACGTAAAGATCTTTGATTGTATCTCTATTATGCATTCATGTAGGGGACCTTTGGAGAATGATTTGGGTTGTCGCATGCATTCATCCAATTCAATAAGTAAAGGAAAATCTGAGGGTTAATTAGTGCATCACGGTTAATCTGGGGAGTTGAGCTTTATAATTTATTGAAAAGCAATTGGAAATCGATTCGTGTACAAGTGTGTCATGTGTGAAGAATGGACCTCTAGCTAATCCATCAACCATCTTATTTCCCAAATTCGTTTACAATCTGTTCTAAGTCTTTAGTTATTTGTTTTTACTTAAAATTCGTCAAAACCAAATCCCCATTTACTTTGTTGAGTCATATTAGTTAGAAATTGTTTTAGTTTATGTTTTTAAGTGTTTTGAGTCAAGGTAAAACCAATTTTCGTCCAAATTCACTCCTAGTGTCTAGTTTGAGTCTAATTCGCTTGTTTTGTGTTGTTTGAGTCATTTGAGTTGTTTTAGTGTATTAGAGTCTAGGTTTCCATTCTTTGAGTCTAGTTAAGTATTTTCAAGCCTAGTTTTGTGTTTTAAAGTCAGTTTAGCATAGATTAGCAATCCCTCCTAATCCCCAGTCCAGAACGATCCCTACTTACATCTTTACTACAATTGTCAATAAGAGGGTTTAATTTGTGTGTCAAGTTAATTTTTACATCATCGGGGCCCAAAGCGGACAATATCGTGTTATGGTGGAGTCGAGTTTAGGATGTGGTGGGGGCCTGGGCCAGGATGTGACACCTACATTGGTAAATATTACTAATTTATATTATATTAAATATTGTTAACTTAACATAAATATTTATGCCACTTAGTACTAAAGTCTGGTGGTATTCATCTTCACTTATAAGTGAGAGGTCTTAGGTTCGATTCTCACCAAAGGCGAGTTTGAACCACATTATTGCTAGCCAATTATGAGGCTAAGTCCACCCCCTCCACCTTAGTGTAGATATCATTCGTTCAAAAAAAAACCATAAATATTTATAAATATTATTTATTTGAATTTGCTTATAATAATTTAAGTGAAAAAATAAATTAATTTAATTAAATATTTACTAATTAAACATAAATACTACTAATATATTTAATTAAATTAAATTAAAAAAAATTACATAAATAAACTTGCATGTCTTAAGTAAACAATTTAAAAATCATAGAATTCAGTAATAGAAACTTGAATCATTGAAGAATTTCGTCGTCTATTTATTCTTTACGTACCCAGCCAACTCAAATAAAACCCCTGCAAAATCAAATCGGAAACAAGAATTAAACACAAGAGGCGTTGAACGAAAGAAGAAATAGAAGATGAGAGAATAAGATGAAAATAATAGAAGAAAAAATAAGAAGAAGAAGAAGAATTGAACTTAGGGTGAAGAAGGAAAAAATAAAGATGAAGAAGAAGAAAGAAGAAAGATGCGCAAGGAGGAAGAAGAAGAAGTGGCGTAAGATAAATAAAGAGGACAAATTGATAGGAGCATATTTATGCGCCTTAGTTAGCTAGTTCTTATGCATTTTTGTTATGTTTTCTTAGTTTAAGTAGTCTTTTGAGCTAGTTTTATGTGTTTTCAGGTTTTAAGGGCATATTATACAAAATGATGCAAATTGGAGCTTTTTGGAGCAAAAGTGAGCTTGGAGTGAATAGCACATGCTTGGAACAAAAGGTTTGGACGAAATTGAAGATTTGAAGATTTGAGGATTCCTAGTCCAAGAAGGAGTCCTAATTGAAGAAGGATTCCTAATCAACGAGGGATTCCTAGTTGAAGATGGATTCCTAGAAGAATGAAGATTCCTACTCAAACAAGGTTTCCTACTTGAAGTAGGAAAGTTAAGCCTAAAAAGTTTCTACTTTGGGTTGATCTTTCCTAAACCTAGATGGCCTTGAGTTTCAGCAACACTAGAAGGTTCCTAAGCATTGGAAGACACAAAGAAGGGTTTTAGAATATTTCCTCATCCTTGCCGTGGGTTAGGGCCTATGTCCTCTTGGTTTTGGGCTTTCTAGAAGCCCTATCCTTATTTCCTAAATCGATGCCGCACCTAGCCCTTGTTGGAATCTATTTTCCTTACCTTGCAAGGCTTTCTAGAAGCCTTATCTCATCCTATCCATACCTGCCACACCTTGTGGACTTTTTCCCTCTCTAATTCTGATTTCTAGGCCTTTTTCCTTGTGGATTTGGGTTATTCAAGTCCATATCTGATTTACCTAGGGTTTTAAGTGCCTATATATACTCATAAACCCCCTTGGCCGAATTCACCACCTCCCATATTCATAAATCACGCCAGAAACTCATCTACCCTCTCTGCCGCAACCCTCACTCACCATACTCCATATTTTCTGACCCTAAACACCTTGCCGCACCCCCCATCAATCCTAAACCCTTCCATACCATTCCCTACCCATTCTCCCATACAAATACCACCCAAACCCTGCTCTTAGACCAAGTGTTGCAGCAAGGAGAAAGGAAGACTTCGTGGATGCACCTGTTGTCCAGTTGGATCATCTAGGTGTTTTCTTTCTTTGGATTTTAATGTCTAAATTTATGTATCTTTGCTTTGCGAGTATGAGGAACTAAACCCCCCTTGTCTAGGGGGGATTCAAAACCATGTTTATGCTTGCTATATGATTTGATTACTTCTAATTGCGTTTCATAAGTTGTGAATTCAATTTGCTTATCTACATGAATTAAAACTGATTTGTGTGTGTTGGTTGAGAGTGCACGCTTAATTTTCATGCATAAGTTTAATGCTAGGATATAAGGGATTTTCACCTAATCGTTATGAACTTATATTCACAAGTAGTAAAGGTTGTTGATCACAATCGTGTTAAGTAAATTCTTGGCATAAGTTTCATGCGCTTTCATAGTAACAAGTGCCTCGCCAATGCTTATGATTTCCATAGAACTTAATGATCTTTGATTGTTTATCTATTATGCGCTTTCATGTAGGTAACTTTTAAGGAATAATTTGATTGTGATACGCTATTTCCATTCAATTCAATGATTAAAGGGAAATCTGAAAGTTAATTTAAGCGTACCTAATTAACTTGGGGTGTTGGGAATTCATGGTTTATTGAGAAGCAATTGGAAATCGTTTTGTATGCAAGTGTGACATGTGTGGAGAAGAGCCCCTTAGCTAGCTTTTTATCCATTCAATTTAATCAAATTCGTTTTAGAATCTGTTCAATTTGCAAGTTTTGTTTTTGTTTTCAATTTTCGTCAAAACCAAATCCCCATTTATTTTGAAGTGTTAGATTAGTTAGAAATCAATTTAGTTTGTGTTTTTAAGTGTCTTGAGTCAAGTTTAAGCCTATTTTCGTCCAATTTTGTGTTTGTGTTCAAAACTACCCAGAAAGTGTTTTTAAGGCAGTTTTGAGTGTTTATTTGCTGTTTTGAGTCTTTTGCTTTGTTTTGGTGTTTTATAGTTTAATTTTGCATTCTTTGAGTCTAGTTTAGTGTTTTAAACTTTGTTTTTACGTTTTGAGTCAGTTTTCAAGTGATTTAGCAATCCCTCCTAATCTCCGGCCTAGAACGATCCCTACTTACATACTTTGCTACAATTGATAAAAAGAGGGTTTAATTTGTGTGCTTATATATTTTGCATCACAAATTCAGTTGTATCTAACTAACATGAAAATTGAAAATAATTAATTAAACCAATCTTGTCGGATAGAAACGCCATTATTAACTTATATCCACCAGGATTGGTTAAAAATATTTAAGAAATAAAAACTATTTGCTAGGAATACAAGTTAAGGGCGGGAATTTTTCTGCTTCACTATTCATGTCCAATAATAATGAGTTTATGTCAGTTATATACGACATTAATAAGTTATGTCTGCTATAAGCGAAATCATTAAATTTTTATTCGACAATGTTTTATTAGAAAGCATACCGTATTAAACTGCCATCACACTCCGACAAATTAAGCTAATATTATAATAGTGACAATACGGAAGTAAGGGAAGAAGTTCCACTTCAAAATATTGTAGAAGAAGGTGAAGACATTGAAGTTGTTGATCAGGAAAATGCCTCTCAATCTTAGGCCTATAGATAAAAGTTTGCATCTGCCATCAATCCCGATTCTTCAAATGATGGAAGCAAGCGGTTCAACAACAAAATTTCAATGATGTAAGTTGGAAGGATAGCGCACATGATGTTATAAATATAATATTTGACTTGATCGTGTATAATATGCATTCCTTTTCATGTTATCAATAATTATAGCTGGAAAAAATGTGTGGAAGCAGTTGGTCAATTTGGCCCGAGTTACCAACCTCCAAGCCAATATGAATTAAGGGAGCCGTTGTTGAAGGAAGAGGTGGATAGAACTAAAAAGTCACTTAAGAACCATGAAAAATTCATGTTACCTCACATATCCTCTTTCTTAATCCTATCATTTCTCGTGTGCCCACACATCCAACAAAGCATTCTCATTTCCACTACACTCATTTTGTGTAAGTGTTAATGCTTGACCCCCCCCCCCAACATTCTGTGCCATAAAGCATTGATTGCCTTATTCCTATAAAAAAAAATCTTTGAGCTTTAGTGGCGTATCACAGTCGCACAACACACCCAATGCATTCTTTTACTTTATCCATCCAACTTGTATTCTATGGTTGAGGTCTCCTTCCAATTCTCCATTCTTTTGCAAGATAGATCCAAGATAGAGAAATGTTCACTCTTTGGTACTTCCTGATCTCCAATCCTCACCCCCTAACTCATTTGAACCTTCGTTCTTATTGAACTTGCACTCTATATACTATGACTTTGACCTACTTAGGTGAGAACCTTTAGATTCCAACACTTCTTGCCAAAGGTTAAGTTTCGCATTTACTCCATCTTGAGTTTCATCTATCAACATTATATCGTCTATGAAAAGCATACATCAAGGAATATTATCTTGAATATGTCTCGTTAACTCATCCATTACCAATGCAAAAAGGTAATGACGTAAAGATGAGCCATAATGTAACCATACAGTTATAGGGAAGCTTTTGGTTTGTCCTTCATAAGTTCTTACGGTCGTCATTGCTCCATCGTACATATCCTTTATAACTTGAATATATGTTACTCGCACTCCTTTCTTCTCTAAAATCCTCCAATGAATCTCTCTTGGGACCCTATTATACTCTTTTTCCAAATCTATAAAGACCATGTACCAATCCTTTTTTCATATCTCTATATCATTTCATCAATCTTCGTAAGAGATAGATTGCCTCTACGGTTAAGCGTCCTCTCATGAACCCGATTTGATTGTCTGAAACTTGTGTCTCTTTCCTTAGTCTATGCTCAATTACTCTCTCACAGAGCTTCATTGTCCGACTCATTAACTTAATACCCTTATAGTTAATACAACTTTGTATATCGCTCTTATTCCTGTAGATAGGCACTAAAGTGCTCTTTCGTCACTTATTTGGCATCTTCTTCATTTCAAAATCTTATTGAAAAGGCTTGCGAGCCATGCTATACTTGTCTCTCTAAAGACTTTCCACACTTCGATTGGTATATCATCTAGGCCCACTGCTTTTCTATGTTTCATCTTTTTCAAAGCTACAACCACTTCTTCCTTCCTGATTTTGCGGTAGAAGAAGTAATTTCTACACTCTTTTGAGTTACTCAACTCCTCTAAAGAAGTTCTCCTGTTATGTTCTTCATAGAATAGATTATGAAAATAATCTTTTTATCTGCCTTTAACCATAGTCTTTGTACCTAGAACATCTCCTTTTACATCATTGATGCACCTCACTTGGTTCAAGTCTCTTGTCTTCCTTTCCCTTGCTCCAGCTAGTTTATAGATTTTAAACTCCCCTTCTTTGGCATCTAATCGCTTATACATATCATCCTAGGTTCGCTTCTTTCACGGATTTATTCACCTCCTCTTCACTACTTTATACCTTTCACAGCTTTCATTGGTTCTATCCTTTTATAAGACCTTACAACAATCCTTCTTAGCCTCAACCTTTGATTGTACCTCCTCCTTCCACACCAAGATTCTTTTTGATGTGAAGCAAAACCCTTGAACTTTCCTAATACCCTTCTTGCGAGTCGGATACAGATAGCCATAAAACCCCACATTTGGCTAGCATCCCCTTCTATATCCTCAAAGCACTGGGTGGGTACTTGCTCTTTGAAACTGGCTTGTTTTTCTCCTTTAGATTCCATTATCTAGTCCTTGGGCACTTCAAGGTCATGTTTTTTCTTCTATCTCTTTTAATATGTACATCCATCACCAAAAACTAATGTTGGTATGAGACACCCCAACCCAGAATGTCAACTAGGACTCCGAATCAAGCTGTGTTGGCCGATAACTGGAAGGTGACGAAGTCACAAAATGTAGTGATGTGGAAAATGTGAATAAATTTAAACCTAAATACAAAAGTGCGTTGTGAGTGGGAATGAACCCAATTCACACATGATGACAGAGCATAAGTACAGTCCAGTAAAATAGGGTGAATGGGCCTATTGTCCTCAAATATTACATACTATAACGTATTAAGGTTTGGTGACGATCCAATTGTCGGATCGTTCAATCATAAAATGGTCAAGTGACGTAATATTCCATACTAGGTTCAAACTATCGAACTATAACAAATGGTTATCAAATTGACATCATAACATCAAATTTAACTAAAAATGCAACGTCGGCCCACTCGCCACACGCCGCTGCACGTGGCGGGTGGCCACCCGACTGGCTAGAAAATTCAACTATTTCTAAAAATTCTCAAATTTTACAGGAAGGAAGATCTCAATGAGTAGAGCAAGTTTTATACATGTGACGAAGTCCAATTTGGCTAGGAAAAGCTTCAAATCACCACAAACCCTCTGGAACCCTAGTATTTGCATGTTCTTGATTTGTCCTCAAATCAACTCCAACGCTCCAACCAATTATTAGGCATTGTTCTAAGCTCAAGAGAGGGCTAGTGGTGGTGGCAATTGAAAGAAATCATTGCAAGAATGGCAGATTCGTGATAGGAGCATAATTATTCGACTTGATTAGCTTGTTTTCTTGCATTTATGTTGTTAGTTCACAGTTATTTTTGTATTTTAAGCTATTTCATGTGTTTGTAGATCCAATTGGCTAATGTTGCAAGAAAGTGCATTTTGGTGCATTTTGGAGCATTTTTGGGCTTGGAATGGATATCACATGCATGGAGCAAGGTGGATGAACGAAATTGAAGACTAAAAAGGCTAGCAATGTGTTAAAGAGAAAGAAAAATTAATTTAAAGAAGATAATGAGCTCAGTAGGAAAAGAAGAACATGAGTCAAGTTACCTTATTTTGATTTAACCTTTCTTAATCCTAATCCAACTAAGTTCCAGCCTCAATGAGGGTTCCCAAAGATATTAGGACACTAAATAAAGGATTCTAGAAGCCTTAATCTCAGCCACAAAGGGGTGTCACACCACCTATCACCTTCCTTGCCATGCACACCATTCTTGTCCCCTCCATTGTCTCATTGCTGCACCATTTTATCACTTTCACCTTCCTTGCCTTACACACCACCTTTGTCCCCTTCATTGTCCCCTTGCTAAACCATTCCACCACCTTTCACCTTCCTTGTCGTGCACACATCCATGTCTCCTTCCTTGCAGCCTTAACCTTTTGCCTTTCCTTCCCTTTTCCTTGTCACACCACTCCCTTTCCTTTCCTTAGCTGTGCACTCTTTCCCTTTTCTTCTAGATTTCTGCCACAACTTTCACTTTCACTTTCACTATTGTGTCATAACCTTTCATTTTCCCTTGCCTTGTGTCCCCTTAACCTTTTCCTTAGATTCTGATTTGATTTAGAGTTAAAAATCCTTCTACAAACATTACTTTCTTTCCCTTGGTTTTTCTCTGCCGCACCCTAGCTGTATTTCCCTAGTGTTTTGACATATTTTGCTATTTAAGTAAGTGTGTGTAACAGCCATTGGGTACCAAATTTCATCCATCCTCCACCACAATCCACCACCATTCAACACAACCAAAAAAACACATCCACACACCATCCCTCTACTTTGCCGCGCCACCTTACCAACCCAAATCCATTCCTAAACCAGAAACACATCCAAAATCATCCTTTAACCTCTATGCCGCAACAAGGAAAAGAAGAGAGATGAGCTTGAACGTGCAGGGCATTCAAGTTAATTCGCTGGGCGTTTTAGGTGTAATCAATCTTTTGTTTTCAATGTTTAAATTCAATTTTGTTTCTTTTGATGTGAACATGAGAGGCTAAACTTGTTTTAGATAGGGGAGACTTTGAAGGCATGATTTTATATGCAATATGAATTGATTAAATCCAGTTATGAATTTGTGAATCGTGAATGCAATTTGCTTAACTGTTTTATTCAGAGCTTATTCTTGTATGTCGATTAAGGGTGCACACTTAGTTTGCATGCATGAATTTGATGCTACAATATAAGGGAATTTCACATAATCGTTAGGAACTTATATTCACAAGTAGTGAAGTTTGCTAGTCACGATCGCGTTAAGTTAAATTCTTGGCATGAGTATCATGATGTCATAGTTACGAATGCTTTATCAATGCTTATGATTTTCACAGAACGTAATAATCTTTGATTGTATCTCTATTATGATGTCATGTAGGGAACTTTTGAAGAATGCTTTGGGTTGTCGAATGATGTCATCCAATCCAATAACTAAAGGAAAATCTGAAGGTTAATTAGTGATTGACACGGTTAATCTGGGGCATTGTAGTTCATAATTCAACAAAAGAGTAACTGGAAATCGATTCATGTTCATATAAGTTATGTGTGGATAAGGAACCTCTAGCTAAGCCCACAAACCATCCAGAAATCCAAATTCGTACCAAACTTTGTCTAGTTTAGTTTCTGTCTTGTTTTAGTTCAAATTCTTCAAAACCAAAACCCCCCCCCCCTTTGTTTTAAGTATCAATTAGGTTAGAATCTGTGTTATTTTGTGTTTTTTAGTGTCTTAAGTCATAATCAAATCAATTTTCGTTCAAAGTCATCTCTAGTGTCTAGTTTGAGTCAATTTGATTGTTTGAAGCTGTTTTGAGTCTTTTAAGGTTGTTTGAGTCATATAACCTTAGTTAGAGTTTTAGAGTCTAGTTTTTATGTTTTTAGGTCAGTTTAGTTTAGATTAGCAATCCCTCCTAATCCCCGGTTTAAAACGATCCCTACTTATACACATACTACAATTGTCAAAATAGGGTTTTAATTTGTGTGCTTGTTTTACATCTCATCAAATTCAAATTCCCCCACACTTAGCTTTTGCTAGTCCTCGAGCAAAACAAAACAAACAAAACAAAACCTAAACCTTCCAACATTTGCCTCAGGGATTTCCAAATGAAACATGACACGCCAAAGATCACTACTCCCATAGATTTTAGTCATCCTTACCCTCGAGCACACGCTTAATCAAAGTCACCACTTACTAGCTCGCATTTAATGAATTAAAACAATGCTTTGAATGAAGTAACATGCCTTAGAGAATTCCCTCAATTCCTCACCTGATATACTCTATATTTTCACACAGATTTTCTAACTACACTCCCTATACTAATTATATGTGAGAAGATTGATGTAAACATGTAAACTAGTACTCACATATGTTTTAAACAAAGAGGGCACTTTCTGGAGTTATTAATACATGTCTATGTATATGATCTCATGAACGGAATGCTACTACATAGAAGCGAGAACCAGGGATTCCATATGCTCATTCCAATTTCAAACTCCATAGATTGAAACACATAACACCCAAGATAAAAGTCAAAGGGTTGTAACGGGACTAGGGTATTGGCTAACAAAGAAAGGTAAGGATAAACAAACATTCTTAAAGCAATAGTGAGCAAAGTAATGAAATTGACACTTAGAATTCAATTTTGAATGCAAAAATCCACTTTAAACACAAAGGGAAGATTCACAAAACACTTAGGGCCAGATTCAAATTTTTGGACCCTTTCTTCAACAACTAACACTTGTGAGCTCATTCTCATTTATTTTCAACTCTTTTCCTTTCTTTTCAACACACTTTTTCTTTTCTTTTTCTTTTTCCACGTTTTTTTTTCTTTTGTGGGAAACAACCTTCCCCCACACTCGTTTTCTGCATAATGTTAATCAAATTGAATTCCCTCTAAGAGATGCTCCACTATACTTCAAGAACAAGGGTATAGATAGTCCTATTCTAGGCTAGGTAGGGATAATGTGGCTAACAAAGAAAATAGGCTAAACAAGGCTCAAAGGGGGTTAAACCTACAAAACAAATGCATGGGATAAAGGCTTTTTGGCTCTGGTGGTAACTACTAAACAACTTCATCTTGTTATGTGTTATGCACTCAATTTTAAACTTTGAATGAAACGGGCATGAGTTCTAGTATTTGGAACTATAATGATGAAAACGCATTCTAAGTAGCAACCAAGCAAAGAATAATGAGATCATGCAACGACTTAGAAAACAAGAATGCACAGATTAATAACTCTCCAAATAACGTTTAGGCTCAAGTCTCACAGGGTTGCTCCGACTTGGCCAGATTTAATATGATGGTTGTGACTTGTCATGTGTTATAAATCTCAACTTCTTTGGGCTTTGTTGTCTCACATACATTTTCTTGGATGCATTCTACATTTTCCCTAGCTACTTCTTTCTCTTGAATCCTTCTTCTTGATGTACAATTCTTTTCAAGAAATTCAACACATTCTGGAACTTGTTTTGATATAACAAGAATCGGGATAGTATTTGGCACCTTTGGGAGGGCTTCCACGATGTCTTTTTCACTCTCTTCTTCCTTGGAAATCATGAACCTGCGAGGAAAAGGGACATTTGCTAGAATAGGGTTAAAAAGAATTGAATTTGGAACAACATTACCTGAATTGCATGGCATGGAAGTTTTAAGGACTTGTGGTAAGGGTTGTTTTTCCCTTGCCGTGGGTGTGTATTCTTCCTCCTCCTCAATCAGCAGCTTATTGTCCTCTTCTAGGCTATGTTTGGATGTTTTTAGGTCATCTCCAATCTCCATAACACTTCCCAAAATGATAGCTTTAGTGATTTCAAAATCTCCCATTGAATTTACAATAGTTGAGTTGGAGAGTTCACTTTGTTCTTGAATTTGCCCTATAAATTCTGTGATCTCTCCTATTTGATTCTTCAATTCACTCATCACTTAGGCTTGATTTTGTGATTCATGCGCCAAAGAAGTTAGTACATCAAGAATTTGAGCACAATCTATTGACGAACCTGAATTCGGTTTGAATTGTTGCAAGGCAGGTTGTGGTGGCTGCATAGGCGTTGTATAGAACTCCTCATATGGCTGCCAATATTCTCCTTGTTGAGCCTCCTTGGCTTGATTTTGTGAGCCCTACGCCAAAGAATTTGATCATAATCTATTGCCGAACAAGAGTTTGGTTGGGCATATTGTATATGAGGTTGTGGTGGTTGCGCAGGTCTTGAATAGAACTCCTCATATGGCTGCCAATATGCTTCGTGTTGAACTGGTTGAGGTTCCCACCACATAGAGTTTGAATGATCACTCCAATCTGAATTGTACATGTTGGAAAACAAGTTGTTCCTTGATTGATTATGATCTTGATAACCCCAGGTATTGACACTCTCCCAACTTCTTTGTGGATGTTGATCAGCTTGATATCCTTGCGTATAGGACACATCGAATGTAGGGGTGCTTTGTATTATGGTCCTTTCGATGTACTGTGACAATTGAGAAGTAAGATTTGCCATTTGAACTTGAAGATTAGCAATTGCCATGTCTTACTTCTTTAGTACCTGATATCAAAGAAAGAAAACTAAATCAAATATCATAAGTAAATTAAACAAAACAGGGTATCTAGCAAAACAAAGAAAACAAAACAAAGTCAGAAAAAAAAAATACACGAAAAAGAAACAAGAGGGATTAGCAAAGTTGCTAATCCCCGGCAACGGCGCCAAAATTTGATGCGATGTAAAACAAGCACACAAATTAAAACCCTCTTTTGACAATTGTAATATGTGTATAAGTAGGGATCGTTCTAAACCGGGGATTAGAAGGGATTGCTAATCTAAACTAAACTGACCTAAAAACAAAAAAACTAGACTCTAAAACTCTAACTAAGGTTATATGACTCAAACAACCTTAAAAGACTCAAAACAGCTTCAAACAATCAAATTGACTCAAACTAGACACTAGAGATGACTTTGAACGAAAATTGATTTGATTATGACTTAAGACACTCAAAAACACAAAATAACACAGATTCTAACCTAATTGATACTTAAAACAAATGGGGGGTTTTGGTTTTGACAAATTTGAACTAAAACAAGACAGAAACTAAACTAGACAAAGTTTAGTACGAATTTGGATTTCTGGATGGTTTGTGGGCTTAGCTAGAGGTTCCTTATCCACACATAACTTATATGAACATGAATCGATTTC
This sequence comes from Malus sylvestris, assembly GCF_916048215.2. Classification (NCBI taxonomy): domain Eukaryota; kingdom Viridiplantae; phylum Streptophyta; class Magnoliopsida; order Rosales; family Rosaceae; genus Malus; species Malus sylvestris. The sequence goes on from NC_062261.1 coordinate 25,287,530, forward strand.
CAGTTACTCTTTTGTTGAATTATGAACGACAATGCCCCAGATTAACCGTGTCAATTACTAATTAATCCTCAGATTTTCCTTGAGTTATTGGATTGGATGACATCATTCGACAACCCAAAGCATTCTTCAAAAGTTCCCTACATGACATCATAATAGAGATACAATCAAAGATCATTACGTTCTGTGAAAATCATAAGCATTGATAAAGCATTTGTAACTATGACATCATGATACTCATGCCAGGAATTTAACGTAACGCAATCGTGACTAGCAACCTTCACTACTTGTGAATATAAGTTCCTAACGATTATGTGAAATTCCCTTATATTCTAGCATTAAATTCATGCATGCAAACTAAGTGTGCACCCTAATCGACATACAAGAATAAGTTCTGAATAAAATAGTTAAGCAAATTGCATTCACGATTCACAAATTCATAACTGGATTTAATCAATTCATATTGCATATAAAATCATGGCTTCAAAGTCTCCCCTAGCTAAAACAAGTTTAGCCTCTCATGTTCACAGCAAAAGAAACAAAAATGAATTTAAACATTGAAAACAAAAGATTGATTACACCTAAAACGCCCAGCGAATCAACTTGAATGCCCTGCACGTTCAAGCTTATCTCTCTTCTTTTCCTTGCTGCGGCACAGAGGTTAAGGGATGATTTTGGATGTGTTTCTAGGTTAGGAATGGATTTGGGTTGGTAAATGGGTGCGGCAAAGTAGAGGGAAGGGGTGTGGATGTGTTTTTTTGGTTGTGTTGAATGGTGGTGGATTGTGGTGGAGGATGGATGAAATCTGGTACCCAATGGCTATTACACACACTTACTTGAATAGCAAAATATGTCAAAACACTAGGGAAATACAGCTAGGGTGCGGCAGAAAAACCAAGGGAAATAAAGTAATGTTTGTAGAAGGATTATTAACTCTAAATCAAATCAGAATCCAAGGAAAAGGTTAAGGGGACAAGGAAGGGGACACAAGGCAAAGGAAAGGGAAAGGTTATGACACAATAGTGAAAGTGAAAGTGAAAGTTGTGGCAGAAATCTAGAAGAAAAGGGAAGGAGTGCACAACTAGGGAAAGGAAAGGGAGTGGTGTGACAAGGAAAAGGGAAGGAAAGGCAAAAGGTTAAGGTTGCAAGGAATGAGACATGGATGTGTGCACGGCAAAGAAGGTGAAAGGTGGTGGAATGGTTTAGCAAGGGGACAATGAAGAGGCCAAGGGTGGTGTGTAAGGCAAGGAAGGTGAAAGTGATAAAATGGTGCAGCAATGAGACAATGGAGGGGACAAGAATGGTGTGCACGGCAAGGAAGGTGATAGGTGGTGTGACACCCCTTTGTGGCTGAGATTAAGGCTTCTAGAATCCTTTATTTAGTGTCCTAATATCTTTGGGAACCCTTCTTGAGACTGGAACTTAGTTGGATTAGGATTAAGAAAGGTTAAATCAAAATAAGGTAACTTGACTCATGTTTCTTCTTTTCTTGCTGAACTCCTTATCTTCTTTAAATTAATAATTCTTTCTCTTTAATACATTACTAGCCTCTTTAGTCTTCAATTTCGTCCATCCACCTTGCTCCAAGCATGTGATATCCATTCCAAGCCCAAAAATGCTCCAAAATGCACCAAAATTCACTTTCTTGCAACTTTAGCCTATTAGATCTACAAACACACGAAAATAGCTTAAAATACAAAAATAACTATGAACTAACAACATAAATGCAAGAAAACACGCTAATCAAGTCGAATAATTATGCTCCTATCAATTTGCCGTCGTGCACCCCTCGTAGCCGACGTGGGTGTTCTTGTGAAACTAGGGTCAAAAACCCGTCAATCATGGGTGGAAATTGAAGAATAAGGGCCGGCGAGAAGTTCCCAGGTGGTGGATGGCTGCAATTTGGCAGAAAAATCGACGGAATGGCTACAGAAAGGGTCGGATCGGCAGGGAGGAACTGGGTCAAGGGTGATCCAATGCTCCCTCACTCTCTCCTTTTCCTTCCTTTCATCTTTCTCCCATTGGTCATTCACCCTCTCCCTTCTCTCCATTCATCCTCACATCTCCCTCCTTTCTCTCCTTTATTTTCCATCTCCACCGACCATTTCTCATTCCCTTCAATCTCAGCCACACACGTGGCTTTCCAGATTTAGCTTCAAAAATCTGGAGCCTTCTAGAAAATAATTAATTGACCATTTTGTCCTCAACTTCGTTCATTAATAACTTCTTCGTTATAACTCCAAATTGCGTTCCGTTTACACCCACGCGTTCATAGCGATGAGTACTACAATATTACGCCAAGAAAATGAGTCTTACATGACATGACATGGCAGTCAACGAAAGTCAACCTCCTCGTCTCTAAGGGCAATTTCATCCTTTCACTCTTCTAAAATTAATAAAATCGTAAAAGTAGGGACATGTTATCACATGGTAAGCTAGGCTCTCTCCTAGTATAACTTTGCAATCCTTACAAGTTATACGATCATTCTTCCTCATTAAAAGGAAATTTGTTTGTGTTTTTGATGACCCACTCTGTAAAATCATATCTACACTAAATTAATTAAAACTACGGTTGTTTCCATACATTTTGATGACTAAATGATCTTCTATTTAATTTTTTTTGCGAAAATAATATTTCCATAGTGTTTTATAATATGAACGATTTCTTTAATAAACATAAAGATCCGTAAATTGGCTACATTCATTAAGGAGCCTTTCTTAAAGAAAAAACACTCGCATTAAATTACCATAAGAAAAAGTTAAAATAAGAAATGAGTGAAAAGTATGAGCCGGTGGATAGTAACGAGAGATTTCTCAGTGTGTTCGAAACACAAGTGGCACAATACATATCATTATAAATTGAAGGGACACTTGCAAAAAGAAAATTTCCTTGAAATATATAATACATGTGGCACACCACTCCGTGTTCCGAGTACATTGAAAAACCTCTCCACAGTAACAGTCCAAATCAAGTACTTCAAAGATCAATAATATTTTTTTTGAACAAAATGAGCTAGCAATAAAATGGTTCAAATTCGCACGTGGCGAGAATCGAACCTAAGACCTCTTACTTACAAGTGAAGAAAAATACCACTAAACCACAGTACTAAGTGGCAAGATCAATAATATTTATTGTTCAGAGGTATTTGTTGATATGCCCCCCAAACTTGTAAGGATTGACCAATTTACCCCCCCCCCTTAACTTTAATTTTGGTCGATTTCCCCCCTCAACTCGCATAATTAGTCAATTTCCACCTTACCGTTAGATTTCAAATTTTTCCATCCAATCTTCAGTTAAATATTTCATGTGCTATCCACATGATTCTCTAAAGGGTAATAATGTCAGTTTCTCTATACCTTCTTCTTCTCCTTTTTCTCCACACCCAAGTTTTCTTCTCCGTTTAGCCAAGTCATCTTTCAAACCCAACATTTATGTATGTTTCATCTCCGTTGGTCAAACCCAGTATTTCTCTATGTTTCTCCTCCAATCTCTAAACCCATCATTCAATTCTTGTTATTCAGTCAAGGCATGGATTAGGTCAGTGGTGTTGAAGCTCTGATCGCCACATGAGGCGGAGTGGAGAGAAAAACAAGCTTGCTACTAGAGTTGTCTATGTTGATGAGGTGGGGAATGTTCAGTTGATAACCACGATGGCATAGACGCAGTCATAGCCCCATGAAATACTTAAATGGAAAATTGGATGGTAATTTTGAGAATCTAACGATGAAGTGGAAATTGACTAATTATGAAAGTTGAGGGGGGAAATTGGCCAAACTTAAAGTTGAGAGGGGAACTTGAACATTTCTTACAAGTTTGGGGGGGGGCAAATCGACGAATGCCTCTATTATTTATTTACTTTATTACACAATAGTGGGTCCCACGTTCATTCACATAAATTGCAGATAGACTTCTTTGTCCACTATAAACCCAGAGATAAGAGAAATGATGGGAGGCAGTTAGAGGTGGACTACCCAGAGCCCAACTATTATAGACTAGTTATGTGATTGCTTCGATCACTAGTTATGTGATTGCTTCGATCACAAGGGATTCTAGTTAATAATAGTAAGGACTAAAGTGTAAGGCAATTAAGGGTTAAATTTTAAGGGGTTAAAAGTATCAGGTTCAATTGTAATAGGCCAATGGTTAATTAAAGGTTTTTGTTAAGTTATTAGATGATGTCTAGCTAGCATCCGTGTACTGGGAATGTCTGTGTGTAAGGTATACATGCTCCCAAAATTGGTTGTAACAGTCACTTGAAAAATTAATAGAATATTCCTTTCAACTTTATCTCTCTCCTATCACTTTATCCCTTACTGACATAGCTACCAGCTCTCGTTGATTCTTCAGCTCTGGTTATGGTCCTAAAATTGGTATCACCCACCAATCCTAGATTTTCCCAATGTGTATGCCCCGTCCTAAGCCAAACACTTGTCCCAAAACCATGGATGCTCACTTTCTTGCTTTCGAAGCTGATTTACCCTCTCTTATCATGGATGTGGTGAACACAGCTTTTGACACAAAGCTTTCCACCCAACTTGATTCGCACATTCCGACCTATTTTGAGCAGTTCTGACATGAGCTCCAGCATGAACTCACCTATGGCAAAGAGGGTGAAGGTTCATTGGTCCTCTTCTCACCGATTATCATGTTCCTCCTGATCTAGAACCAATTCATCAACCGCGAAGTCCTGTGTGGATTAATGGTACTCAGAATCTTTGACCTCATGGCAGCAACAGCTTAAATTTCCCCAATTCACTGAGGGTGATGATCCCCTTGCTTGGATCTACAAAGATGAACAGTTCTTCACTTTCTATGGGATTTTGGACTCTCAACGTGTTCTCACTACCTCCTTCCATTGTGACGACGAGCTTCTTCATTAGTTCATTTGGATAGACTACATCAACACCACTCTAAGTTGGCCGGAGTTCACCAAAGATCTTTGCCGTGAATTTGGGCCTCTAAGTTTGAGGTTAGTGCTGAGGCTCTTTTCAAACTCAGGCACACAGGTACTTTTCATGATTACATAGCTAAATTTAGGCATTTGGCTACAAGGTCTCCTGAGATTGGCCCCATTTTGCTGAAAAGTTGCTTTCTATGAGGGTTGAAAAAAGAGTTAAGATATGATGGCAAATTGTTAAAACTTGCAAATGTGCATGAGGCTATTGCAATTGCAGTGTAACTTGATTCCAAACTCACTGAGCTTAATTTGCCTTTTTCTCGAACTTTCACAACCTCTGGACGTTCTAATACAATTGTTGCACCTATCTACCATACTGTCCCTAGAATTGGCAATCTTGCCATTAAGAAACTTACCCCAGATGTGTTACAGAATAAGAGAGAAAGGTGTGAATGTTGGTTCTGTAATGACAAGTGGGTAAGAGGGCATAAGTGTGGGCTTATGCTGTTGGTTCTGTAATGACAAGTGGGTAAGAGGGCATAAGTGTGGGCTTATGCAACTATTAATGATGGATATAATGGATTATGAAGTTGCTGAGGTTGAAACAGTGGAGGACCAACCTAAATTGCAGCATATGGAGCTCAGTGAATGTGCTTTTTATGGCACACATGGAGGTCCTACAACCCAAATTATGAAGGTTCTCTATCAAGTTAATGGTCACACTGTGAAAATCCTTCTCGACTCTAGCAATTCTCACAACTTTGTAGATTCTAAATTGTTAAAACATTAGGGATGGCAAGCTTAAACTACCAAGTCCTTTGAGGTCATAATAGCTGATGGGGGCAAGGTTACAAGTTCTGGTTGTTGCAAGGCTGTTAAATCATCACTAGCAGGTTATCACTGTCACACAGACCTATATTCCTTGCCATTAGGTAGATGTGATGTAGTTTTGGGAGTGTAAAGGCTTTCCACAGTGAGCCATGTGTTATGGGATTTCCAATTTCTCACTATGGAATTCACCAAGAACCATCACACCTACAAACTGTTTCATAATTCCTCCACTGAAACTAAGATTCAAAAGGTGTCACTCCACCATTTAGACAAGGAAATAGTCAATTCTAACTTGGGGTTATTCTTGTACTCTATTAAAGGAGAAAAGTTGGAATTCTGTGAATTGAGCTCAGTGCAGTTGCAGGAGCTGCAGTAACTCTTGGGTGCATGTGGCCATCATATCTCTCTTGTGCAAGGTGCTAAACCCCCAAGCATTAGACCATATCACTATGGTCTATTACATAAGACACAACAACAACAACAACAACAACAAAGCCTTTTCCCACTAAGTGGGGTCGGCTATATGAATCCTAGAACGCCATTGCGCTCGGTTTTGTGTCATGTCATCCGTTAGATCCAAGTACTCTAAGCCTTTTCTTAAGGTCTCTTCCAAAGTTTTCCTAGGTCTTCCTCTACCCCTTCGGCCCTGAACCTCTGTCCCGTGGTCACATCTTCGAACCAAAGCGTCAGTAGGCCTTCTTTGCACATGTCCAAACCACCGTAACCGATTTTCTCTCCTCTTTCCTTCAATTTTGGCTACTCCTACTTTACCTCGGATATCCTCATTCCTAATCTTATCCTTTCTCGTGTGCCCACACATCCAACGAAACATCATCATCTCCACTACACCTACATGTTGATGCTTCACCGCCCAACATTCTATATCATACAGCATTGCCGGCCTTATTGCCGTCCTATAAAATTTTCCCTTAAGCTTCAGTGGCCTACGACGGTCACACAACACGCCGGATGCACTCTTCCACTTCATCCATCCAGCTTGTATTCTATGGGTGAGATCTCCATCAAATTCTCCATTCTTTTGCAAGATAGATCCTAGGTAGCGAAAACGGTCGCTCTTTGGTATTTCCTGATCTCCGATCCTCACCCCTAACTCATTTTGGCCTCCGTTTGCACTGAACTTGCACTCCATATATTCTGTCTTTGATCGGCTTAGGCGATGACCTTTAGATTCCAACACTTCTCTCCAAAGGTTAAGCTTCGCGTTTACCCCTTCCTGCGTTTCATCTATCAACACTATATCGTTTGCGAAAAGCATACACCAAAGAATATCATCTTAAATATTAAGTTTGTGATCTTCGCTAGATTGCTCCGGTCATTAGTGTGGATAAGTATGTAAATGGATAGAGACAGGAAGCAAACACAAGATGTACGTGGTTCACCCAGATTGGCTACGTCCACGGAGTAAAGGAGTTCTCATTAATTGTGAAGGGTTTACACAGTATATAGGTTCAAGCTCTTCTTTAGTGAGTACAAGTGAATGATTTAGTACAAATGACATTAGGAAATATTGTGGAAGAATGATCTCGTAATCACGAAACTTTTAAGTACCGAAGTGTGGTATCGTCTTCACTTGCCTTATCTGTCTCATAGGTAGATGTGGCATCTTCTTTGGAAGTACTCTTCCTCCCTCCTGGGGTGGTATCTTTAACTGGTGGAGATGCACAAGGTAATGTATCAATTTCACTTGACGCTTACTTGTAGTTTCAGGCTTGGTCAAGCGCGATACAAACCATGTAGTAGGAGTCCCCCAAGTCGCCGAGCTAGGGGATCTACTGAAAGAGGTGACAGACAAGGTAAGCAATCAGAGCTCCAAGCAATCAGTCACAGATCAGAAGTTTGATTTCGAGTTCCGGCTGATTGTTATCCTTCTCCTTATCTTGCAGGTAGCATGAAGGATAAAGAGAAGAAAAGGAGAAAAGGTGATATGAGATACTTTTGCTTTTGAAGAAGTAACTTTCCACAAGCTTATTCTTGAACTGGGCTGGAGCGTTTTCTTGTTTCCGCAAGAGTATAAGGCCGACTGAAGAATTTGAGGGTCAAAACAAGTCCATCAAATCTAGAGTACGTTCGACCCTGCTGATATGGGATACTTTTGCTGTTGACAAAGTAGTGGATGTATCGGCACGTGTTCTGTTGCGTTTGTCTCCACATGCTTCCTTGTATCCTTCTCACTTGCCCTATTTGTTCCTCAGGCATATGTGGTATCTTCTCCGGAAGCATAAGATGTTGAAGATAAGTACTCAAGAGCAATGGGGTTCCAGGTAGTCAGTTCCAGACTGGAAGCTTGATTCCAAGTGCTGACTGATTGCTCTCTTTCTCCTTGTCTTGCAGGTAAGAACAAGGCCAAATGAAAAGACAGGGAAAAAACATGATATGGGATACTCTTGCTTTTAACCCTGATGATATGAGATATTCTTGTTGGAAATGTGCCCTAAAACCAATCATGTGATGATACTTTACGGACATTTCACATGTTAAACTAATCTAGTTTAATATAAAGGGCAAAGATTATTGTTTGAGCCGTCTCATATAAATGTTATATGCTTAAACGATAAAGTCCAAGGAATATGTGATTGGAAGAATGTAATCTAATGAAGTTAGATTCATGAGACCATTCTTTCGTAGACACATCCTAAATGTTCCTGATCATAGGATTGCCAATTGGGCATTGACAGTCCGTCAAGATCGGTACGTGCTATGTCTTCTCTCAGGGAGAGTGACTAGTCTCGAGTCATTGGTGTGTGTGACGTCAAGACAAGTACGTAGGTGCTCAGTAGAGAATGAGTTCACTGAACGCGATCAACGAAGAGTTCTCATACTCATGTCACATGAGAACTCATGTTTGGGATAATGCAAATTAGTCCTTTGACCTGAGGCATCACAGTTGTCTTGTGGTTAAGTCCTTGATCTTTGATTATGTCAATGTCACCCCATCGGGGTGTCCACGGCATCGTTGGGGTTAAGCCACTTAGTCATGGAGGCAAGTGAATGCGCAACAAGGGATCTCTAACCTTCAAACCGTTTGAGGGAGAATACTCTATGATATGATTTAGAATCTCTGGCCAGAGTATGAATGAGATTTAGAAAAGTCGTTCTAAATCACATTCAAGGAAATCATATAAGAACACGAATCACATTGGATAGTAGACATGAATAAATAAACTATCAAACCAAACAATGTGGTCAGGAGTATTAGATTAGAGAAAGACCGTATTGCATTTGTAATCCTAAACTGAATAGGTTCTTAACCTCTTCTGATTAGCTTGGGTAACCATGACATACGGCTAGGTGTCACTCATGGTTTGTGGAAGCCCTAAAAGTGTATTATCACTAAAGGGAGAATTGAAAGTAAGTTTCAATTCATAATCGATTTGAAAGAGTTTTGATCGCCCACTGCCTCGCTAAAAGGAACCTAATGGATCGTACACCGTATAAGGTGGAGATGGATGAAACAAACTAAATGAGTAAGAACAATTGAATAGTTTAATTATTTATGGCAAGGATTAATTAATATGTTAATTAATCAAACGAATAAGTTCGTTAAAGACCTCGGGATAGGTTTTGGACCTTAAGGCCCAATGGGCTTCGAACGTCAAGCCCATTGACTTAAGTTGTATGACAACTTAATGAATAATGATTCACTAAGACCCAAAAGCCCAAACAACCCCCCATGGCCGGCCATATAGAGAAAGGGTAGTGAACTTGCTTTAATTACAAGTTTGCCACTCAAATGAATAAAGGTATAAATATGACTTTATAGCCTTTTATTCATTAAGGGTTTGTTTTGGGGAAAATTGGTGAGAATTGTCTCTCCATTTCTCTCTAGAAAAGCCGGCCACCATGGAAGTTGTAGCTAGCCATCTATTCTTCCATGGTCACTCATTTATCATCCATGCTCTCCTTGGTGTAGATCCATCCAATTCCATGGATCTAAGATGCAAGGAATGAAGGCCCTATCTCTTGGGTGATTAGCCTTTGTTTAAATACAAAGAGGAATCTACAAAGGTATATATTTCAACTCACTTTGTTTTGAGTTGATTAATGGTTCACCAATCTACTAGGCTTTGAATTTCTTGGTTAATGTTTTGTTTTTAAGTGCATGCTAGCATGATTCCGCCTTTAATTGTTAATTGCATGCTATATGATGTTGCTTAAATGAACATGTTTTCACAAAATTTTCCTTCAAGTGGTATCAGAGCCTAGGTCTAGTAGTTGGTGAATCCTTTTGGGTTTTGTAGTTCATAGTTTGTGATTTAAAAGTTGTAATATGTTACAAGCTTTATTCTTGTTTTTTGAATGTAAATTTTGCTAGAAAATTTGTCATCTCAAATGTTGTAGATGTAGTTCATATGAGCATGAATATTGGAGCTAAAATTTGGTGCCATGACTTTGGGGATTTTCGGCCAAATCCAAAGGGTGGATTTTTGGGTTCTTGTTTGACTTGTTAAAAGTGTTTTCAAGTGACTTTTGGAACCCCTATGTACCCTAGTTTGGTTAGATGTTATTTCCCTAAAGTTTGAATGGTTTTGGAATGTTTTTGGGTGAAAAATGTTCATGGAAAATTTTGAGTTTTTTCATGAGTGTTCTTCATTGTTCTTGACATTTTTGCCAAGAACAAAAAGGTTTGTGTTTTGATTCAAAGTTTTGATTTATTTCATAAAGTTTATGTTTTATGTTTTTTCAAATGTTTAAATGTTTTAGATATTTGTTTATATGGTGTAAGAGATGTAAGAGATATTATGGTGGGTGTGAAAGGATTAATTTCCTTTCATACACACCACTTGCATCACTTGCATGCTTTATGTCAAACTACAAATCAACACACACATCACTCCATTTCTTCTTCCAAAACCGGCCCTCCCTCAAGTGGGAGTACTTTTGGGGCTTTTATGCAATTACATAAAGTTTTGATACTTTTGTGTATTTGCACTTTGGCCCAAAAGTTTACGTTTTTACGTTTAGGTCCAAAAACGCTAAAGGACAAATTGTTTTGATCCTTTAATGAAGTTTTTGCATTGATTAAATTTTGGGTTCTAGTGTAATTACATGAAGTAGTGGACTTTTGTGTCTTTACAAAGTGACCCCAAAAGTTTTGCAATATAGCCCAAAAGTTGAGGTTAATTGCTTTATGACCCAAATAAGTTGTGGTTATTGCATGATGGCCCAAATTAGGTTGAGAACAAAATTGTTTTGTCTCTTTAAATGAGAATTGGATTTTCATTTTGTTTAGCTCCATTTAAATCAATTTTATGGATACAAAAACCAAATGAAAATGTTGCATTCAATTTAATTAGTTAAAGTGTTAATTAATTAAAGGGTGATTATGAACCTAAGCCTAATATAATTGAGCTATGTGATAGGCCGTTTCAAATTTGTTTGAACCATGGGAATGTGTAGATTAATTTTGGTTGTAATTTGATTTGATCAAATGTTGTAAAAGGGCTTAAGCTCTTCTTTACTTTAAAGTAATTTGTTTTATGCAAATGTTGTAATGAGCATAAGCTCACCTTTACTTTGAAGTACTTCTTTCTTGCTTTATTTGATATGCATGAAAAAGAAGTAGTTGGGTCCAACGCCCCTAAGACAACACGCCTTAATGTGATTAAACGCGTGACTAAAATCAATCACCATCCCTAGACCGAGATTCAACACAAGGCTCGTGTTGAATCTAAACAAAGGTTCATAATCATCCTAAGGCCCTAAGGCAACTATATAGTCCATCAAATGAATGCAAAGGTTATGTTAGTAGTATCATATACTCTTGCTTTAAAAACCGTTTTATAAGCATAGTGGGAGTATTATATACAACTAAAAACAATCATATGGACCAATAGTTGTAATAGGACCAAAATTGTTTTAATAGAGATTAAAATGTATGTTTATATGTGATGAGACCTAAAACCCTCAACCAAATCATTATTAAGTTGATAAGCGTGAGAGTGCTTAGAACACTCTTTCGTAGGCCTTCCACCGTGGTGGGCTCCAATCGTTTATGACTTGTACACCGGCTTCACCCTATCATGGGGGAGTACAAAGTGCATGCTTATACTCAGGAGGAATCCATAAACATATGATGAGGTTAGTGTAGGCAACGAGGATAGTCAATATTATATCATTGTGAGGCTATTCTTGAACCCCTTCACGAACTAAGCATGGTGGGAATGACTTAACTAAGTGCAATGGAGCCAATATCATATCATTGTGAGGTGACATTCTCTAGAGGCCAAATAAGATGGGTACTTGCATTAGTTGCAAATGAGTAAGCGTACTCTCTCATTATTATTAATGCTAGCCAATATCATATCATTGTGAGGTGGGCTTGGTAATAGTGAGCCTCCCATAACCTACTAAGAGTTTCATCCAAAACTCTCGAATTCCAATGAGGGATATGGAATTTGCCAAAAATAGTGGGTGATGCTATTTGATTTAAAGACCCGAATCAAATAGCTTAAAATCAATCAATTTATATTCGTTATGTATTTGTTTACCAATATATTTGCAAACGCTATCCAACACTTGACAAATAAAAACCGAATGTTTTAGTTTCCGGACTTGGTACCACAATCCCAAAGAATGTCTTAAAAGGATTGCATATGTACCTAAGTAGTCTCATCCTCACAATCTTCCTAATGATAATGTATCATTGGAAGAACATGTTAGAAAAGTCTATCATGAGGAGAACAACACAAACAACCAATGCTTATTCCTTCGTTATATGAACAAAGGAACTTACGAAGATTAGCATAAATGACAAAGACACTTTTAGTGTTATTAGTTCTTCACTTACAAATTGTTGTATGAAGAAATAATAGTTGCTTTGAACAACCCTGAGTCAATGCAAACACTAGTGCTTGTTTCTTTGTTAAATGAACAAAGAACTTAAGAAGAAAGCACAAAGGCATGGACACTTAATATGCCATCATTCTTCACTTACAAATTGTTGTATGAAGAAATGAGAGTTGCTTTGAACAACTCTTGAAAGTTTGTAATTATGTTTAGAACATAATGGTTGGTTGACAAAAATAGTCCATTAACATGGACTTATAATGATTTTGAATCATTAAGTGTTGAAGTGATAAACCACTTAATGAGACGGAAACTAGGCAAGGACTTCACCTTTGTGTCCCTATCCTTATGGTTCACTAAGTTTATTGTAAACTATGTAGTGAACAATAACCACAAGCTCTCCAAATTGTTTGATGTGTATAACACAATTGAAAAAGGTTTCAAGAGAGATAGTGGGAGTTTAGGGACCTTGACTATGGTAGTCAAAGGAGAAGTCAAATGAAGAAAGCAAAATAACTCCAAGGGAACAAACTTTCTTTATGAAAGGATGGACATTGGAAGGGGTATTTGCAAGAAATGTCTTGCAAGTGTCAAGAACACACCTTTCGAAGGCGTTGTAAATTGTTCTTGAATAGTTCAAAACAGTTGGTTCTTCTACTTGAATGCTTGATTCCGTATTAGTAACTAAGTTTTATAATCGTTGTAAAAGTATGGCTAATAAGAAGTAGAAGATATATGAGAGAAGAGAAAGTACTTCACATTCGGAAAGTGAATAAAATATAGATTTCTGCGAAAGCAGAAGGTACTTACTTCCTCATATGAACTACCAAAGAAATTGGAAAAACCAAAGATTGTCTTTATATTCCAATTTTAAGGAACTAAATTCCGTCACTATGTGAAATGGATAAATGTTTTGTTTGACAAAACATTGTTCTTTATTAATCAATGATTGGATTATAGTAATCTAATTGATTGTCTCTATAGTAGAGATGATATGGTAGTGTTAACTGTTTAGAATACAACGATGCTTAAAAACCCAAAAGGTTGCAAGGTAGTGACTAATCCCAACTAAAGTTGTGATTCCTCTAAAAACATAAATTACAAGTTAGTCATAGATGGATACTTGGGATCGTTAGATCCGGATCCAATGCCTTCTTGTTAAAATTGTATAGAGGCAAAATGTTTGAATCTTCATTCTTTTGGAAAGAATAAAGAATCACAAAGTTGTTGAGGTTAATTCACTTAGATGTTAGTGGCACTTGTCCACAACATAATACTACTCATGTTGTATGACATTCACCGAAGATCACCCTCGGTTGGACTATAGTTTATTTTAAATAAACACAAGTCCGAATACTTTGCAAAAGGTTTCAAAGAATTCAAGAAATGTAAGTTGATGAGTAAGACGTCTAAAGTATTTACATCCTTAGATTTGATCCAAGGAATGGTAACACTTTAGAATAGTTTTCTTGAAAGATATCAAGGAAAGAAGCATCATAAGATAATAGATTTCTCCATTAGGAGAAGAACGAACCTGAATAAGATTTAGTTCGTTGGATATTATCAATTACCCATATATAGGATATATATGCTTCTAAGACAATATGATTGTCAATTAGAAGATCTTCCAAATTTTTCATGACTCCATAAGATGTAGTTGGAAAGAAAGACAAATCTTAAGCATATTAAGATTTGGGGTTGTGTGCTTATAAGCAATATTTGTTTGATAACAATCTTGTAGGATATCCTTAAATTAACTTTTGGATATCGCTTCTATAAACCAATTAACAAATGTTGTTTTGTTGGGTAGTTCATTGTAATCCTACAATGTGATTTGCCTAAGAGCAAATGAACGAGGGATAGAACTCAAAGAATGGTTCTTTGAGAGACAAGATAATAATCAACAAATATAACAACCTAGTTCCTATACCAAAAGCTCCAAGGTAGTCGAGAAGGATTTATAAACCGTCTCAGTTAAATGGTTTGAACTTTATGACTATGTCATAGAGTTGCACCTCTTAATTCGAAAGAAATAAGAATGAAAATCCTTATGACTACAATGAGTGTGTATATATGATATATACTCAAGGAAATGGTAAAGTACCATTTGACCCGAAATAATGAAACCTTCATAAGCTAATTGGTAGCTTAAGGTGACTACAATCAAAGAGAATGGTTGACTTTGAAGGAACCATTTTTGACGTAGTCTTAGTTTCAATTAATTCGAAGATTGCTAGCTACAATTAAATGGTGATTCAATGTTTGGACATAATATAGGTTTCCGAAACCATTATTAAGATAGTCTTGATAATATATGTCTAAAACTATGAATCACAAGACATGTAAGTTGTAGAGATCCATCCATCATGGATCTTAGCAAGCTAGTGGGAGCTATAAGCGTCTTATGAGAGAAAGGTCAAACCGTTTGCTTTCTCATAAAGATGTAAATGAATCTTTTGTTTACTAGGTTTACAAAAGATTAGTGGGAGTTAGTCATATTCCTAAATTTGTATGTATATATATATATAAATATATATGTGATATATATGAATGTATATATGATTTATTAATTTTGGAAATGAAATGAATACTTCTTCGTTAAAGTTATGACTTTAAACATTCGTTAAAGTTATGACTTTAAACATTCTATAAAGATAGAATGTATATGGGAGACATAGTCTATATACATGGGATGGAAATCTATATTGATAGATTTTAGGATATAATTTGATTATATCAATCCCTAATAATAGACAAAAGATGCTAGGAAGTTTCTCATATGATGATAAACTTTAATCAGAAGAACAACTCTAGTGAGACTAGGAGGTAGCTCTTCTCAAAGGGAACGTACCCTTTGACTCCCAAAGAAATAATGCGTAAATAAGAATCCTTTATGCATACGCATAAAGGTGATTTATGTATTTCATATTATATGAAAAACATTGATATGATTTATGTATTTCATATTATATGAAAAACATTGATATGAGTTGTACCTAGAACGGTACAAGACGATATCAGTGCAAGCCCAGGATCAGAACCATGGCAACTGTCAAGTGAGTCCTTAAGTATTTAAGAAATACTAAAGGATAGATTCCTCAAAGAATGAGGAAGAATTAGAGTAACGTAATGGAAGCGTAAATGTATTAGATTATGAATCTAATCCATCATTGGATGTTTCTTCATTATGAATGAAGAGATAAACAGATATCTCTTTATTATGACTAAAGAGATATTTGGATGGAAACATTAAAGTAATGACTTTGGTGTGTTCCATTATGAATGCAAAATATATTGCCATATAGAAGTTTACAACAGTGTTGTTTGGATGGGAAAGTTCATTTAGTGAACTCTCTATTCGGTTCCAACCAGAAAGTGTATCTAGTGTACTGACACTATGACACTAATGGGGCGATAGCTCAAGCCAGGGAATCAAGGTCTCATCAAGGTCCGAACTCATATGAGAGACTGAACCACATGATTGAGAATCATGTATAATGGTGACGTCGTTATTCTCAAGGTTGCTTCTATGGATAACATATAGATATCCATTGCCTAGGCCTACTATTCAGCCATTTATGAAATGACTACAAAAGAGGTATCATCACTGATGACTAAGCTGATTGGCTCTAGTGCAAGTGGGAGATTGTTGGAAATGTGCCCTAAAACCAATCATGTGATGATACTTTACGGACATTTCACATGTTAAACTAATCTAGTTTAATATAAAGGGCAAAGATTATTGTTTGAGCCGTCTCATATAAATGTTATATGCTTAAACGATAAAGTCCAAGGAATATGTGATTGGAAGAATGTAATCTAATGAAGTTAGATTCATGAGACCATTCTTTCGTAGACACATCCTAAATGTTCCTGATCATAGGATTGCCAATTGGGCATTGACAGTCCGTCAAGATCGGTACGTGCTATGTCTTCTCTCAGGGAGAGTGACTAGTCTCGAGTCATTGGTGTGTGTGACGTCAAGACAAGTACGTAGGTGCTCAGTAGAGAATGAGTTCACTGAACGCGATCAACGAAGAGTTCTCATACTCATGTCACATGAGAACTCATGTTTGGGATAATGCAAATTAGTCCTTTGACCTGAGGCATCACAGTTGTCTTGTGGTTAAGTCCTTGATCTTTGATTATGTCAATGTCACCCCATCGGGGTGTCCACGGCATCGTTGGGGTTAAGCCACTTAGTCATGGAGGCAAGTGAATGCGCAACAAGGGATCTCTAACCTTCAAACCGTTTGAGGGAGAATACTCTATGATATGATTTAGAATCTCTGGCCAGAGTATGAATGAGATTTAGAAAAGTCGTTCTAAATCACATTTAAGGAAATCATATAAGAACACGAATCACATTGGATAGTAGACATGAATAAATAAACTATCAAACCAAACAATGTGGTCAGGAGTATTAGATTAGAGAAAGACCGTATTGCATTTGTAATCCTAAACTGAATAGGTTCTTAACCTCTTCTGATTAGCTTGGGTAACCATGACATACGGCTAGGTGTCACTCATGGTTTGTGGAAGCCCTAAAAGTGTATTATCACTAAAGGGAGAATTGAAAGTAAGTTTCAATTCATAATCGATTTGAAAGAGTTTTGATCGCCCACTGCCTCGCTAAAAGGAACCTAATGGATCGTACACCGTATAAGGTGGAGATGGATGAAACAAACTAAATGAGTAAGAACAATTGAATAGTTTAATTATTTATGGCAAGGATTAATTAATATGTTAATTAATCAAACGAATAAGTTCGTTAAAGACCTCGGGATAGGTTTTGGACCTTAAGGCCCAATGGGCTTCGAACGTCAAGCCCATTGACTTAAGTTGTATGACAACTTAATGAATAATGATTCACTAAGACCCAAAAGCCCAAACAACCCCCCATGGCCGGCCATATAGAGAAAGGGTAGTGAACTTGCTTTAATTACAAGTTTGCCACTCAAATGAATAAAGGTATAAATATGACTTTATAGCCTTTTATTCATTAAGGGTTTGTTTTGGGGAAAATTGGTGAGAATTGTCTCTCCATTTCTCTCTAGAAAAGCCGGCCACCATGGAAGTTGTAGCTAGCCATCTATTCTTCCATGGTCACTCATTTATCATCCATGCTCTCCTTGGTGTAGATCCATCCAATTCCATGGATCTAAGATGCAAGGAATGAAGGCCCTATCTCTTGGGTGATTAGCCTTTGTTTAAATACAAAGAGGAATCTACAAAGGTATATATTTCAACTCACTTTGTTTTGAGTTGATTAATGGTTCACCAATCTACTAGGCTTTGAATTTCTTGGTTAATGTTTTGTTTTTAAGTGCATGCTAGCATGATTCCGCCTTTAATTGTTAATTGCATGCTATATGATGTTGCTTAAATGAACATGTTTTCACAAAATTTTCCTTCAATTCTTGCTCTAGTGTAGCTTGTTTGTAGAGGTATTCTCGGGGGGGAAGAAAGCTGAGTATTTCGAGAGGCTTCGTTGGGAGTGCCTTCTCAGATATAAGGAAGGGTTGAGCATTTTTGCAGGTCTGCCTGTCCGTTGAGGATGGAGGTCGACATATATAGGAGTCTCCCTAACAAGGAGTAATACTATTCTTTTACCCTGCTTGGTCATAGCACTGTAGTGGGAGCTGCCAGCTTCACGTGTTTTAACTCTGTCAGAGCACTTTGAAAAAGTGATCGTGGTATCTGGAAAGCTGATGTTACGTGTGAAGATTACAAACAAGCTTTATCCAAGGAGATCTGGCTCTCGAAGTTGAGAAAGCGGTGTGAGGATTACAGACAAGCTTTATCTAAGGGGCTCTGGAAGTTGAGAAAGCGGTGCCTCTTCGATTTTTGAACAAGCAATCCTATCGGGGATCTGTCTCTCGAGATTCGGAGAACGGTACCTTTTCGATTTTTGAGAAAGCAATCCTGCTAGGAGTTTGGCTCTCGAGATTCGGAGAGCGGTGTCTCGTCGCTTTTTGAGAAAGTAATCAAGTTGGGAGTCTGGCTCTCGAGATTCGGAAGACGGTGCCTCTTCGATCTTGAAGCAAGTAATCTTGTTGGGAGTGTTTTCTCGAATGTGAGTAAAGGTTAGGCCTGTTTGCTAGTCTACCTTGCCACGGAGCACAGAGGCTGACCCATAGGGACTTTCCAATTATCCAGCAATGGTCCTGTTCCTTTACCCTTGTGGGTAATAATATGGTAGCTAGACCTTCAAAATTTATGTGTCTAAACTTTGTTAGTGCTGTTTCTTTGCTATTCTTTTACCCTTCTTGGTCATAGCGATGTAATGGGAGCTGCAAGCTTCACGTGTCTAAACTTTGTCAGAGATTTTTGGCAAAGTTATCTGTGGTACCCGTGAGCTGATGTTGCGTGTGGAAAGTGAATGATTGAACAGTAACATTCACGTGCTTTCTACTTCACTAGAAATCTTCGACAGAATGCCCGTAATTTCCGCAAAGTTGAGTGTGCATGTGACAGGTGCTGACAAGGCTGAAAAAGCAGGTGCCTCTTCGATTTCTGAGATCGGCCCTCGTGGTCTCTGAGCAGCCCAGCTTTTGAGAAATCAAGCGCCTCTTCGATTTCTGCGATCGACCTTCGTGGTCTTTGAGCAGCCCAGCTTTTGAGAAAGCAAACGCCTCTTCGATTCCTGAGATCGGCCCTCGTGGTCTCTGAGCAGCCCAGTTTTTGAGAAAACAAACGCCTTTTTGATTTCTGAGCAGGCGCTTCTTCGATTTCTGAAGCTCCATCGAGTGCGGATTTTTATAGAAGCTGGTATTAAGTTCCAAAGCACACTTGAATCTCCACCAGTAGAAGCTCCATTCTTGCATTTCTAAGATCTTGATTTGTCCGACCTCTTTTCTCTTCAACACCTTTGAAAATGTCTGGCCTCTCCGACCGTTGTTTTGACTTGAACCTTGTTGAAGAGGCAGCCACGCCTTCTCCAGACAACATATGGCGCCCATCCTTCTTATCCCCTACTGGTCCTCTTACCGTTGGGGATTCCGTGATGAAGAATAATATGACCGCTGCGGTGGTGGCCAGGAACCTTCTCACTCCCAAAGATAACAGACTAATTTCCAAACGGTCTGATGAGTTGGCTGTTAAGGATTCTCTGGCTCTCAGTGTTCAATGTGCAGGTTCTGTGTCTAATATGGCCCAACGCCTATTTGCTCGAACCCGCCAAGTTGAATCATTGGCGGCTGAAGTGATGAGTCTTAAACAAGAGATTAGAGGGCTCAAGCATGAGAATAAACAGTTGCACCGGCTCGCTCATGACTATGCTACAAACATGAAGAGGAAGCTTGACCAGATGAAGGAATCTGATGGTCAGATTTTACGTGATCATCAGAGGTTTGTGGGTTTGTTCCAAAGGCATTTATTGCCTTCGTCTTCTGGGGCTGTACCGCGTAATGAAGCTCCAAATGATCAACCTCTGATGCCTCCTCCTTCTAGGGTGCTGTCCAGTACTGAGGCTCCGAATGATCCCCCTCCGGTGCCTTCTCTTTCTGGGGCTCTGCCGACTGCTGAGACTTCTCCTAAGCAACCTTTGTGAAGGCTCCCTCTTGTTTGTTTATTTTGACTCGTGTATATGTACATATTTGTAACTTCTTAGAGATATCAATAAATAAGCTTTGTTTCATTTCAACGTATTGTGTTAAATACACCAAAGCCTTCTTCACTAAGTTCTTTGAATTTTTCTTTTGTTGAAGCTTGTATGTTGAAGCTTTGTGAGTGGAGCATGTAGGTTGAGGTAGTGTTCCCTTAATTTCCCGAGTGGGGAAAACTTCTCGATTGGAGACTTGAAAAATCCAAGTCACTGAGTCGGGTCGGCTATATGAATCTTAGAACGCCATTGTGCTCGATCCTGTGTCATGTCCTCCGTTAGATCCAAGTACTCTAAGTCTTTTCTTAGAGTCTCTTCCAAAGTTTTCCTAGGTCTTCCTCTACCCCTTCGGCCCTGAACCTCTGTTCCGTAGTCGCATCTTCTAACCGGAGCGTCAGTAGGCCTTCTTTGCACATGTCCAAACCACCGTAACCGATTTTCTCTCAGTTTTCCTTCAATTTCGGCTACTCCTACTTTACCTCGGATATCCTCATTCCTAATCTTATCCTTTCTTGTGTGCCCACACATCCAACGAAGCATCCTCATCTCCGCTACACCCATTTTGTGTACGTGTTGGTGCTTCACCGCCCAACATTCTGTGCCATACAGCATCGCCAGCCTTATTGCCGTCCTATAAAATTTTCCCTTAAGCTTCAGTGGCATACAACGATCACACAACACGCTGGATGCACTCTTCCACTTCATCCATCCAGCTTGTATTCTATGGTTGAGATCTCCATCTAATTCTCCGTTCTTTTGCAAGATAGATCCTAGGTAGCGAAAACGGTCGCTCTTTGGTATTTCCTGTTCTCCGATCCTCACCCCTAACTCATTTTGGCCTCCATTTGCACTGAACTTGCACTCCATATATTCTGTCTTTGATCGGCTTAGGCGAAGACCTTTAGATTCCAACATTTCTCTCCAAAGGTTAAGCTTCGCATTTACCCCTTCCTGAGTTTCATCTATCAACACTATATCGTCTGCGAAAAGCATACACCAAGGAATATCATCTTGAATATGTCCTGTTAACTCATCCATTACCAACGCAAAAAGGTAAGGACTTAAGGATGAGCCTTGATGTAATCCTACAGTTATGGGGAAGCTTTCGATTTGTCCTTCATGAGTTCTTACGGCAGTCTTTGCTCCTTCATACATATCCTTTATAGCTTGGATATATGCTACTCGTACTCCTTTCTTCTCTAAAATCCTCCAAATAATGTCTCTTGGGACCCTATCATACGCTTTTTCCAAATCTATAAAGACCATGTGTAAATCCTTTTTCCCATCTCTATATCTTTCCATCAATCTTCGTAAGAGATAGATTGCCTCCATGGTTGAGTGCCCTGGCATAAACCCGAATTGGTTGTCCGAAACCCGTGTCTCTTGCCTCAATCTATGCTCAATGACTCTCTCCCAGAGCTTCATTGTATGACTCATTAGCTTAATACCCCTATAGTTCATGCAATTTTGTACGTCGCCCTTATTCTTGTAAATAGGCACCAAGGTGCTCTTTCGCCACTCGTTTGGCATCTTCTTCATTTTCAAAATCCTATTGAAAAGGTCAGTGAGCCATGCTATACCTGTCTCTCCCAAGGCTTTCCACACTTCAATCGGTATATCGTCTGGGCTCACTGCTTTTCTATGCTTCATCTTCTTCGAAGCTACAACCACTTCTTCCTTCCTGATTCGACGATAAAAGGAGTAGTTTCTACACTCTTCTGAGTTACTCAACTCCCCTAAAAGAGTACTCCTTTCATGTCCTTCATTGAAAAGATTATGAAAATAACCTCTCCATCTGTCTTTGACCGCGTTCTCTGTAGCAAGAACTTTTCCATCCTCATCCTTGATGCACCTCACTTGGTTTAGGTCCCTTGTCTTCTTTTCCCTTGCTCTAGCTAGTTTATAGATATCCAACTCTCCTTCTTTGGTATCTAGTCGCTTATACATATCGTCATAAGCCACTAACTTAGCTTCTCTCACAGCTTTCTTCGCCTCTTGCTTCGCTCTTCTATACCTTTCACCATTTTCATTGGTCTTATCCTTGTATAAGGCTTTACAACATTCCTTCTTAGCCTTCACCTTTGTTTGTACCTCCTCATTCCACCACCAAGATTCCTTTTGGTGTGGAGCAAAGCCCTTGGACTCTCCTAATACCTCTTTTGCTACTTTTCGGAGATAGCAACTTGATGCAGGTTTTATAAGGCAAAGACATAGCCCATTTTCCTTCCCTATGTTACTAGTGAAAAAGAAAGAGAGCACCTCGAGAATGTGTATAGACTATAGAGAGCTCAATGCACTCACCATTAAGGATTAAGTACCTCATACCCCTTATCAATGATCTATTGGATGAATTGCATAGATCTTTCTACTTCTCTAAGTAAGACTTGAGGTCTGGATATCACCATATCTTAATGCAACCTGGAGACATTGAGAAAACTGCCTTTAGGACTCATGAGGGCCACTATTAGTTCCTAGTAATGCCTTTTCGGCTTACAAATGCTCCTGCTACATTCCAGAGCTTAATGAATGATTTGTTTAAACCTCACTTTAGGAAATTTGTGTTAGTCTTCTTTGATGACATCCTCATCTATAGCAAGACCTAGGAAACCCATTTAGCTCACTTGCAGGTGGTGTTTGAGATAATGAAGCACAACCAACTCTTCCTCAAAAAATCCAAATGTTCTTTTGGCCAAGGTACAGTTAAGCATTTGGGACACTTTGTCTCTAAAGAGGGAGTAGCACCTAACCCTGAGAAAATACAAGCTAAGAGGGAGTAGCACCTAACCTTGGGATTCTGGCTATTATAGGAAGTTTGTGCCATGCTATGGAAAAATTTGCCAGCCCTTATACCAATTGATAAGAAATGATGGGTTCCATTGGGATACAGAAGCTAAATAAACCTTTGGAAGACTTAAAGTTGCCATGATCTCTCCACAGGTACTTACCCTACTAGATTTCTCCAAGCCATTTGAGCTAAAGTGTGATGCATTAGGCTGTGGCATTAGGGATGTGCTGCAACAATGCGGGAATTGCTTTTTCAAGCCAATCATTGGGATCAAGGAATCAAGCACTCTCTACTTATGAGAGAGAGTTAATTACAGTGGTTTTTGCAATGAGAAAGTGTCAGAATTACTTGCAGGGTAGGCATTTCATAATTAAGACTGACCACAAGAATCTTAAGTATTTCTTGCATCAAAGAGCCAATACTGCATTTCAACATAAGTGGGTTTCCAAGTCATTGGGGTATGACTATGAAATATAGTTCGAAAATGGTTCCGAAAATGCAGTTGCAGATGCAATATCTAGATTGTAGGGTGCAGCTCAGTTACCAGAAATCTCTTCTCAATCTATTGGGGAATGCAATGCTATTTCGTACCCTTACCATGGATGGATAGATGAGTTGAGAATGAACACTGAACATGATGAGCGATTATAGAAAAAAAGAAAGAAGTGGTTAATTCTTCAATGAGTGGCACAGGTAGTTCAGCTTTGAGAAAGTACACTATTGACACTGGTTTCTTGCTTTACAAGAAAAAGGTTGTGTTGAGCTCTCACTCTGAGTGGAGAAAGAATATTGTAGAAGAGCACCATTACACTCCCTCTGCTGGCCATTGCACTCCCAAAGCCTAACTGAGCCAGTAGAGCTTTTAAGTTGGTCTTTCGACGGAGAACCTTTGTTGCAACCTTCTTGCTTTCTCCTCTGGTTCAAGCGTAGGATGATGTAAAGCCTTGGAAATATTCAGGTATCAAATCGTATCAAGTCTGAACGATTTCACAATTGTCCAAATTTAGGGAAATTTAATAGGATAGCAGATCGACACTATTCTAATACTTAGAAAATAGCAGCTTGCACAATGTATTGCGTGGCAATCTAAGATCGAAATGAAAGTATTATGAAAAGATCCTTCTCATCTCAAGATTTTGCTTTCGGTATATTTTTTTTGTCCATCTTCAGTGGCACAGCTTCTAGCCCTTCTATTGAGAGGTAAATTGTCTCACTGCATATTGATAGTAACAGTGAATAAATTTACATCCGTGAGACACGAATTTGTAAACACATTCCTCGTCAAGAATTGGTAAATAGTAGCATAACTATTCTTAATGAATTTTAGTTACATAATCTTCGTTTTCCAACTACACCAGCGAAACCCCGAACTTCAAGGACCAAACTCGGAATTTATTCACAGTAAGAACCAAAGCATCAGCCGCAGATTGCGTTTCATGGAGTGGAGATGAGTCCATACAACGGTAAAAATGTTGCCTCGCTTCATAATTTATTGGCATACAAAATCGGAGTAGAAAGCTAGGACTGTCCTCCTTTGACAGTTCTGAATGCTTAGTAGTTCCACATCAAAAACTTCAAACTGTTTCGAGCTGAAGAAGGTGGACGGTCCGACCTGTAAAACCAATCGTCTTTTATCAAGTATACGAGGAAATTCAAACACAAAAATACTTGGTACTAGTTCGTGCAACAAAAACATCCTCAACTCCAACTTTGGGTTTTCGGTAAATAGGATCTCTTGTATAAAAGAACTAATCTAATGATCTAATGTGTTCATGTCATTCTGGGGTTGTCAAGGATTTTGGAGGGTTAACATTCATGATATTCTTGCATTTCAAGACCAAATCCGCCTGAAATACAGACAACAACATTTCTGTTGAGACCTTGATCTTCAAATTCTCAAGTCCTGAGATGTTGAACAATGGATCAAAACTCACAGGGTTGGATGGCAAAGCAGCCAGGACAGTTGGATCTATGGGTGCAGAGTTTGCAGTATTCATGCTCAAATAGAGAAGATATTACGAATTCAAAGAATTTTGGTGAACCTTAAACTAAGTTATCACAGTATAGAGGACTGCCTTCAAAATGCAGGTAAAAGGAAAGGACAACAATTGAAATAGTAACTTGAAATCGCAAGTCTTCTAAAACTTTGCCTCCTAGGCCATGTCGTAAATATCTTAGGTGAGGTGAACTACGCAAGAATAAAACGGACACAAGTACACAAACTACTCGTAGAAGGCTACTCATTTCAACATTTTATAATGAGTTCCGAAACTTCTTGGACTACGGAGTCTTTCCTGGAGCCATTTACAGTTTGTTTGAATGCTCCAACATGTTTAGCATGCCTTATTCGTTATGGATACCAATCAACCAATAAGATTGAAATTACGAGAGGAAGAGAATGCAAGTACACACTATGGAACAATACCAACTTATCAGTAAACCAAGAAAATTAGAGATTTGAGTAAACTGACTGGCGGTCCAAGTTCTGGTGGAATGATTATTCTTCTTTTCCCTCCAGGTTTCATGTCACGAATTCCTTCTTCAAATCCTGCAGTACTTCCTAGTTTAGCAACTTTAACTACTAGTTATCTTTTCCTCCTCCCTCTTCGCCACCTCTTCTCCGTTTCGTTCTCAGGGTGGAGAAGAGGGGTCAGGGCAAAGGACAAAGTACACAAGATTTGATGAACTTGAGAGTTGATTGCACTTTTAACCTGGGACCAATGCATTTGTGCCCATGCGGATTCTGGCCGGAGAACCCTGCGTGTAACTGCTGTCAATACGCCGGCCTGACTCGTTGTATCCAATATAGTGGAACATCACCTGCAAAGTATCTTGAATCAGAGGTGCTCATAACTTAACTGTCACCTTTTACCCTTTTTGGGTAAATTTTTCAAATTCTAGTATTATTCAGAGAGGAAAACAACAGCTTTTAAAAAGCATGAAAGAAAAACCTGTTGACCAGCCTCTGGGCAATCACCTTCACCAACTACAAAATCCCGAAATATAAGCCCCGAGTCTCGTGTGATGTAGTTTGGTGGCGTTACTACCTGAACCTGAAAACCTGATACACACGTTCATATATACATATTGATTCTGCTGGGATCCATAAAAAAACAATGACTCAGTAACAGCAGATTAATTAGAGGAAACAATATATCGAGAGTTTGTATTTGTAAAGGCAACAGTGATACAAACCTTCTCTAATGAAACTTGGAAAGTCTTCGGGTGCATTATTTTCTTTCTGTATCCGCTTGTTTTGTTCAAGTAAGCGCCTTTCATCAAATGGACTTTTACTCTTTGTCTTTGCAGAAGAAGATAAATTTGGAAACAAGCTAGTTGTGACCGAAAGAAATAGGAGAAGCCTCCGACTCAAATTCTCTTCGTAATGTGATATGCCACGGCTCTTTTCCCCAGTTCTGCAAAGCAAAGGTTTATGTAACAGGAATTTTTGTTATTCATCAACAGAATAAAGGGGTAAGGCTAGCCGACATTCACCTCTCCCAGACCCTGCGTAAAGCGGGAGCCTTGTGCACTGGGTACGACGACGATCAACAGAATAAAGGGGGGCAAAAACTAGATAAAATTTGTAAACCGATTAAAGAAAATCTAACCTGTGATGTCTCGAGTCATGACTCGAGCAGCATTGTATTATTTGGTTATTCTGATTCAAATGAATCCTTAGTAAGGGAGCTGGAAGAATTCTGTTTGTCAGTAAGTTGATATTGACAAGAAAGATAACAAAAACATATCTACGCTCACGGTTTAGCTGCTGATAAAAAAGAGAGTGAAAATTTTATAAAGTCAGCATATGGAAATAGTAAGAATTTGGCAAGTTTCATAGCTTCATTCAGTCTTACTGCATTGCTATTCTTCGAGTCAATTTTCTTTGAAGTGGCTTCTCGTGTTAGAAAGGAATAGCGGAGACGTTTAAGTTGAAACTCTTATAGCTATGGCCATTATCATGGACACGCCCAGAACCACCCCAGGAAGAAACCTCAAGCCCCTCACAGTCTCACCCCACCATTTTCGGGTTATCAATTTCTCTATACAGGATGGGGTTGGACGCAGAGGAGGGTTTTAACTTGATATACATTGTTGATTCATTCTCGAATATCTTTAAGCTTTTGCAGCTCTTCAACTAGTTTTTAGTAGGCATCAGAAAATCTAATTTAACAGAAAGCCAAGTCCTTGAGACACCACTTTCCTTCGCTTTCGAAAACTTATTGCATTGTAATTGACAAAGACACTAGATTACCATACGCTGCAAACAAGATAATTAGAGGCAGTTTTTCGTAAACAATTTCTGGGCCTTTCAATAAACTAAAAGTTGCAGTAGCAAAACAGAGAAAAGCCAAGAAAGTAGAAACATTAAGGAAAATAAAAAGCACAATTTAAAGGCATGTACGTTTCTTGTATAAATCAAATTCCAACCCACTAACATTATCCTGTAGAGAAATGATTTCCGCACGCTCGTTTCTCATTTTGCACAACCTCGTTTATTTTTGTCCATCGATCCTCCAATGGTTTATCTAATTCAAATAACAAGTGTGCGGGGAGAACGAGTGTGCGGAAATCACTTCTCGATCCAATATTCTACATACATACATACATACATACATACATACATAGAGAGAGAGAGATTACAGGGTTTAAAAGCGAGAGAAGAGGGAATCATCAGCATGGCTCGGCTCGAGCTTTAAGCTTCCGGCATGTATGGGAGTTGGCCAAACACACACACAGAAGGAAAGAAACCGTTATTTGGTGATGTTATCTCTTCAGATTGCTGGTTAAGAGGCAAATAAGTAAATATCATTTAACTCCCCAATGGTTCTTGTTATGTCATTTCCTCCCCTCAAGCTTCTTCAATATTGCCTGGAGGGGTCCAGGCTGACCCAGACCCATCTTTCTTCTCTTGGGGTCCAATTCGATCCAAATATGTCTATTCGGATTAAGCCCAACCGAAAACGCACTTCAAGCTCATAAAGGGCATTTTTTTTTTTTTTTTTTTTTTTTTTTAAGTACATCAATAGTTTTACACTAGGATGAGAAGTTCAACCTAATTTGGTATTGAATTCACCATCCACTAGATTTGAACATAAGACCTCTCACTTTCAAGTGGATAGAAATATCACCAGACCGTAGTACTGAGTGGTCTTATAAATTGGATTTAGATGCCCGAAATTTTCAATATGTTCAATGCATATAGATCACTAAACAATCTTCAATTTGATTAGTTTTTTGTATATAATGATATTTAAAGAGAATTGTAATTGACACTGTAAAAATATAATTGTACGCTCAAAATTTTTTATATTTAAAAAATAGTTTCCTATTTAAATAGTGATTTAAAAAATAAACAGTTTTGATTATGACATGTGGCTGTATAAATTCCTTGACCACAAGTAGATGAGAAAGAGGGTGCACTTATCGTTGATGAGAAAGGAGGTGGACTTAGGTATAATTCATTGAACAATGGTTTAAAATACAAAGATCTTGTAGCTCAAGTGGGTAGGAATATTTATCAATCCTTATTCTTTTTGTATAGTTCATAATTGGACCCACACAAAACTGAAAATGGAGCAATAGGCCGACTGTAATCTTGACCCCGTAACCCGTTAGTCGAAACATGTTCTGTGTTCTCCCTAGCATTATTTTTTCCCAAATGCAACTCAAACCCTAGTAGTAAAATTAAACCTTAGAAATGCTTTCTAAACATCCAAAATGGTCCAACAGAGAAAACAAATGTTCATCAAATGTGTAAATAAAATTGATAAACAGATAATACTTTGAGCTAGAACAGCATGAAAAATCCATCTTTCCATAACTCTCCATCAAGCATTGCAATTGTACCATCACCTAAACGAATTAGCAGAGATGTGTTGCGCTCTTGATCGGTCCATTGATGCCACTTTTTGAAGCCTAATCTGCTCTCTAAATTTCGCTATGAACTCGCCCGCCTTCTTATCAACCTCTGAGTCTGCTGCTCCAACATCCACAGAGTTACTACATGTAGCCGCAGCGGCAGCAGCAAGAGCGTCATCTTCGCCTTCATCATCCGAGCTTACTTGAAAGTTTTCCGCCTCACTTTCCAAGTCTTCTTCTTCTTCAGACTCTGCAGCCGCATTGCCACGAAATTCTCGCATCTGCTTCTTCCCATGTTTTGGAATTTCTGGCTTTGGCTGCAAGGGATTGCCAAAATCGAGCTTAGTAGTTGCAGTGCCGAGATCTTTCACGTTGGTTCCTCCGTTTTGCATTGTTTCTTTTCTCATAGGTATAAAATCACCAATGTCTCGCATCTTCTCAACCTTTTCAGGAGTGGTAAGTCTACTACCTCTGATAGTTCTAACCGATTTTCCCCTTGATGAGGATTTGGTGAGGCTTGCAGGTTTAGTATTCAATCCCAAAAAACCTTGCCCCAATTCTTTGCTTTTCAATTGCTCCTCCTCACTTCCGCTTCTGCTTCCTCTTCCGCTTCCACTTCTGCTTCCGCTTCTGCTTCCACTCAAATCCTTCAAGTAATTTTCTGAGGATTTACTGAGGCTTGCAGGTTTCGTATTCAATCCCAAAAATCCTTGCCCCAGATCTTTGCTTTTCAATTGCTCCTCCTCACTTCCGCTTCTGCTTCTGCTTCCGCTCAAATCCTTCAAGTAATTTTCTGAGGATTTACTGAGGCTTGCAGGTTTCGTATTCAATCCCAAAAATCCTTGCCCCAGATCTTTGCTGTTCAATTGCTCCTCCTCACTTCCGCTTCCGCTTCTGCTTCCACTCAAATCCTTCAAGTAATTTTCTGAGGATTTACCGAGGCTTGCAGGTTTCGTATTCAATCCCAAAAATCCATGCCCCAATTCTTTGCTTTTCAATTGCTCCTCCTCACTTCCGCTTCTGCTTCCTCTTCCGCTTCCACTTCTGCTTCCGCTTCTGCTTCCACTCAAATCCTTCAAGTAATTTTCTGAGGATTTACTGAGGCTTGCAGGTTTCGTATTCAATCCCAAAAAACCTTGCCCCAGATCTTTGCTTTTCAATTGCTCCTCCTCACTTCCGCTTCTGCTTCTGCTTCCGCTCAAATCCTTCAAGTAATTTTCTGAGGATTTACTGAGGCTTGCAGGTTTCGTATTCAATCCCAAAAATCCTTGCCCCAGATCTTTGCTGTTCAATTGCTCCTCCTCACTTCCGCTTCCGCTTCTGCTTCCACTCAAATCCTTCAAGTAATTTTCTGAGGATTTACCGAGGCTTGCAGGTTTCGTATTCAATCCCAAAAATCCATGCCCCAATTCTTTGCTTTTCAATTGCTCCTCCTCACTTCCGCTTCCGCTTCCGCTTCCGCTTCCCCTTCTGCTTCCCCTTCCGCTTCCACTAGCCCTTCCGCTTCCACTTCCACTTCTGCTCCCACTCAAATCCTTCAAGTAATTTTCTGAGCTTCTCCTCAAGTCCTCCTCATGGAAAGAACCAATGCTATAGCCCCGCGAATGCAACGCACTCAATGAAGCTTTTTCATTCATTGGTTTTGGTGGTGATGATGCAAATCCTGAAGGAGAAGAAGACCCTTGAGAATGGGAACTCTTTCTTTTCTTTACCTTCTCCGACTTTGAGTTAAGCACCTCCGAAGACATGGAGAGCGCTGAAGAGTCTTCTTTTGGGGAAGAAGACAGAGAACTAGTTTGAGAAGAAGACTCAGAAGTAAAGGACAATGCGGACTGGAAAGACGGAGTTTTCATTGATTCAAATTGAGTTTCATCGACGGAGAGCGGCCTCAAATGCGATGGACGAGCATTACCACCTACTCTTTTCCCCCTCTCCATCTTTCCAGAACCCGAACGCCAATTAACCGGAGAAGGTGACGCAGCGGCTTCATTTAACTTATCTTCCAAATTTAGAGGACCCATATCCCCATTCCTAACCCCATCAGAGCTATTAAAAGAACCCTTAGAACCTAAACTAAACTCACCCCTAGCAACAAACTCAGAACTATCATGGCTTTTTACCCTCGATTTCAAACTCCGAACGGGCAATCCCAACGGCTGATTATCAGCAATTGATCTGGGTTTTCCCCATTCATCAAGACCATAATTTGGTTCAGCAACAAACACCATTGATTCACCCTGAAAATACCGAGAGTTCCAAGCTTGGGTAACATTTTTCTCTCCATACCCACATGAATTTTCACCCCCACTTTCACAAATCCCCAAACTGGGTTTGCATTGGGCATCAAAAACATTGCTTTCATGACAAGATTCAGACACAGCTGCCACAGGGTTACCCACAAAATACCCAGAATTCCAACTCTGACCCTCTCTTTTCTCACCATACCCAAATGCCTGTTCACACTCGCCCTCAAAACTCGACGAAACGGGAAAAAATCTAGGCACGTAAGAGTCAGAACTACCTACATTTGAGCTATTTTCAATCCCCATTTCAGCGCTATTTCTTCTGCTGAACAAGCCGTAGGACACGGCAATGCCGACGACGATAACGTGAATGAGCTCCCAGAACTTGGTGAGGATCGTGTGGTTGATGAATTCGGGAGCTTGTGAGGGAAAAAGTGGAAGAAGGACGATGAAAACGGCAAGGGTAAGAGCTTTAAGGAGAAAGTGCATGGTGTACGACTTACCGTGTCGAATCGGGTTTCGGTGAGGTTCTGGGCGCGGATCGGAGACTGGGAAGTGGGGTTTTCGGTAGGGGATGGAGTCCGCCATTGATGAGCAGGTGAGCTTCTGCGGAGCTTTTGGATTTTGTGTGAAGCAAGGAAGACTTTGCAGGCACGGAAGAAGAAAGAGTGGAAAAAAGTGTGAGGAGGGGAAAGGATTTCAAAAAGTGGAGTGTAAAATTATTACCGATTAGTTGAAATGACGCTATTAGCCCTGCGTTTTGTGCGGTTTTACGGGATTTTATGCGATGTGGTGATCTGATCTGTTGGGTCTTGGAGGTCATTTGACCAAAAGACAAAACGAAAGCAAATTTGTGGAACAATGTAAACGACAGCGTCCTAGTTGAAAAACGATGCGGCCCTTCCGTTAATTACGGAGGAACATAAAAGTCGTTTAAAGAAAAGAAGAAAAGGAAAATAAATAGAGTGCAACACAAAGCTCATTGAACACCTGACCAAACATAAGTCATCAACTTACAAATTTGATCATACACATCTAGCTTCTTGTTTTTTTTTTCTTTTTCTTTTTTTTTTGTAACAAACGATTGATCGACTGACTGTACAAGACAATGAAAAGAAAGCGATTTTTCACATTCTATTTTTGTTTTAACACTCATTCCTCTATTTCTAGTCGTATGGTGAATACATCTAAAAGAATTAGTAGACAAAAACAAACGACTTAGTACAAGGGAGAAAATGATATTGGAATTTTAGTATGTGTATACAAACCAAAATTATTTAACGTTAAATTGAAACTTTATTTAGTTTTATTGATTGGTTTGTTTGTAGATGCGAATGCATCACACGTGTTTTTCTCTACACCTAAATGTGAATTTGAAAAATTTATGTATGAAAAATATGCATAATTTGTTTTTCATTGAACATTTTTTATTTGAGAGAGATTATAATAAGAGTAATGGTCCCTCAACTAAAAATTCATGATTATTGATCTCTTAACTCATCAAAACGTGAAACTATGATCCTTTTATCAACTCTGCTAGAACTTGCGTCAAAATGAGTCACGTGTCACACACGTGGCCCTAAATTAAGGGGCAAATATGGAAAACCAAATGAGAAAAATTGTAGTAATGGTGTCTCAACTTTAATCTAATTGAAGAAATGGTTCCTCAACTTTAACTTAATTGTAGCAATAGTCCTTCCAACATGACTCATTTTGACGGACGAAAAGAACCATAGCTGCACGTTTTAATGAATTAATGACCAATAGTCATGAATTTTTAATTAAGGGACCATTACTCCAATTATATCAAAGTTTAGAAATCATTGCTACAATTTTCTCTTCTAGTAAACTACAGAATTGAAAGGGCCATCAAAGGGTCCGAATTCAAGGTTATCTTTGGGCCGACCTGGGCTCCAGCCCAATTTACACAGTTTGGTTCACCTGGCGTGTCACTTTCTCGGGAAAATGTTTCCTCAAGTCTTCTCCAATTGCCAGGTGAGAAAATCACAGTGAAAAAGGAGAAAGAGAAAAATGGCAGGAACGGAGGAATTTGTGGAAGCAGATAATGCAGAGGCCATAATCAACAGAATCGAACAAAAGTCTCGAAAGATCGAGAGCTTACTCAAACAGTAACACTCTAATCCTTTCCCCTTTTTTCATACAATTTTCTGTAAAACCCCGTAATAATTTGATAATTCGACAAAAACATCAACTGTTGGATCCGTTTTTCATCTAGGTACAAGACAGTGGAAGCTCTAAAAACTGCTCTTGAAGGATCGCCTCTCAACACCAAAGACGAGCGCTGCAAGGTTTGTCTTTTCTCTTTTTCCAATCTTCTGTTTGGCTGCCGAGAAAATCAATCGATGGAAAAGAAAATTGATGTGCAAGTTGAGATCTTTAGTTTTCCTTTTCCAGTGGGTTTCTTTGGTACCAATCAGAATTCTCCCCTGTTTAATTATACTTCAATTGTTCTGTTTATTTATTTTTGAGTTTTGCAGTCTGCAAATTGGATAATGGTGCATAGAGCTATCATGGCTATAAAAGATGTGGATGCAATGTTTTCTTCTTTGGATCCCGAGTACTACGACATTCTCATGAAGTGAGTGGTTATACTTTATGAATGCCATCCAATTTTGCTTTCGAGTTTTTGACGTAATCCATTGAATTGAAATTTGAAATTGATGTAGATAATTAACTGTTTTGTTAGAAGTTGGTTTTGTATAGATTTGTTTTCTGTATATAACACGGATGTCGTTAGCAGTTGTAATAGTTTTATTGCACGATTCAATGAGCTTAGAATCATTGGAATTTCTTTAACCAAATATAGAGTACATGTAATGAGTATACTGCAGTGTTTGAGTTAAACTGGTCTAGAATTTCCCATACGGAGAACCAAAGTGTCGTGAGCAATAGAAAATTAGAAATGAACTTGAATTTGACTAGGTAGACTTTTGCTTTGTTAGGGTACGAAGAAACAGGGGCCTTAACCATCCATCATTCAGGCCTTAGAGAGATTTATTTGAATCAAATATGGCAGTTGAATATCTAACTTACAACGGAACTTTGCTCTTTATTTTCCAAAATCTCATTGTTCTATATTTTTGAAGGATCCTAACTTGTATTATTAGTGAATGAGATTAAGGGAAATTCAAGAACAAGGTTCCGTTTTAAGTTCGTGACAGCATTGCATCCTCGCAAGGCCTAATCCTATGCTCTTTAGTCTTTCCGGGGATTCAACACACTTTGACTGTCTACATTTCACAGCATTTTATTGTTGAGACTGGAACCTAGTGGGAAACGAATAGTCTCATTCTTGGTAATCAAAGTATTGGCTTCATGGAATGTCTAGAAAATAAAATATTGAAATAGGCTTCAAAGTAGAAACTGGGACGTATTATATGTGTCGCACATTCATGTATGTATGTGTATCATATTATACGAAATATATGTAGGTTTCATCTAGTTTGCTTTTGCTTCCCAAGAAGTCAGATTATAGTCGTTAGAGCGTTTCTTATATGCCCTACTTTGGTGAGCAAGTATTCTACCCCAAAGTTTTAGACGATGTTTGGTGTGTGTGTGTGTGTGTGTATTTAAGTTTGTGATTTTGATTTATTGATGTTTTTCTCATGAGTTTTATTTATTATTCTTCCTTTTCCAATAAGGACTGCTCTCCTGCCTTTCGTTTCCCCATCTTTGGTATATATACTGACCTTTAGGACGGTTACAATTTGGGGGTTTCTCTCACTGAAGGTACTTGTATAGAGGATTGTCTACTGGAGACCGGCCTACATGCGACCAGTGCCTTCGGATTCATGAAAAACTAACAGAGAAAGCTGGTTTGGGATGCATATTGCGGTGCCTTGCAGACACTGTGAATACGGTTTGATCTCAAGACAATGTTGATATCCTCACTTAGCAAACTACTGCATGCAGCGTCCTTTCGGTGATTATTACAGAAATTCTACTCCAGATCTTTTGAATGTTGGTTTTATTTCTCTGCTTAAGATATTTCTGCGACACTCAAATCCTCAATACATTTGTGTTTGTAGGCATACTTGATTCCAGAGGACAATTCTAGCGTCTCTCTTTTTACTTCATTTCGTTTGGTTTTGTTTGAAACGGCTTC
This sequence comes from Malus sylvestris, assembly GCF_916048215.2. Classification (NCBI taxonomy): domain Eukaryota; kingdom Viridiplantae; phylum Streptophyta; class Magnoliopsida; order Rosales; family Rosaceae; genus Malus; species Malus sylvestris. The sequence continues at coordinate 25,322,682 of NC_062261.1, forward strand.
ATGTGAATCATAACCCTTAATGTGAGTGAAATTTCAACCAATCTTCATAGAAAAGGAAACGTATTTTATCTGTAGAGAAAATAAGGTGAAGCTAAGTTTTGATCTACTCTCTTTTAGGTACGCGTCTTGGTCTAATGTTATCTTACCAATGTTGAAAGATATCACAAGTTCGAATCACCTTTTCATTAAAAAAAAAATTTCAGAAAAAAGTTCAAGCTTTACGAAGCAAGAAAAAAGCCCTCCACACCCTACTCCCTCCTTTGTTAGAATTGCCACTTTGTTATTTTGTCCAGAGAAGATTTCATCAAGTCCTAATTGAAAAGTTGCCGCCCTTTTAACAAGATATTTATTTTTATATACGCATCAGGCTTAGATTTGTGAGCGATGGTGACTTTTTAAATGTAAGGAGTTTGTGAAAGTATACTGCTTTACTTTAACCTTTATTTTATTGGGTGCTATTAAGGGCAAGTTTTGGCGCAATGGAAATATTGCTTTTTTGTGACCAAAAGTTCATTGGTTTGAGTCAAAAAATGCCTCTTTGGAAAGCAAGGGTAAAGGCTACATAATGTTTCTCTCCCGATCCTCACAAAGCGGGGAGCTTTGTTGACTTGGGATCGCCCCTTATTTTATTGGGTAATTCATAGTCAAACCCCATGATCGAATACATAGCAAGAAGAAAGGGAGAGATTATAACAGTCAAGATCTAATGAAAATTATGAAATAAGTTAACAACAATTGACATTCAAAAGGTTAAGTTATCCACTGAGATTATATAAACAAATTCAGATTATCCTCTGTTAATTACCTTTGAAATTGTCCTACTACTACTTCCAACATATCAAATAACTTGTTTTGACTTGCTCACCAACTTCTTCACTGTGCCTACCATAAAATTAGTAAAAGCCCAAATTTTTTAAAGAAAAAAAAAAGCCAGAGGGGCCTTCAATTACCAAAACCATTTCCTAACATGGTCCACTGCCAAAGACATAGACAACATGTCACATCAGTTTTCCAATTTTCCCCCTACTTGGAACCTGAAATTATCATCGAGGGGCGGAAGCATCAAGCGTTGGATGTTGGATCGGCAATTTTGCCCACGGGCTGATGGGGATAGGGCGTTGGATATTAGGCGGACCATGTTGGCGGGTCGGGGCATTTGCAAGAGTTGTGGAGGAAGCAGGAACAGCAGCAGAAGATGACGAGGATGAGACGGCTACACGCTGGCATGACGGGCACATGGTGAGGGTTGTGGGAGGGTTCATCTGCATGTAGAAGTGTGGTGAGAGTTTGAGTGCTCTAAGCTCTTGCACTTCCTTGTGCAACCTCCTGTTGTCCTCTGTTAGTTTCTCACAGCACCTCTTTAGTAATTCACAATCCACCTCTGTTTGCTTTAACTTAGTCCTGCAGTTAAAACAGAAAACAAAAAATACCATTTTTTAGATGCAACACGTTTGAGGAATATTTATTTATGTATGGGAAACAACTACATCTGGACTCATCTCATTAAATGCTAACACATGAGAATTGTGATACCAAATTGCTACGTTACACAAGAAACCAAAACATAAAATAAAATAAAGATTGCTGCTATTCTTAAACTTCTTAACAAATAATTTAATTACAAATTTGCCAATTTATAAAATAAACCGTTATTAGCATTCTAAAAATTCAATTGTTCAGTCTGCACAAATCATTTTTTTCTTTTTTAAATATAAAAGATTTGAAGTGCAAATGAGAATTTGGAATGGTAATAATAATTCCTTAGAAACAATTTATCTACCCTTTAAACCCTATTTCATCTTTCCATCTCCTTTAAATTAGAGAAAGCAACAAGAAAATAGACTTAGAAGATGACGTTTTCATTCAAGATGTAGAAGACCACGTTTCTATCGAAAAATCTTTAGTTTTAGAAATTCATATATGAAAGGGTATTTTTGGAATAAGTTGGGGCTCGTTGGACATGGCAGCACTCGAAATAAAATAGTCCAAAAGACAATTTCACCCTTGTTTCAGTGAAGAATTTTCTCACCTTGCCCTCCTGTTCTGAAACCAGACCTCCACTTGTCTCGCTCTTAGGTTCAGCTGCTTTGCCAACTCCTGCTTCTGCTTCTGAAACACAAACTAACACCCTTGCTTCACCACCAAATTAACAAAATTGCCACTGTTCGGTCGAGCGGAAAAGACCAAAACACCCTTGAGAAAACAGGAAAATAACTAACCGTATTCAGAGTGTTGTGCTCCTTAAACGTCTCCTCGAGCAGCAGAGACTGCTCCTTCGACAGCCTCAGCTTCTTCCTTGACATGTCGCCGCCGTAGCCGTCTTCGTCGTCGCTGCCGCCGCCGTGGGAGCACGACGTCCTCTCGCCCTCGTTCTCGTCGACGATGGGCTCCCTATCGCTCCTCTTCCCGCTCAGGCTCGACACCGTGCTGTTCGGCGATGAAATCCCGTTTTCTTCCTCGAAATCCGCCATCGACGGCGCCTCGTTCACGTCTATTCCTCCGATAAACGACCTCGTATTTGGGTTTCGATCTGTTCAAGAATTCAAAAGGGCAGGGGTGTAAATAAAGACGTCATTATGGAACAAAACCAATTCATAACTATAAACTTTAAAAAAAAATCTCGTACCGTTTACTTTAAGAAAAAATCACATTTTCCATTACACTATTTATTTTATCCTTTATTTTTGTATTTATACTTAAAAGTCAAAATTTTCATGTCATTTTCATTAATTTTTCTGAAAATAAACCCTCAAAAAATCAGATCTGAAAAGAATTCATAACAATAATTCAAGGAAAATGGGGATTAAAACGTTTAAAAAATCAAGATTACTGAAAAAATAGAGGAAACAAAGAATAATTAATCACCAGGAAATTGGAAGATTTCATTCCATGAAGTTCTGTGAGGGTGATTCTGCATGGGGTGTGAAGGCTTCTCCATGAGATTCAACTGCAAACAAGGCTCACTCTCATTGGGTTTCAATCCCAAGCTCAGACTCGATCCCAACCCCAACCCTTTCATATCTTTCATTTTCTCACTCATTTTCTCAGCAGCCAAACAGAGTAAGAAGAAAAACCCAGCTCCCAGATTACACTGAAAAGCAAGAAAGAATCATTCTTTCCATGTTCGGGTATCTGGGTTGGTTTTGTTCTGATAATCTCCTGTTTGGATTCCAGGAAATTAAAATGGAATTAAAAGGGGCAGAAAAAATGGGTGGGCTTTGGAGCAAAAGGCGTGTCACAGCCTTTTGGCTTTTGCTTTTTGCAGTAAGAGTAAAAGGATGATGGGGACTACATATATTTATATGTGCGGATGTATAGATACAGAGGGGAAGACATAGGTAGGAGGTTGTAGAGTTAATCATGATTTTGTACCAGAGGAGACAGACTCTATTGCCTGTTGGCTCTACCAATGATATGACCTGATGGCTCTATAGGTTTTAGCATTTTTACTACTAGGCTCAGTTACCAACAATTTTTAACCATGATTAGGTGTAGGGTTTTAACCACGGTTAAAATGAGTATAGAAATTGGAAAGTTAATGTTTTTTCCTTTTCTTTTGATAATGAACAGATGATTTTTTTTCATGGAAAAATAAATTTAATTAAAGAGAGAAATTTATAATACAACCGTTTCCAGTACAATCAATCAAATAACCATCTCTAGCGATAGTGGGTAAGAACCTATCCCGAATATGAGTTACCTTTATTGAGTGGCCAACACTAATAATGTGGCATCGGCAAGGAAATTAGCCTCACGAAAGACAATAGACCAAGAGATAAAAGAAAAGGAAGTGGCTAGAGATCTAATGTCTTTAATGATTGTCCTCAGCTGCCAAGGTGTAATACATTTGTTTAAAATGACATCAATGATAAGTTTGGAATCTCATTCAACACACATCTTTGTAAAACCTTTGACATTTGCAAACCTCAAAGCATCACGAAGAGCCAGAACTTCAGCAACATAAATTCTACTTTCTCAAAGATTGTGGGAACCAACCACAATAGGTGAATCGTTAGAGACTCTAATGACAAAACCAGCAGCAACCTTAGAACCCACTAGAGAGCAATCAAAATTAATTTTGAGTTTGGGAGAATGAGGTGGCCATCACTTGATAATTTGAGATGAAACATGAGTTGTAATCTGGGTATAAAATGATCTTATGTTTTTATTGGCAAGGTAATATTAATATTGTCTGCCAACTGTAGCAGCAACCATAAAAACTCTAGCAGAATGCGGCTTGCAATCACGAAAAACAAAATTATTTCTATCATTTCACACTTGCCAACAAATGTGTGAAACCCTAGTAGGCTGAGTTACAAAGTCTTTTTTTCATGCTTTTAATTTTTCAATAATGCTAGAATATCAGGTACTTTTCTCAATTTTTTTAAAATTCAATTGATGTGCCAATGTCCTATTTAATCCAAAAAATAAATAAATAATTAGGCATAGAATGGAGCAACGCAAGGCTCAAGTAGATGAAACACGATAAAATTATCTATAAGTTTTGTTTAATGGAAAATTTTCTAAAAGTTTGAGATAACGATGTGACATCTTCTTACAATAAAGGAAATAATTCGTAGATTACTTTTCAAAAGTAACCTTTTCTTAATTTTTCATATAAATTACAAGTTGATATGTGTGTTGTGAATAATATGTGGATGACCCACATGAATAGTTTGTTACTATTTATGCACAATATTTTTACTATTCATTTGTGGAAAATTTGTAAAGTGAATAGTGCTTTCTTTTGTTTATATAAAGGAAGAAGAGGAGATGAAGTGATGAGGTTCACAGGAGAGAAAGGAAGGAAAAGAAAGAAAGAAAAGAGAGGAAGGAAGAGGAAGAGAGAAAAGAGAGGAAAAGAAGAGGAAATAATAGAGAGAATTATCTTTGTACTCTTATTATTTCAGATTATAATGAAAGCACCACTGTTGCCCCGAGGATGTACTCCAGTCACACTGACTGTAGAGGAACCTCATAAATTTTGTGTTTTGTTTCATTTATTCCACTGCACCCACCGTCGATTTTACAACACGTTATCAGCACGAGAAGCTCTCATGTCAATGGAAAACACAACGCCACAAATCATGTTCACCTCCTTCAGCTGGAATCTCACATATAAGAAATTTTTTTCATTTCATCTTCAAATCTCAGTACAATTGATTTTCTTGAAGCAATTATATATACTGTTGTATGACTGTATATCATCCTTTGCAGAAGCGAAAGAGTACAAACTCAAAATTCGTAGAGAATTTGACAGCCATGTAAACAGCCTCGGAACTCCAACTTGCGGACCTCGGATTGAAATACTTTCTTCTTGAAAGTTATTCGTCTGCTTAGTGTCTACAACATATCAAAATTTCAGAAAACTTTAACGGTGCGATCGTCGCAGATGTCGAAAATACCAAACCAGTTTCCAATTTCCGTAGAAAACTGGACAACCACCTTATGAGTACCAAAATTCCATTTCGGTAGCTCAAATCGAAATTGTTTCTTCACGAAAGTTGTTTGGTATCCTCTTATCCATATCATACTAAATTTTGAACTAAATCTAATGGTTTGATTTTCTCATACGTTGCAGACACTCTTGACTCCAAAACTTATGGGAACCGTTTCGACTTTTTCGAAACTCACTAGAGGAGGAACACCAATTGGAACTTAGTGTTACTATTATTTCGTGGATAACTAAAATGAATTCAAACTGTGAAATAATAATAAAAATAAAAGGGATGAAATAAGAGAAGTGGCGGACCAAGAAAATGAAAAAGCAAAAGATGAGGACTTAATCATTGCATTTTCTGTTTTGGCATATTTATGTGCATGGTGTTGGTTTAAAGCTCATGTCACAAGTTCTATTTATTTAAAGCAATTTATTTACGGTGGGTAGAATTATTACCCTTTGCTTTAAAGCTTTGATATTTATGTGAATGATGCTGAATCAAAGCCCTTGTCACAAGCCTTATTTACTTTAAAGCAATTTATTTACCATGGACGGTTTTACCGCCTATTCTTTAAGTTTTGATGATGCTGAATTAAAGCCCTTGTCACAAGCTCTATTTACTTAAATGCAATTTATTCATTATGGCTGAAATTACCATCTATTGCTTTAATTTATTTATTGTACTTATCTTTTGTTACTATGAATATATACATGACCTGAAGTTCCTTGATCAGATTAGAATCTACAGTTTCTTGATCATCATCATATAAAAATGATTGGACCTGAAGTTCCATCACGCAAAAAGGATCAGGCATGAAGTCCTTTGATCTTGAAGATCAGGACATGAAATCCCTTGATGAGTATCGTAAGTTTGAAGTGCCATAGTACCTCAATTTACTTGTAATAAAAGTCATAAGAGTCTCAGCATACAGACTATTAAACAAGGACCAGAAGTTCCTCATGTCCATACTCAAAATGGTTTAGCAGAAGCATTTATTAAGTGGGTGAAATTGATTACCAACGCTCTGCTCATGAAAACGAAATTGCCAGTTTTCTACATGGGGACATGTAAACTTTACATGATGCATTATTAATTCGGTTAAGACATGTTACCAACCATCAATACTTCTCAGTACAACTCATGTTTGGGAACCAGCCAAGCATTATACTTTTACGAGTTTTTGGTTGTGTTGTCTATGTGCCTGTAAGACTGCCACAACGTACTGAAATGAGGCATCATCGCGGATTAGGCATTGATGTTGAACACCATCTATCATTCAATATTTGGAATCCTTGACTGGGGATATGTTTACCACGTGGTTTGCAGACTATCATTTTGATAAGACAATTTTTTCCACCATTAGAGGGAGAAAATAACATCATTCCAGAAGAACAATGAGAAAATATCATTCCAAAAGAATGATACGAAAATACCGTTCTAGAAGAACGAAGAGAATTTGTCTTATTTTGATTCACGAAGCAAACAATGAGAAAATGAAATAGGAATAATTGAATGATGCAACGAAAGTGATGAAATCATATATACTTGCTGCAAATGTGCCTACAAGAATTGATGTCCCTGTTGGACAAAATAATGAGACAGTAAATGATTTATTTGTTTCACGCCTGAAGCATGGCAGACTTTTAGACTCCAAACGTTTAGTCATTTGAAAGAAGAAGAATATGGCACTACTGAACTATTGCATTCCTGAAGTATAAATGTTGCATGCCAGAAGCATGACAATCGCCGCATGGATACACGTCCCAGATAGGACAATCCACGGACATGGGAATATTGATGTCTCATGCATGAAGCATGATAGACGTATAGGTTCCAATGACTCAACTCCTAGAAGTGGAGATTAAAATCCAAGCTCTATAATGCTCAAGAGGTTATGATCCACATTCTCTAAATTATGACTATCCTGTAAGAGATAGTGTCATGCCCTTGAAGAGGCAATGGATATCCAAAAAAATGAAAAACTTTTATGCATGCGCATGCACGTGAGAATATGGGATCATGGATTAATGATAACCAATGGTAATTTTGGTTTTTACAAGTAGCTACTAAATTCATCAATGAGCTGTGTTAATATTGAGTCATGTTCTTTTGTTCGTCGACAAAAGGAAAATTATTGGTCAAAATGGAGAAAGGCAATTCCATTACAATTTTGTAAGAACGTGGAAAAATGGACCTATATATTTGAATACAATACAAATAGCCAAAAGATGTTGAACCAAGGAGGTTATATATGGGCATTTGTAATACAGTAAAATACACTCACATGATATGACACAAGGTTGTAAACGAGTTCATATGAATGGAGAATTATATACGAAGGGTTGTGAGTCGCCCACTTATATCTCCATAAGTAAATCCCTCAAGTATACATGGGAGCAAATTGCTCTGTATAAATTCCAAAGGAAAATGTGTCATCAAGTGTAGAAAATCCCTGAATGATTCAAATTGCTTGAAGTAAGCCCCCGAATGGTAAAGCATAAAATATGTACTCAATACCAATGAATGGTATAAATTGCCTTAGTGAGTACAATCATTATGATATTGTTGCAACATACTAAAATCTCTTGCAAGAGTCAATGACTTTAAATTAAAGCTCCTGAAGAGTTGATGATATTAAATTGAGACTCCTTAAGAGTAAAGAAAGATTATAAAGTGTTGAGAGAAATATTGTCTCGAGCTGCAGATCGAACAATCTACTAACACGAATCTTATCCATGATGTCTATGATATTAAAAGAACCATATGGATTGAAGATTATGAGTTGAATACTCAAATAATGTAGACATTAAGAAAGATCATTTATCTTCGTGAGGGTAAAGATAAATGGATATTTGGTCCAGAAGTACCACATCTTAGTGATGTATATGCTTTATTGTATTTGGCACAATACATTGAATGAAATAAAGCTTATCTATTAATATCTCCGAGAAATTACAGATATGTGCATACACATGAGTTAAAACAAACAAACAGGATGGACTTTTTACAAAGGTTGCTCATGTGAAGCCTCAGTACTCGGAAGTATCCTAGAAGAGGGAGGCACTAGAGATTGATCATGTGGCACCCCAATACTTGGCAAAACACCAGAAGGGGAATGCATCAGTTGCTTTCGGAATCTAGCAACGAACCTCTGGTGATCACTTTGAATCCGACTTTCGGATTCCTGCAGTTGGTCGAGCTTTCTTTTCATGCTCATAGAGTAATTATTTGCAAGCACGTGTAACATTCTATTCTCGTGCTTGAGCCTTCTTATCTCTTGTTTAAGACTTGCCACCTCCGTCATCAATGATTCAACTTGGCGAGTTTGAGCAAGTAGGCGCTGGCCCATATTGGAAATAGAGCCAACACACTGAACACTGAGAGCCAAGGAGTATTGAACGGCTAACTCGTCAGACCGTTTTGAAAGGATTTTGTTATCCTTTGGAGTGAGAAGATTCCTAGCTACCACAGTAGCGGTTATGTTATTCTTCATCATAGAGTCCCCAACCGTAAGAGGACCATTAGAAGATAAGAAGGACGGGCGCCATATGTTATCCTGACCCTATGATATGAGCATATTTATGCGACTGAGTTAGCTTGTTCTCATGCATTTATGTTGTTATTTCTTAGTTAATTATGTATTTTAAGCTATTTTCGTGTGTTTGTAGGTCCATAAGCCTTATAAAGCAATAAAATGCATTTTGGAGCAGTTTTGGGCTTGGAATGAATAGCACATGCATGGAGCAAGGTGGATGGACGAAATTGAAGACTAAAGAGGCTAGGAATGTGTTAAAGAGAAAGAAGAATTAATGTAAAAAGGACAAAGAGGTCAGCCACAATGGGGTGTCACTCCACCATTCACCTTTCCATCATTGCCGTGCACCATCATTGCACTCCCTTTGGATTCCTATGCTTTGCATCATCACTTCACTTTCACTTTTGAATCATTTCAAACACCACTCATTGCACTCAATTGCTACACCATTCCTTGTTCCCTCAATCATTTCAGATTCATGCATCATTACATTGAATCATTGCACTCAATTGATACACCATTCCTTGTTCCCTCCATCATTTCAGATTTCATGCATCATTACATTGAATCATTGCACTAAATTGCTACATCATTCCTTATTCCCTCCATTATTTCAAATTTCATGCATCATTGCACTCAATTGCTACACCACTCCATGTTCCCCTCCATTACCATGCACTTCCTCTATAAAAGGAAGTGTGTGTAACATAAATTTAGTTCATACTTTGTTAGATCATTCACTCCCATTTCAACACAACCTTTATCCAAACACATCCATTCATCTTCACATCCATTCCTCCATACAAACAAACCTTCAAACACTCACCAGCACCTTGTGCCGTAGCAAAGGAAGGGAAGGAAAGTGCTTGGACGTGCTTGCTGTCCAACTTGGATCGTTGGAGCGTTTAGGTGTTTTCTTTCTTTTGTTTCTAATGTTTAAATTCATTTCCTTTTGTTTTGTTGTAAATATGAATGGCTAAACCCCTCTTGGCTAGGGGTGATTTCAAAGCCATGACTATGTGTGCAATATAATTTGATAAATTCCAGTTATGAACTCTTGAATCGTGAATGCAATTGGCTTAACTATTTGATTGATAACTTATTTGTATTTGTTAATTAAGGGTCGACACTTAATTGGCATGCATAAATCCATTGCTAGAGTATAAGGAAGTTTCACATAATCGTTACAAACTTACATTCACATGTAGTGAAGGTCGCTTGTAAACGATCGCGTTAAGTTCAATTCCTAGCATGAGTGACATGATGTCATAGTTGCAAGTGCTTTGTCAATGCTTATGATTTTCATTAAACGTAATGATCTTTTATTGTATCTCTATTATGATGTCATGTAGGGAACTTTTGAAGAATGTTTTGAGTTGTCGAATGATGTCATCCAATCCAATAAAACAAGGAAAATCTGAGAGTTAACTAGTGATGTCACGATTAATTTGGAGCGTTGTCGTTCATAATTCAATGAAGCAGTAATTGGAAATCGAGTTGTTTGCATACATATCATGTGTGGAGAAAAAGCCTCTAGCTATCCCATCCATCATCTTATTTCTCAAATTTGTTTTACAATCTGTCTAGTTTTTCATACTTGTTTTTTTTTGTTTCAACTTCGTCCAAAACTCAATCCCCCTTTACTTTAGTGTGTCTAATTAGATATAATTTGTTTTAATTTGTGTTTTTAAATGTTTTGATTAAAGTAAAAGTCAATTTTCGTCCAAAGTCATTCCTAGTGTCTAGTTTAAGTTTATTTGGTTGTTTTAAGCTGTTTTGAGTATTTTAAGTTTGCTTTGAGTCTTGTGAGTCTTGTTAAGTGTTTTTAAGTTTAGTTTTATGTTTTTGAGTCAGTTTAGAGGTTATTAGCAAGCCCTCCTAATCCTCGGTCCAGAACGATCCCTACTTATACTTGTACTACAATTGTCAAAAGAGGGTTAAATTTGTGTGTTAAGATAATTTTCGCATCACCTTGCTCGTCTGCATCACTCCTAAGATTCAAATCTAAGCAAATGTTAGATGGGCAAGTCATTTTCAAAAATGATAAAGGAAAAATGAGATCAAATAAAATTTCAGAAGAGCAAGAAGGAGGAAATTTCTCAAGCAGCAAATTTCTGAGCATACTCTTGAACACAATTGATGTCTCTATAAAAGAAGGGGCAACAGAGCCACTTGTTCAAAGATCGAAGAGGCACGGTTCTCCGAATTTCAAAAACTCCTTTTCTTTTCCATGCTCTCGTTTCATTTAACATCATTTACATAAAGAACAAATAATGAAAATGGCCTCAAATTTGTGATTTATCTAAACACACTTAATGAACTTTTTTAGTTACAAGAACAAAAGGCAGTAGCTGTATTTTAATAAGTTAAAGATTAGATGCAGTATCAGTATCACAATTAAGTTAAAGTTGAAATCAACAATTATTTCTTCATAAAAACGACAAATGTTTCGTCAAAATTTTCATTAGAAATCATTCATTAATGTGTTTTTCATTGCAAATTTGTTACGTGAAACTTTTTCAATTAAAGCTCCCTTATATAAAATGATTAAGACAGAGTAGTTATTTGATCTAAAAAAATTGATTGGAACCATGAAAATGCAAGGAACAAGCTTCAGCAAGACACACGTGTGCAAATGCGGTTGCTTGTGCCCAAATCAAAATCAAATTGCTGCTTAAATTTTTAGCTCTATTTCTCCTGTATATAAAATACTTCAATGATAGGTTGGGTGGTCATGCACGTGTGGTAGTGTTGGATTTCAAGAATTTTCATGTTGGAGCTAAGATACTATACTATATTTAACTATTTATGTAACATATAATTAAAGGTAATGCTATTTACACATCATTTTTTTATATCTTTTATAATGTACAATTTTGTTAACTTTTGTTCCTTGACTTTCTTTAATTTATTCAATCCGATGATCAGAAATTAAAAGTAGTGTGTGAACGGTAAAAATAGGTGTGTGGATGGCACCACCCATGAGGCAACTTAACCCCCTTCCAATTGCAAGAAGGATTGGGTGATTTAATTTACCAAAACTAACAAATTGACCTCCACCCCAACCTAAACAAGTTGGGCTACAGTAAAAAGATGGAGGCACGACTACTCACTCGAGCCAAAATCGTCCAATCCAGCGTTTAGGGAGCGTGATGTCACCACGTTATTATTATTTTGGGCTAGGTGCGTGGGCTTCACACACGCGTGAGCATGAGTGGACCAACCCACCCTGTAATATTGGGGGCCTTCAACCATTCGATTTGCACAAGATTTCTATCCTAGAGTTCAAAATTTTCAACAAAAAATTAAAAAAGAAAGGAAAAAAATTGAAAAAATAATACTTATTAGCTGTTGTGGCCCATGTGGCACTTTATGGGATGTTGGATTATAAAAAAAATGTAATAAACGGTTCATATTAATTAGGTAAAAAATAAATATTAAAAATTATAAAAATAATTACAAATTACAGAATCATAACACGTGAAGAGATCAGTTAAAAATTTTATTCGAAATTAAACATATATTTATCTTCTTATTAGTTTTTTAAATATATTTTAGAAGTGTAGATGCACATGGGCAATTATTGTTCACTAAGCAGTAATTGCCTTTACTCAATAGCCCGAATAGTAATTGAGTTAGTAGGGTGGAGTTGCTCTAATCAATCCCAGTACCCCATATTCCATTGAGTCTAATATCAATCATCGGGATAAGGTGTAAATAATTATTTGAATATTTTTCAAATAAGAGTATCGTTGGATTTTGTAATAGAGATAAGGTACACTTATGAGCCAAGCTTTAACGAACAAGTCGAGCTTGAACCAAATTCAAGCTATCTGATAAAAAAGATACAAGCAGTTCACTAGCTTTATGAGTTGAACATAGCAAAGCTCTATATCGACTTATTTCATTAACAAGTCTATTATTTTGTTTGAGTTCAACTCATTTCATTGAAAATCGAGCTTAGATGAGCAAAAAAGAAAAAAAAAAGAAAAGAAAAAAGAAAAAAAAAGGCGATTCGAATTGTTTCGAGCATATTAAAGCCCTACATGTGGTGCTCACTTTATGAAAATTGTGGTGTTTTGTTTTGAATGCCAGAACAATTAACAAGAAACAAGGGTGCTAGGTCAATTTCATTCCAAATCCACAAAACAAAAGACATATGGCCATAATTGAGGGATTGGAGGAGATGGGAGAGATTAGGGGGAATCTGTTATAAAATTGGCTTGGGTTACATCTACCAATCTTTCACCACTATTTTAGGTATTTTAGGTAAGTCTCTATTATATTTTAAGAGGTGCTGGGTTTGGATTAGTTGCACAATAAGTCAAATATCGTAATTTAGTATTGAATTAGCCATTTACATAAGTCAAATATAAAATTTGACACTTGCTGAATCAAGAGATTTACTACTAGATTGTGGTAGTATATAAGTCATCTTTATTAAGTGTGCAACAAAATGCAAATCAAATAAGATGAGCCTGACTCAGTCTAATAATAGCCTAACTAGCCCACGAAGGCCATTTCAGGCCCAAATGTCTTTTGATCGAAGAGGAAGGAAATAATCGATAGATTTGGGAACTACATTTAGCAGCCGGGTTTGGGTTTTAGAATCGGGTAATTCCAACCCGGTAAATTCCGTATCAATGCTTAAACCCCAAAACCCAAACCCTGCCGCCGCTGCTTCGCGGACTTGTCTCCGCCACTCTTCAACCCTCGCTGTCTTCCTTCTTCTTTCAGCTTCAGAAGGTTAGGGTTTCTCTCTCTCTCTCTCTCTCTCTCTCTCTCTCTCTCTCTCAGACTTGTCTCTGCCTCTCTAACCCTCGCCGTCCTCCTCCTTCTTTCAGCTTCAAAAGGTTAGGGTTTCTCTCTCTCTCTCTCTCTCTCTATATATATATATATCTCCTGTGCCGGATTATACGAAATCCTATGAAAAGGACTGGGGTTTTTGTGGCTCATATATATATATATCTGTATACATATCATTTGTTTCGCTTCAAATAAAACAAGGAAATTTCATCTATTCTAGAATTCGGGATTGATGAAGTTTGAATATTTGAAATGAAACTGTATGTCACACCAAAGCTAAAATCTTTGTGGAAGTAAATTGTATAAATATTTGGGTGTTTGAATTTCTAGGGGTCAGGCGTCACAATGGGGAGGAAGGCTCGTCACAGTGACAGTGAGTTTGAGAACGATGATGATTTCGACAGCGATGAGCTGAATGTTAGTTTAATTTGTAATTCTGTTGTTCAGTTTCGGTAGTTATCTGGTTTTGTTTTGGTGATTGTGTTGTTAATTGATGATTTGTGATGTAGATGGAGCAGGAAGAGGATGACTTTGATGATGAGCGCCACGGTGAGGAGGAGGAAGAAGAATCAGAAAATGAGGAAGAAGATGGACAAGTAGATGGGGAAGAGGAAAATGGTGATGGGAAAAACGATAATAAAGATGCTGAGATGGAAGAACTCGAGAAAGAATACATGAATCTTCGTCATCAGGAGCAGTAAGAGACTTCTGTTCACAATCCTTTTATTTTGTATTATAAACTTGTGATGCTTAACTAGACTGACGACGTAAAACTAAATAATGTGTGTAGGAGATAATATGCATAGCAGTCGTAGGTTGGTGACAAAATTTGATATTAAGTTACAGAAGTCATTCAATAATAGTGCCATTTCATTGTAGCTCGCCACTAAGTTTCAGTATCTATTTAATTTAGTTATTATGAAAGGATAAAATGGAGTTATACATGCGTCTGCAATTATTGAGTTCGAGATAAAAGGAAGGAACAGACATCTATACATAGGTATAGGCGGACGTATGAAGTTAATTTTGTTCATCGTTTATTCCATCTTCCCATGCAGAGATATTTTAAAGAATCTAAAGCGTCATAAGGATGAAGATCTTCTTAAAGGTCAAGCAGTGAAGAACCAAAAGGTGCGTTGTTCAAGATAATAGCTCTTGTAATATCCATGAAATAGGTTTTATTTTTCATCGTGAAATTATTGCTCCTTGATTAGAGCTTCTTTTTATGCCTCGCCTTAAAGTTGACAAAAAATATTTATGTAGCGGATTATTGTCTGATCGATGTTTATTTTACTCATTTTTTATGCTTTTTTTTTTTCATTTTCTCGAAGGCTCTTTGGGACAAAGCTCTTGAGTTCAGATTCTTGCTTCAGAAAGCATTCTCAAATTCAAATAGATTACCACAGGTCGCTTTTGCTTTTCCCCCTTCTTTTTTTGTAGCTTTTTGACATGTTAAGATATTGTGTTCTTACCCGAGAGGTTGTCTGCAGGAGCCAGTTAGGTCTTTATTTTGTGATTCACATCAGGGTGTCAGTACAGCATATTCTGATCTAGTTGACTCATCAAAGCAAATTTTGGATTCTCTAGCAGAACTACAAGAGGTATGGCTGTCATAAAAACTTCTTGTCTACCTAGTACTACTTGGTCTGTGGTTTAGCTTCATACCATGTGGTAATATAATATAAATTATTACGATTTGTTAATATTGACATTATGCTAAAATTTATCACATCATGCCATTTTTTCTTGTTACAGGCTCTACTTGAGAAGAACCCATCCATCGTTCAAGCAACAGATAGTATGTGCAAACTACATTTATCATACTATTATATTTATCTTGTAATACAATTGGTTCTCTATTTTGTTGTGCATTTGCTATCGGCGTGATAAGAATTGCCAGTATGTGTAAGGTTTGCTATGCTGGTACTGAGTTATTATTAAGAGAGTAAGGGTGTCAATCAAGAGGAATGGATTAAGCGGAGCCTTGCCCAAGCTCATCCCAAAGTACAAAGCATCGAAGCTAAATCATTTGGGTCTTGCTTTGTTGATCTGAGCATAGCCAAGATGAAGCCAGATTTGAAATCTGCCCCAGGACTAATCTTTCCTGCTTGATCTCGTATAAACCTTAGCCTGATTAAGCAAAAAACAAAAAAAAAGAAAAAAAAAAGGGGCTTTTGGGCTACTTTGGTCTAATCGACTGTCCTAGTTTGTACTGTTTGCACTTTAATGTTCATGCAGTGCTTCTCCTAATAAATATCCTGTTCTGAAGGTAAATCTGGACAATCTAAGAAGTCAGACTCATCTAAGAACATTGACGGTGATGGTGATGAGGGTTGGTCACGGATTTCTCAGTTGCTGTCGAGGTACTCAGATCGTACTTAAGATATTCTGAGAAGAATTATGTTCTACTAACAACATATGCTCTTGTGTTGAAGTCTATCAATACTTGTATAAAACTGAAATATTTTTTTTCTTCGTCATGCCATATTTCACTGCTCCAGCAAAAGGAAATGTGGAATTTTTCTGTTTTATTGTTTAAAATTCTCGTAATGGCAGATTCAAATACCTTACTAATATTGCTGTATTTCAATACGATAGTATCTAACCTTTGGTATACTTCAATATATAATTTTTATCAGTTAATACATCAGCCTGTTATGTTATTTTGTCTCAACTGTTTCATATGCAATTTACCCGTCTATAGTTTTCTGACATTGAAATTCCATTAGGCACTAAAGTAAATTTGTTTGTAATCCAAAAGGGCTGGCAAAGAACCATGAAATGACTTTGTAAATCATACTTGTAAAATATCTATGTTGCCATATGTTTACTTTGAGATGTAGGGCAGTTCTGGTATAAAAAATCTTCTACTTGTAGTCATGCTCCGTCAACTTCTCTTGCATGATTTCTAGAAATTTGTTCTGCTATGTTGTTCAACTTTTCATTATTGTATGCATTTCCATGTGGGTTACTTGGTCTAACTAAACCTGTCACGTTTTATCTTGTAGAATAGCTACCTTCAGAGACAAATCCATCAATAAATGGCAGAGGAAGACAGAGGTGACCACAGGTGCTGCTGCTATTAAAAGCAAACTGCATGCTTTTAATCAGGTCTGGCCCTACAATTAAAATTGTAACCATGCATTCCCCTATGATCGGACTTGTGCCATCCCTTGCGAGATATTCAACATGAATTCATTTATCCTTTCCAATTGCAGAATATTAGTGAACAAGTTGCTTCTTATATGAGAGATCCAAGCAGAATGGTTAGGCAGATGCAGATGAGGAAATCAGCAGTTTCTGTATTTGGCGCTGTAAGATATAAACTCTTACATCTAAATTGAAAAAATTGAAAATTTTACACTTCCCAAGCTTCTTGTGCAGGCTCAAAGAGATTTCATCTTAATTTTTAAATGGATGTGCAGGTTCCTGAGGAGAAAAATACTGCAAAGGGGGAGGTAATCCTACTGTTCTGCATAAAATTGGTTAACTAGAATTCTATTCAAATCTGAGGCCTATAAATTCGTTGCACTTAAATGTCCCATGGATTTTAAAATTTCCTATGTGCTATTTTAATTCTCAAACGAGGTACAAATTCATTGTTTGAGGAAGGATGCATTCTGTTAATTTGATAACATATTTGAACAATTTTTTGTGTCTTTTGTGGTGTTTACTTCAATTTTCATTTTGGACGGCCCCGATTTTATTTGATGAATCTGTTCCTTAGCTATAAGAATGAATCACGCCACCTGTGATTATTTAATAATACTCATCATCTGCAGATTTGGTTGTATCTTTTAATTAAAAAATTTCTTTATTATTCCTTCACTCTGATAGGAGACACAATCTGAAGCTGGTGCACAAGCTGATGGTGACCCCGAACTTTTGGATGACTCTGAGTTTTACCAGCAGTTACTGAAAGAATTTTTTGAGACAATTGACCCAGCATCTTCTGGTAAAATTATTAGGGCATCTCATACGTAATACATGATTGCATTTGAATGTGATATACGGTTTATCCAAATCTGTAAGAGTTCCGGTAAATCAAAACACAATCAGATTGCATTTAAAAATTGTGGCTTTTGAAATAGTTTATGATTGTATATGCCCAAGTGATGCTGGATATCCTTGTTAATTTTCTGTTTTGGATCTGTATCTGCAGCTATTGTCTTCGTTATAGTGGGCTTGGAACCTAGTCGATCCTGAACTTCTAGTATTCAAGTTTTTGTAACTTAAAAAATGGAACGCGCTATCATAGTTATTCCTGCTAACAATTAAGACCTTTATTGCCAGCATATTGTTATTGATTCTGATTTTGCACTATTTGATTATCCTCAGAGACAGCCTTTTATTCTTTGAAAAAGTTGCATACAAAGAAGAGGAAGATTGTTGACAGAAGAGCCTCTAAGAGTCGCAAGATAAGGTATCAATAGATTCTTCGATTCCCTATGTGAAACTGCTATGATTTTGTTTTGGAATATCTTGGAGCATCTGTTAAGCAAACTAGGCCACATTGTTGAAGGCTTGTTGTATTATGCTTTTGCAGGTACAATGTTCACGAGAAGATAGTAAATTTCATGGCCCCAGAGACTATGGCCGTTCCTCCGATGCTTCCTGACCTCAATAATTTGTTCGGGTTGAAGAAGCAAAAACCAGCTTCCGTAGTGTAGGCAAGGCTAATATTTGTTGTACTGATATTTATGTAATTTACACAATTTTGATGCAAATGACAATTAAGATCCGTAACTTTGGACACTTAATAAGCAAAGCGGATGTTCTTGCTTTCCCCCGTGCCGAAATCTTTTCCCCCAAATTCAAAGAATTGATTCTTGCCAGTGTTAGTAAAGATGCCTATGTCAAAGTCCTTCCCTTACAGTGTGTAAAAGTATTATTATTTTTTCCTCATTTACAACATGCATATAACCATGTGTATATCTTCGGTTGCATGAGGTCGTAGGCAATCAGTGGCAGGGAAGAAAAATTTCGCAACGCTAAAGCCATGGGGTACACGATATTTGATGATGCTGAAGACATTTGAACTTGATATCTAATAGCAAGGGTCTTTCATATCCCAAGCGGTTAACATGGCTCAGTTCTGAATTCGAACTTTGTATCTACTGTCACCAATTCTTCAGAGAAGTGACTAGCCCCCTCTTCCTAACACATGGCAGTTATTGCCTCTGGCACTCGCTGCTGCAATTTTGTGATCAAGATCGTTCTGTTGCTCTTCTTCTTTGTCTGAAAAACATACAAATAACATAAAATTTAGCGAAAACTCGAATGAAATGAATACGGGCAGAACCCTAAGTGCTTTAATGGAGCATGATTTACCTGAGTCCATGATGAGGGTATTCAACCATTTCGGCCTACAAAAATCAGTATTTTTCATTTCTGCTTCACTGATCCAGCAAAAGAAGTAAAATCCTGATACATCTCTAGCGGTGACAAATCTCCACCGATGACAAATGGATCATTAGGATCTGGAGTGGTGTTGTGTTGGGTACTCATCTTGTCTTGGTGCTCTTGCACAAGCTCCACACCAAATTCCTTTACCCGAAAGAACTCAGTATATTCCGTCTTCATTACGTAAACAACCACTTCATCTCCACATTCTAATATTATTGTTTCATTGTCCATTTTCCAATGGCTCAACCATGTCATGTCTTCTCCTCCCTCACTTCCAAAACGGTGACGGTAGAATCGTGGGCCACATATCCATTTCATACCCTTGCTCTTGTTGCTCACTTCAATACTCATACATGGATTAGACGAATAAACCCAATCGCAATCATTGTTTGCGTAGGTAGCAAAGATATTTAAGCCCCGAATTTTGTGACTTGAAAGATAAGGCACAATAAAAGATATTGAGGACTTCGTACTTTTATAGCTGAACCGGCCAAGAATCACATTCCCCGCAAAAAAAATGTTATATATACCATGTTGATCAAGTCCCTGTATGAATGACACAGAAACGACTATATTAGTCAAACTTTTCCGAAGAGAGAGAGAGAGAGAGAAAGAGAGAGAGAGAGAGAGAGAGAGAGAGAGGTACCTGAACGGGACTCCAAACCCAACCAACTTGTTTAAAATTTTGCAAGCTGGAAAGTTCTCTCATTTCCAAGTTTTGCGAACTGAAAAGTTTCCACATTTCCAACTTGTGCAAACTGAAAAGTTTCCTCATTTCCACGTCAACTCTTCCAGTTTGTTCTAAGTTGTCATAGTACTCGCCCTCAATTACGTTTTGGTTCTCATCCGAATGGGTCAACGCTCTCAACCCATAGGATTGATATGTTACTTTTTTCAATGACGTGCAACCAAGTACAAAAACGGCATCAGTTTTCGGCAAGCCCACAAGTGATTCCAGCCTCCTACAGTAATTAAAAGAGAGCATCTCAAGCTTCGTCAAACCTTCGATGAAAACAGGTAGGCTACAAATTGGATTACTATCTAAATCTAGGCTTCGTATTGTGGATAGATTACTTAAATCCGTAGCAAAGGCATCATCAGAAAGATTGCAGCTACGAAGACTTAACTTTACTAAATAACATGGCAAATAAGTCAAGATACTTGAACTTCTTCCGGGCCATAATTCACTTCTTGGAATTCCATCTGTTTCGAGCATTTTTAAAGATTCCATCTTCTTCGTCATCTCATCAAGATTTGAGCACCCAGATAAAATGAGAGTTTCAAGTGATTTTAGCATGCACATGTTCTTTGGTAGCATCCTAAGGTTCTTGCAATCCTCCAGATTCAAGTACACAAGTCTCTCTAGGTTTTCCAATGGATTCATGAACATCAAGCAGACTTCCACAATCTACAAGAATCAATTCCTCTAGATTGGGGCAGTATGAGCAGTCCATGGTTTGACTAAGGCCATGAGAATGGCTCACATCAAGGATCTTCAATGATGGAAGAAACTGCAAGAAAAAAAAATTAAAATAAAGAAAAAAGAGATAAAATTTGTGGGAGTTAATTCTAACATATGCAATTAGTCAACGAATCAAAATTTTAAAATGAAAAAGAAGGGAAAGGAATTGAGATGCACAGAGTAACATACTTTTGTTCCTTTGCAGACATCTCTCAAGCTACTATATTGCATTTCAAGAACAATTAGACACTCCAGAGGAAAATCAATGGGTATAGAATCCAAAGAAAATTCAAGCCAACACAACAATCTTAATCCTGTAGGAAAATTTGCATAACATCCCTCCAGCCGTACACATCTAAGATGGAGTAGTTGTAATTTGTGTATCCTTTCAAATGCATTGGTTTCAAAGATTGTCTCATTTGTGTTTATTGGACTGTGTGCAGGATTCCCATGCATGTCCAGAACAAGACCTTGGATTGTTTGTGTACCCTAAGGACAAAAAATGGAACAACATTATTATGGATATTTTTCACAAGAAGCAAAAAACATATAAAGACATAAAAGACATGTTTCTTACATTCTTTTCTCTCAATACTTCAAAAGAATCCTTATGCCACCATAATCTACTACGTTTCCCAGATTCTAGACGAACTATATCTCTTCCCATGTCACGAATCAGGTTATGCATGTTCACCTTGTTGTCTTTATCAATTTTCACCAAGCATCTATCAATGAAATTTTGAATGCCAACGGTTGTAAAGAAATCACATCCATCTAGTATTCGAACAATGTAGTTTTTGTCCCTTCCTTTTAGGAAACAAGCAATGTGGAGGAATAATTTCCGGTCATGGTCATCTTGTAAACTGTCATAGCTTATTCTCAGTTTCTTCATGATTTCGTCATTAGGAATAACTTTTAACTTCTCCAATGCACTTTTCCACACATCCATACTCTCGCCTAACAGAGAAGAACCCAAAACTTGAAGAGCTAATGGAAGTCCTCCACTCTGTTGTACTAGCTCTTTTGAATATTCCATGCGGGGATGGTCCTGGCCAAATGCATGCCAGCTTAAGAGGTCCAATGATTCATAGTAATCCAAAGTTTCAACTTCATGGACCTTAGTAATTTGATGTGCCATTAGCAACCTTTCACGCCTTCTTGTTATGATTATTTTGCTTCCAGGGATAAAATTGATCTTTCATTCGTAGTACTGCATTTAATTGGTCCATATGGTCTACATCATCAAGAACAAGAAGAACTCTTCTAGAGCTTATGGCTTTTTCAATCTTACTTATCCCTTCACTAACGTTGTGTACTTTCTCCTTTTTCCCCTTCAAAATATCATAAAGAAGTTGCATTTGTATTTGAACTAACCCGTTCGGTTGACTTGCCATTTCTCTGATATTTTCAACAAAGCTGCTTCCTTCAAAACTTGTGAAATTTGAATTGTAAACATATTTAGCAATGGTTGTCTTCCCTATTCCAGACATCCCATACACAACAACTATACCATCAGTTGATCCATCTTGTAACCATAAATTGATGTGTTTGACTCGAGATTGGATTCCAATCAAGTTGGATTCAACACTCAAGGGTGTGCGAATTAGCTTATCACCAATCACCTTAACAATTTTGTGATAAACTTTGACTCGTACCTAAGAATTTGCAAACAAAATGAAATATAAATCAAACTTGTGTACCTATATGTAAGTTATAAAGGTACGAACAACTGGAGAGATGCTAAACTTATACATTATTTTGACATCATATCTTAATTAGTTAAAAATAAAAATGAAACTTTGTTGACAACATGAAACAAGGGAAAACGAAGTTAAGAAAGTTATTATATATATGCATTTTTTTTATTTTTTTATTTTTAATTTTTTGTAAAAGAAGTATTGTATACACTTAGGTCAAAAAAAGGCAAAACAAATTGTTGGTTAAAAAACAAAAAATTCTTTAGATATAAGCCGTTGAAACTTTTATTTTTCAAACAAAAACCCACCTAATTTTAAACATTCCCAAATTTCAAATAGACTGCCATGTCGACAAATATATAACCAACTATTACAACACATTTACAACTTATGCCACAAAATCCTCATTTGGTTAATAAATGTTATTACTCATCCTAATTATGATGAGCAATTAAATCCATATGGATATTTAACTTTCTTGTATCATAAATATTGATAACATATATAAATTAAGGCTTTTTATATTAGCACCCCACAAAATGTTGAATGCACCCCACATTAAAAATTAATATTAATGACTTATTTACTCTACTATGCAATGACAATTTTGACCTTATTAGGTTTAAAAAATAATAACAAAATTTATAAATACACCCCAAATCATTTTTAACGTATTATTTATCTACTTCAACTATCAAAAATCCCTCCCACCCTCCATTGTTGAATAAAACCATAAGCAATGAAACTACAAACATGTTGATTGAGAAAAATTATTTTTGATGAATGAAACACGAAATCAGTGTTTCGAAAGCTTTGAAATCATTATTATTGTTATTAAAACGTTCAAATGAACCTAAACATTTTTTCAAATCATTCAATTTGAAATAATTTGGCAAACTAACGTTCAGATAGTTTGAAATCATTCGGCAAAATTAAAAATGAGTGTTATAAGATTTGAGAAATGTGGGGTATATAAAAAATGTGGGGTGTATGTAGAAAATGTAAGGTGTATATTAAGAATGTGGGGTGTGAGGGTATTATGAGGAAGGAAGTGTGGTGTATTAAAATAATTTTTAATTGAAAAAGCAAATGTGGGGTGTATTAAGTATGTGAGGTTTATTCAACAATTTGTGGGGTGCTAATATAATAATCCTAAATTAATTTACCATATTAAAAAAATTAGACACATCTCGTATGAGAAAAAGAAATTGTTTGAATCATGTAATTACCTACATATAAATTAATTGACCTACTCATAAAATATTTATACTAATTTACCTACATTTGAATTAATTTATCTAGTCCAATAAAAATTAGTGATATTAGATAATGTTTGAACGTTGTGGGTTTGTGCTTGTATGCAATTAAATAAACTTGTAATCTAATGCACATAAATCATTTAGGTAAATTAGACCATTTTGGAAGTAAATTAGACCCTTTAAATTTTGGTTTGATGGAATAGGTAAATTAGACAATTTTGTACGTAAAAATTGAGTGGAACATATAGCTTTTGATTTGTGCATTAGGGATTGGAGCATATATGCAATAGCTAAAGCTGTTTTAGGTTTATTGTTGTGTTGGTAGGTAAATTAACTTGTATATTTAATGCACAAAATGTAAGATCCCACATCGTCCAAGGGTGAGAATCTTGTAAGCCTTATATGTATATTCTCATTTCTACCTAGCATGGGACCTTTTGGGAGCTCACTGGCTTTGGGTTCCATTGGAACTCCGAAGTTAAGCGAGTTTGCGTGAGAGCAATCCCATGATGGTGACCCACTAAGAAGTTCTCATGTGAGTTCCCAGAAACAAAACCGTGAAGGCGTGGTCGGGACCCAAAGCGGACAATATTGTGCTACGGTGGAGTCGAGCCCGGGATGTGGTGGGAGCCCGGGCGGGGATGTGACAATTTCGTATCAGAGCCAATCCTTGGCCGGAAGTGTGTCGATGAGGACGTCGGGTTCCTAAGGGGGGTGGATTGTAAGATTCCACATCACCCAGGGGTGAGGATCCTGTAAGCCTTATCTGTATATTCCCATCTCTACCTAGCATGAGGCTTTTTGGGAGCTCACTAGCTTCGGGTTCCATCGGAACTCCGAAGTTAAGCGAGTTCGCGTGAGAGCAATCCCATGATGGTGACCCACTGGGAAGTTCTCATGTGAGTTCCTAGAAACAAAACCATGAGAGTGTGGTCGGGGCCTAAAACGGACAATATCGTGTTACAGCAGAGTCGAGCCCGGGATGTGGTGGGGACCCGGGCCGGGATGTGACACAAAATCATGAAATTAGTATTATTATTATTATTTTTTTCAATCGGCACCTTATAACAATTTGAAAGTTAATACATTGAATATACAATGAATGTCATGAAATATTTTGTAAAATAAATATAATTGATTAAATGGATATAACATTCTCAAAAAAAAAAAATGAATATAACAAACAAGTAAATGATCTAAAAATCCAATCCAAGTATTAATAGGGGTAGTTTAGGCATTCAAAAAATACACAATTTGAAAAGTTAAACTTAGTTAAAGAAATTGTTTAGTTGGAACCTAATCAATGTGCTTTAGTTAAGAAAACAAACGGAGATGAGTTTTAGTTAAGAAAAATATAATTTCAAGAGGTAATGTCAAATTTTCAGGGAAAGAAATTACCCTTCCAATATTAGCACTAGAAATATAAAAGAGAACAAATGAAAGTTACCCATCAGCTTCATTTGAAAAGACCATCCCTGCTAGATCAGCAACCTCTGCAAGTGCCTTCCTCCATCCCTTCACCTTATTCGGCGACTGAGTTTTCTCGTGTCTAGCAAATGCGTTCCCAATGCTTCGCATCTGCTTCCCCCACATGGGATGGCTCGACACCGTGGAAGACCGGTAATACTACATGGTCTGAGGTAGTCCTTTTGCGTTCAAGGATCATGACAAGCTCATCAAGGCACCATCTGGATGACGCATAATCTTTTGAAAACACGACAACAGACGTTTGTGACTGCCGGATTGCTTTCTGTAGTCTTGGCTTGATATATTCCCCTCTCTTAAGTTCGTCATCATCTCGGAACGTGAAAAATCCTGTGTTCTTCAAGGCTATGTAGAGATGGTCAGTAAAAGTCCTGCGAGTGGTCTTTGCCTCTGAAACTCAGGAAAACATCGTAAAGGTAACTCGGACGAGTGTTGGAATCAGATGAAGTTCCTTGAGCTGCTCTCACATGAGCCATGGTTTACGATCGATGAACAAACAAAAGAATTGCTCTTTTTTGCAGGGGGAATATTTAAGGCTTTAATTAATTGGGTCCTTCCGATCTACTTCCTAGAAATATTACAAACAATATAATTGGTCGTTTTAGTCAAGCAAATGAAAACGCGTCTTGTCTTTTTATATAATTGAAGACAGAGACACACCAAGTTAATTATTTGTGTTGTCTTTTATCTACGGCTTACTTGAAAAAAAAAAAGGAAATTAGAACCAATGTGTTTACATTAAGAAACAAAAAAATAAAAAAAAATAAAAAATCAAAGAGTGTTATAAACATGTAAAAGTGAAAGAGTGAAAATCTTAGCTAGAGATAGAAAGGTGACAAGTGCAAGGTATCAAACAAATGATGCAGTAAAGAGAGAGGAGGGATATTAGTATTATTGCTTTCACTCTTGATTTTGTGTGTTGTTTCATCATACATTGCATGCGCTTTATACAGAGCCATTTACGTGCAGAAGTCTATAAGGGAAATTAAGACATGTTGAAAACCATGTCATCCAACAATAACAAAATATGACAATACCACTATTTTTAGTCCATATTTTTTCACTTTTGACTAAACCATGTGACATTCAATTCCCATAGCTTTTACAACATTTCCTCTTAGATACCCACATATCAACATCATTTGCCCCGTTAAAACCTTACTAGGAAAAACCCAGTGAAAAAAACCGTAGCGAAGGAAAAAGAGTACAACTTTTCTTGGATTATTGACACAGTGTTAAGTATGCTTATGTTGTCTTGTTAAAACCTTGATTGGGAAAACTTAAATGGGAAAAATCTTAATTGAAGGTAAAAGAGTACAACATGCATATGTTTAGGATGCTCCCTTTAATGTGTATCTCTTCCTGATTCCACTTTCTTTAATTTAACTGATTAATAAGTCGACGGAATCCGATACCCACTAATACAAAATAGAGCTTTCATGACACTTATTAAATTTTTTAATGATATTTTTTTATTAAAAATGTTATTAAAATAAATCGATGACGCAACTAAAAATAACCAACGGGAAGGATTTATAAAAAAGAAGAGCGTCCTGTGAATTCCTCAAAACTTCCTAAACCCTCACGACTCATTCACTCCACTACCCAACCTACTCCCAGCCAACTCCCAGATAGAGAATGAAATATCAACGCTCTCTTTCTCCTCAAGGCAGAAGACTCACCATCTTTCTATCTCTCCCTCTCTTTCTCTCTCTGGGACGACCAATCTTCATCACACAGACTTCATCACAAACACTCACTGTCTTTCTATCTCTCCCTCTCTTTCTCTCTCTCTGGGACGCCCACAGTCTTCATCAACCAGATTGATTGTTTCCCCCAAATTTCACTCAAAACCTAATTGTGTAAGGTAAGTTTGTTGGAATGGTTATGGGTTTTCTAGAAAATAATTTCTATATTAATCTCTTTAGTGAAGTTGTATTGATTAGTCCGAGCTGTGTGGCTGGACAGATTTTAGTTTAGCCTTGTCATTTGCTAAAGTAGTTGTTGTACAAATTGTAGTTTAGCCTTGTCATTTGCTATGTTGGATAACGAGATTGATCGTTGCTTTTTAAAAAAAAAAAAAAAAAACTTTGTGATCCCCTTAATACCAATTCTGAATTAGATTAACTATTACTTTTATCTTTTTTTATTATTTAATCTTTAGATTGTGTGTTCTTGTGGGAGTTGGTGTTTATAGCACACCACATGTTTGATAAAACTCCTCGTAAGCTCTGCTTCTATTTTTTATCTTTAGCTTGCAACAGTTTATATATTGTGCCCTCATGCAATCTTGTTATATGTTTTATTCTAATATCAATCAATATAATTGTTTTAGAATGGATAAATCTTGGATGTCTATAGATAGAAGAACAATCTTGATGGATTGTTTGGATTTGTAGATCCTGGCAGAATCTCTCAAAAGGCTGGCAAAAAGGAACAAAGATCAAATGCACTGGCTCTTAGATTACAGAACTGTAAAAAAAAGACAATTAATTTTTGCTCTGTATAACAAAGGGTTATTAGTACTATGTGTTTTGAATTTTTTTGTTCCTAACAGATCAGTAGTTGACCATTATGTAATAAAGAATGCAATTATTTATGTTTTGTAGGTTTCATTGGTTGTTGGCTATTATTGACCCCTATGAGGAATTAGTGTATTATATGGACCCGCTTAATTGGATATAGATTGATCCTGGAATGAAGGACATTGTTGAACTGTAAGTATTTGGATATATGTTTGTCTTTATTTCATGCATTTCAAGATTTGAATATATTTATGTGTTCTTATCCTCTATGTGCAGAGCACTGAAGATGTTTAAAGCTCAAAAGGGAATAAAGGGTAAAAAAAATATCAATTCGAAAGTAGTAAAGGTAAGGAACATTGGGTTTTGACTTTAAATTAATTTGACTAACTTACATTTTATATGTTTTTATTTGTATATGCAGTGCCCTTTGCAAGAAGGAACCGTAGAATGTGGATATTATGTGATGAAATACATGAAGGAAATCATTGATGATCCAAACTGCTCAATTATTACCAAGGTTGGTACTAATATTACAAAGAGCACTTAAGCGGGTGTATTTGCTACTATCTTATTAGTATGAGTTCTTTGTAGGTAATTTATAGTTCAGGCAAATTAATTTACAGCTAACGATGGTTTTTACTCAAATCATTGGCAATCCATGAAGAAAATCAACATAACTAAACTAAATTACTTGAATGTTCACACTATTGATGATGAGATGGATTGTTGTTAGCGTGATTTGTAGTGTTTAATTAAAGTTAATTACAATAGAAATTGGAACTTTTGAATCTTCCAAAAGATGCCTAATTGGATTTTAGCTCATCAAAACCATCTTGGGTTTGTATTGAGTTGATTCAAGTCATCAATGGGTTTGTTTTTGTTTTCCTTGTCCGGAATCAAATTCTATTTCTTGATTTATTTTTTGTCTTCAATAAAATTGTAATGTTAGTCTATCTTTAGTTTACGTTTGAATGTGATAAATAAATAGGTTCAGAGCTGATTTTGTTAAGCCATGTTGATGACTTCATCACAATAGATGAAACACTATATTAGCTAGTTTGTGAAATTTTAAATTAAGTGAACTTATAGTTTTATTTTAGTAGGAAACTCTACACATTATATTGTCTTTTGTAATACTTTGGTAGTGGATGAATTACAAATTTATAAAGCAATAATGTTTAATTTGAGGTAAATATCTTGCTTCTTGGATGAATTATGTAAGTCTTCTTATATATGCCATCATACATATTTTAGGACATGTATTGAATCGTTTATGACACACTTTGTGTGTCGCTGGTAATATTCAATGACGCTACAGTGCTATAGTATATGACGCTATACAGATGTCATGTTTACTATACCATGACGCTCATTCCTCTGTTTATGACACATATTCTGCATCTCAAATTGAAATAAATGACACGCTTTTTTAATTCAATAATGCTTGTTAGGTATCTCCAAAAGCTATACATGACACTGTGCATATGTCATGATTAGTATACCATGACGCTTATTCCTATGTTTATGACACTAATTCCGTGTCTTAAATGGTAATAGATGACACAAGTTCTTAATTTAATGACGCTTGTTAGGCGTCCTTAAAAGTAATACATGACACTCTTTCAACGTCATAAAAAATATCTTTAATGACACCCACAAATATGACGCTAAACCCTTACATCATTAAACTTTTAACATGACGCATAAAATGCGTCATGTATGTAAAAATTTGTAGTAGTGACCATGGTTTATGAACAAACAAAAGGTTTGGTCTTTGTCTTTCTAAGGGAAATTAAGGCTTTAATTAATTGGGTCATTCCTATCTACTTCTTGAAATATTACAAACAAATATAATTGGTTGTTTTAGTCAAGCAAATGAAAACGCGTCTAGTCTTTTTATATAATTGAAGACAAGTTAATTATTTGTGTTGTCTTTTATCTACGGCTTACTTAACAAAAAACAAAAAAAGGAAATTAGAACCGATGTGTTTACATTAAGAAACAAAAAAATCAAAGAGTGTTATAAATAAGTAAAAGTGAAAGAGTGAAAATCTTTGCTAGAGATAGAAAGGTGACGGGTGCATGGTATCAAACAAATGATGCAGTTTAAGAGAGAGGAAGGGATATTAGTATTATTGCTTTCACTCTTGCTTTTGTGTGTTGTTTGATCATACACTGCATGCGCTTTATACAGAGCCATTTACGTGTAGAAGTCTACAAGGGAAATTATGACATGTTGAAAACTATGTCATACAAGTTCAAAACCATGTCATCCCACAATAAGAAAATATGACAATACCATTATTTTTAGTCCTTAATTTTTCACTTTTGACTAAACCATGTGACATTCAATTCCCATAGCTTTTACAATATTCTCTCTTAGATGCGCACATATCAACATCATTTGCCTCGTTAAAACCTTATAGGAAAAATCCAGCGACAAAAAACCGTAGCTAGGAAAAAGAGTACAACTTTTCTTGGATTATTGACACAGTGTTAAGTATGCTTATATTGTCTCGTTAAAATCTTGATTGGGAAAACTTAAATAGGAAATATCTTAATCAAAGGTAAAAGAGTACAACATGCATATGTCTAGGATGCTCCCTTTAAAGTGTATCTCTACCTAATTCCACATTCTTTAATTTAACTCATTAACAAGTCGACGGAATCCAATACCATGGTTTATGAACAAACAAAAGCTTTGGTCTTTGTCTTTCTAGGGGAAATATTTAAGGCTTTAATTAATTGGATCATTCCTATCTACTTCTTGAAAATATTACAAACAAATATAATTGGTCGTTTTAGTCAAGCAAATGAAAATGCGTCTAGTCTTTTTATATAATTGAAGACAGAGACATATTGTACAAGTTAATTATTTATGTTGTCTTTTATCTATGGCTTACTTGAAAAAAAAAGAAAAAAACTAAATTAGAACCGATCTATTTACATTAAGAATCCAAAAAAAAATCAAAGAGTGTTATAAATAGGTAAAAGTGAAAGAGTGAAAATCTTTGCTAGAGATAGAAAGGTGACGGATGCAAGGTATCAAACAAATGATGCAAGTAAAGAGAGAAGAGGGATATTAGTATTATTGCTTTCACTCGTGATTTTGTGTGTTGTTTGATCATACACTGCATGCGCTTTATACAGAGCCATTTACGTGCAGAAGTCTACAAGGGAAATTAAGACATTTTGAAAACTATGTCATACAAGTTGAAAACCATGTCATCCAACAATAACAAAATCTAACAATACCACTATTTGTAGTCCTTACTTTTTCACTTTTGACTAAACCATGTGACACTCAATTCCCACATCTTTTACAACATTCCCTCTTAGATGCCCACATATCAACATCATTTGCCTCGTTAAAACCTTACTAGGAAAAACCCAGTGAAAAAACCCGTAGTGCAGGAAAAATGGTACAACTTTTCTTGGATTATTGACACAGTGTTAAGTATGCTTATGCTGTCTCGTTAAAACCTTGATTGGGAAAACTTAAATGGGAAAAATCTTAATCAAAGGTAAAAGAGTACAACATGCATATGTCTAGGATGCTCCCTTTAATGTGTATCTCTCCCTAATTCCACATTCTTTAATCTAACTGATTAATAAGTCGACAGAATCCGATACCATGGTTTATGAACAAACAAAAGGTTTGGTCGTTGTCTTTCTAGGGGAAATATTTAAGGCTTTAATTAATTGGGTCATTCCTATCTACTTCTTGAAAATATTACAAACAAATATAATTGGTCGTTTTAGTCTAGCTATTGTAAAATCGACGGTGTGTGCAGTGGAATAAATAAATAAGACAAAAAATTTACGAGGTTCCTCTACAGTCAGTGTGACTGGAGTACGTCCTCGGAGCAGTAGTAGTGCTTTCATTATAATTTGGAATAATAGGAGTACAAAGATCACTCTCACTATTCTATCTCACTATTCTCTCCTCACCTCTTCCTCTCTTTTTCTTTCCTCTTTCTCTCATTCATAATCTCTTCCATGAACTTCACTTATTTGGATTTGTGTGGGGTTTGTATTTATATAAAAAATATGTGTCGTATGAAGGAGCTTCAACATACAGTGGAAAGATCCATTATTTAATTCTTTGAGTGGACATCCACTGTTCTACAACACTCCCCCTTGGATGGCCACAAGTCTTCGATTGACTCGTTAAAATCTTGATCTGTTTTGGATGCTCCCCCTGATAAGTATCTCCCCTTGATTTTCAAATCATTTAGGCCGATCGTTGATCATTCTGCTTCAGTCTCTTAGTAAGAAGAGTTGTCAAAAGAGGTGTTTTACTTGTTGTTAACTTTCCACAGGTTTGTTCTTGAACTGGGCTATAGGGCTTTCTGTTAGACTTGCATCAAAGGTCTGAATTTACTCATTTTATCCGGAGCAGATTTGATTTAAGGGTGGTGGACACTTGATCTTGAATCGAACTTGTGATTTCTTCAAGGACCTTTGAGGCTTGATCTTGAATGAAATTGGACCATGAGGAGCTTTACGTGGCAAGTGATCTTCGATTTTGTCGGGGATGAATCAACACGTGTTTGTTGTGCTTGTCTCCCTTTAATGTATCATTTTCACTTGCCTTACTTGCTCCCCTTGCTTAAGTAGTATTTTCCCAGGTTTTCCCCCATGCATGTGTGGCATATTCTCCTGTAGTATTTGCCCTCTGATGTAGGAGTGGAATGCAACCCTTGCATTTGAATGGTTCATCACTTCTTGGTGACTGAAGACCCAGCTCCAACAACAGTTGAAGATGACTACTCGAGAGCAATGCTAGGTAAGCAATCAGGAAAGGTTCCAGGCAGTCGGTTCCTTACTAGGAGTTTGAGATAAGGTTTTAACATATTGCTTTCTTTATCCTTGTCTTTGCAGGTAAGAATAAGGACAAATGAAAGGACAGGGAGATTGCATGATATGAGATACTCTTACTCTCGTCCCTGAAGATATGAGATAATCTTGCTCTAGTGTGACTTGTTTGAAGAGGTATTCTTGGAAAGGAAGAAACTGAGTATTCGAGATGCTTTGTTGAAGATGCATTCTCAGAGATAAGGAAGAGTTAGGTATTCTTGCAAGTCTGCCTTGTTATGGAGAACGGAGGTCGACATATATAGAGATTTCCCCAATAGCAGGTAGTGGTGTGGATGTGGATTTGTCATCCACGCTTGTCGGCAACAGTGTTATAGTTGGAATAGTAAGATTTACGTGTTTTCAACTTTGTCAGAGATCTTTGAAAAAGTTGCACGTGATATCAGAAAAAGCTGAGATTGCGTCTGAAAAATGCCAACAAACTTTATTTAGGAAAATCTGGCTTTTGAAATTCGGAGAGCGGTGCTTATTCGATCTCTGAACGAGTGGCTTTGTTGCCTCTTCTTTTATAGAGACATGAATTGTGTTCAAGAGTATGCTCAGAAAGTTGCTGCCTATAGAAATTTCCCCCTTCTTACACTTTTGAAATTTTATTTGACCTTTTTTTTCCTTCATCATTTTTGAAAATGACTTGCCCATCTAACATTTGCTTAGATTTGAGTCTTAGGAGTGATACAGACGAGCAGCATCAGGATAACATATGGCGCCCATCCTTCTTATCTTCTAATGGTCTTCTTACGGTTGGGGACTCTGTGATGAAGAATAACATAACCGCTACTGTGGTAGCTAGGAATCTTCTCACTCCAAAGGATAACAAAATCCTTTCAAAATGGTCTGATGAGATGACCATTCAAGACTCCTTAGCTCTCAGTGTTCAATGTGCGGGCTCTGTATCCAATATGGGCCAACGCTTAATTGCTCAAACTCGCCAAGTTGAATCATTGATGGCTGAGGTGGCAAGTCTTAAACAAGAGATCAGATGGCTCAAGCACGAGAATAGAGTGTTACACGTGCTTGCAAATAATTACTCGACGAGCATGAAAAGAAAGCTCGACCAGCTGTAAGAATCTGAAAGTCGGATTCAAAGTGATCACCAGAGGTTCGTTGCTAGATTCTGAAAGCAACTGATGCCTTCCCCTTCTGGTGTTTTGCTAAGTACTGGGGTGCCACATGATCAATCTGCAGTGCCTCTCCCTTCTGGGGTACTTCCGAGTACTGAGGCTTCACATGAACAACCTTTGTGAAAGCTTCATCCTATTTGTTTGTTTTAACTCATGTGTATGTACATATCTGTAATTTCTCAGAGATATTAATAGATAAGCTTTATTTCATTCAGTGTATTGTGCTAAATACAATAAAGCATATACTTCACTAAGATGTGGTACTTCTGGACCAAATATCAATTTATCTTTACCTTCACGAAGATAAATAATCATTCTTAGTGTCAACATCATTTGAGTATTTAACTCACAATCTTCAATCCATATGGTTCTTTAATATCATAAACATCATGGATAAGATTCGTGTTGGCATATTGTTCAATCTGCAGCTCAAGACAATATTCCTCTCAACACTTTATAATATTTCATGACTCTTTAGGAGTTCTAAATTTAATATCATCAACTCTTCAGAAGGTCTAATTTAATGTCATTGACTCTTGCAAGAGATTTTAGTATGTTGCAACAATATCATAATAATAGTACTCACTAAGGCAATTTATACCATCCATTGGTATTGAGTACATAATTTATGCTTTACCCTTCGGGGGCTTACTTCTAGCAATTTGAATCCTTCAGGGATTTTCTACACTTCATGAAACATTTTCCTTTGGAATTTATGCAGAGCAATTTGCTCCCATGTATACTTAAGGGATTTACTTATGGAGATATGATGTGGGCGACTCACAACCCTTCGTATAGAATTCTCCATTCATATGAACTCATTTACATGAGTATAATTTTAGGTTTCAATTAGTAACCTTATGTCATATCATGTGAGTGTAATTCACTGTATTACAAATGCCCATATGTAACCTCCTTGGTTTAACATCTTTTTGGCTATTTGTATTCTATTCAAATTTATATAGGTCCATTTCTTCACGTTCTTACAAAATTGTAATGGAATTACCTTTCTCCATTTTGGCCAATAATTTTGTTGACGAAAAAGAACGGGACTCAATATCAATACAGCTTATTGATGAATTTAGTAGCTACTTATAAAAACCAAAAATACCATTGGTTATCATCAATCTATGATCCCATATTCTCATGTGCATGCGCATGCATAAAAACTTTTCATTTCTTTTTGGATATCCATTGCCTCTTCAAGGGCATTACACTATCTTTTCCAGGATAGTCATAATGTAGAGAATGTGGATCATAACCTCTTTTAGAGCATTATAGAGCTTGGATTTTAATCTCCACTTTCGGGAGTTGAGTCATTGGAACCTATATGTCTATCATGCTTCATGCATGAGACATGAACATTCCCATGTCTACGGATTGTTCTTTCTGGGACGTATATTCATGCGGCGATTGTCATGCTTCTGGCATGCAACAGTTATGCTTCGGGAATGCAATGGTTCAGTAGTGTCATATTCTTCCTCTTTCGGAAGATTGAATCTTTTTGAGTCTGAGGGTCTGCCACGTTTCAGGCGTGCAACAGATAAATCATTTACTGTCACATTATTTTGTCCAATAGGGACATCAATTCTTATAGGCACATTTGCAGCAAGTATATATGATTTCATCACTTTCGTTGCATTATTCAATTATTCCTATTTCATTTTCTCATTGATGGCTTCGTGAATCAAAATAAGACAAATTATCTTCGTACTTCTAGAACGGTATTTTCTTATCATTCTTTTGGAATGATATTTTCTCATCATTCTTTTGGAACAATGTTATTTTCTCCCCCTAATGGCGGGAAAACTATCTTATCAAAATCATAGTCCACAAATCATGCGGTAAATATATCCCCAGTCAAGGGTTCCAAATGTTGAATGATAGATGGTGGATCAAATTCAACACAAATTCCCAGTTTGTATTGATGCCTTATTTTAGTACATTGTGGCAGTACTACAGGCACATAGATAACACAACCAAAAACTCGTATATGTGTAATGTTTGGCTGGTGCCTAAACACAAGTTGTACTGATAAATATTGATGGTTGGCAACTGGTCTCAACCAAACTTAATAATGAATTATGTAAAATGGCATGTCCACATGTAGAAAACTTGCAACTTCGTTTTCATAAGTAGAGCGCAGGTAATCAATTTCATTCGCTTAATAAATACTTATGCTAAACCATTTTGAGTATGGGCATGAGGAACTTCTGGTCCTTATTTAATAGTCTGTAGACTGAGACTCTTATGACTTTTATTACAATTAAGTTGAGGCACTGCGGCACTTCAAACATATGGTACTCATTAAGGAATTTCATGTCTTGATCTTCAGGATCAAGGGACTTCATACCTGATCTTTTTGCGTGATGGAACTTCGAGTCCAATCATTTTATATGATGAGGATCAAGAAATTGCAGGTTCTAATCTGATCAAGGAAATTCAGGTCCTATATATCCTCGTTGTAACACAAGATAAGTACAATAAATAAATTAAAGCAATAGGCGGTAATTCCAACCGTAATGAATACATTGCATTTAAGTAACTAAAGCTTGTGACAAGAGCTTTAATTCAACACCATTCACATAAATCAAAACTTAAAGCAATAGGTAGTAAAACCGTCTATGGTAAATAAATTGCTTTAAAGTAAATAAAGCTTGTGACAAGGGCTTTGATTCAGCACCATTCACATAAATATCAAAGATTTAAAGCAAAGGGTAATAATTCTACCCACTGTAAATAAATTGCTTTAAATAAATAAAACTTGTGAAAGGATTTTAAGCCAACACCATTCACATAAATAAATAGTATCATAACCTTTTATTTTGCCACTTCCTTTTGTCCCTTTTATTTGTTAATTAATTTTTTTTTTCTTTCTGTCAGCACCAAGCTTCAAAACCTTTTCTTTTCTCACATGCTGCACAATTCCAAAAAAAACAACTTTGCCTTTTGTTTTCTTTCACATGGTGCAACATATCATTTCAAGGCTTTGGCCCCATTTCCCTTTTTATTTTTTTTTTCATAGTTCTGAAGTAATTTTGGTTACTCAAGAAATAATAGTAACAATAAGTTCCAATTGGTGTTCCTCCTCCGTGAGTTTCGAAAAAGTCGAAACGGTTCCCATAAGTTTTGGAGTCAAGAGTGTCTATAACTTATGAGAAGATAAAACCGTTAGATTTAGCTCAAATTTTAGTATGATATCAATAAGAGGATACCGAACAACTTTCGTGAAGAAACAATTTCGATTTGAGCTACAAAAATGGAGTTTTGGTACTCATAAGGTGGCTGTCCAGTTTTCTGCGGAAATTAGAAACGGGTTTGGTATTTCAAACATCTGCGACGATCACACCGTTAAAGTTTTCTGAAATTTTGATATGTTGTAGATACTGAGTGAACGAACAACTTTCAAGAAGAAAGTATTTCAATCCGAGGTCCTCAAGTTGGAATCTCGAGGCTGTTTACATGGTTGTCAAATTATTTACGAATTTTGAGTCTGTACTCTTTTGCTTCTGCAAAGGATGATATACAGTCATACAACAATATATATAGTTACTTCAAGAAAATCAATTGTACTGAGATTTGAAGATGAAATGAAAAGATTTTCTTATCTGTGAGACTCCAGCTGATGGAGGTGAACAGGATTTGTGGCGCTATGTTTTCCACTAACATGAGAGCTTCTCGTGTTGATAATGTATTGTAAAATCGGCGGTGTGTGCAATGGAATAAATAAATAAGACAAAAAATTTACGAGGTTCCTCTATAGTCAATGTGACTGGAGTACGTTCTCGGGGCAGCAGTAGTGCTTTCATTATAATTTGAAATAATATGAGTACAAAGATAACTCTCACTATTCTCTCCTCTCCTCTTCCTCTCTTTTTCTTTCCTCTTTCTCTCCTTCACAATCTCTTCCGTGAACTTCACTTATTTGGATTTGTGTGGGGTTTGTATTTATATAGAAAATATGTGTCGTATGAAGGAAGCTTCAGCATACAGTGGAAGGATCCATTATTTAATTCTTTGAGTGGACATCCACTGTTCTACAACACTAGCAAATGAAAACGCGTCTAGTCTTTTTAAATAATTGAAGACAGAGACACACTATACAAGTTAATTATTTGTGTTGTCTTTTATCTCTGCTTACTAAAAAAAAGGAAATTAGAACCGATGTATTTACATTAAGAAACGAAAAAAAAAAAAACAGTGTTATGAACAGACAAAAATGAGAGAGGGAGAGAGATAACCATTGATAAAAACAGAAGTGGGATGGGAGCAAAGTATCACATAACTGATGCAAGTAAAGAGAGGGAAGGGATATTAGTATTATTGCTTTCACTTTTGATCTTGTGTGTTGTTTAATCATACAGTGCATGCTGTTTATATAAAGTCATTTACATGCAGAAGTCTATAAGGGAAATTGGAGCAACTCTACCCCATTGGGGTAGGCTAACACAAAGCCTAAAAAACAGCTCAACCTACCTAAAAAATGCTCTAGCGAATCCAAATAGGCTGACACCCAGCCCAAGCCAGCTTCTAAGCTGGCCCAAAACGTGTTGGGCTATGTGACGTCACGCTGGCATCAACATGACGTCACAGGCCACTCCTACTTTTTTTTTTTACGTCAAGCAGGTGGGAAACACAGCGAGTGGCCGCGCGTTCCTGACAGGAAAAAGCAGGCGGGGCCTGCCTGTGCAAGCGGAACATAGGGAGCGTTGAGATGCCACGTGCCTCATTATGGGCCATTGGATTTCCAACGCCTAGTTTTCTAGACTGTTGGATTTCCAAGGTAAAAAAAATTTGAAAATCAAATCCAACAACTAGTGACATGGCACGTTCTGGGCCATTTGATTCTAAGATCAATAGTCCATGATTTTCACCCAAAAATGGAAAAAAAATACAAAAGGGTCAGAATTATGACCGTTGGCCATGTGTCCACATCTAGGTTGTTGGATTTGAATCTTTTTCAAATCCAACGGCCCAGATTAATTAACTTAATAAAAATTATTAAAAATACAGAAAAAAAAGTTTTATTATTTTTTTCAATAAATACCTAACCATCATCTTCCACCTTACACCACATTTCAATATTTTCAACACTTTCAACCAAAGCTTTCATATACTGTTATGTGAAAAAAAAAAGGCTATGTGGAAACTTATCGAAGATGTTAAATTGTGTTAATGCTATGTTCAAATTACTCATGATCCGATTATGGGTAATGAGATGGAGTTGCAAGAAATGTGGAGTGGAATTACTACAGCGTTTTGCGATAGGCTTGGAAAAGACACAAGAAGTAGTCAAGGTCTTTAAGGTCGTTGGAAAAAACTCAACAACTCGCTTACTTGTTGGAAAAAGCGCTCTCTCATGCTTCCACTAATCTGAGTAGTTGGAGAAGTTTAGCGGATCATGTGACAATATTTTTATTTATTTATATGTATTCCACCCGCATCAATATTTTAATTTATTTATTTGTGTTACACCTGCATTTTATAATATTGTATTCAATGTTCTAAAAATTGGCCTAGGAGGTCGCCTAGGCGCTCGGCGGTGGAGTCCCGATCCAATTTGGGCTAAATCGTTCAGGTAAGGCGGGAAGGATTTAGGCGGCCGCCTAGTCTCTAGGCTCTCAAGGCGGCCTAGGCGGTGCTAGGCTGCAGCCGATGCTCTGCAAATCTCCCCTCGCATTCGCACGATCCACAACCCACAACCCAAATCTTTAAAACAATACACATAATCCGTTCGTTGGGTTTTACTGTAGAGAGAGAAGGGAATCTGTTGAAGAGATTCGCCCGTTTTGTCTCTTTCGTCCGTTCTGTTGAAGAGAAGAGAAAGAGAGAGAGAGAGAGAGAGTCGAAAGAAAAACTGGAAATGGGAGGAAAAGAAAGGCATAACTAAAGACTAAAGAGAGAATCCGACCAAAAATAGACTAAAGAGAGAGAAGGGGATCTCTCTGCAGAGAGAGAAAGAAGATGAGATATGTTGATAATAAATGCAAGCCTAGAGCCACTAAACAAGTGATGGTTGATTGGGACTATCATTGGAAAAACCGAAAAAGCTGTCGGTTTAATTGAAAAAAATGGCTTTTCTTTCAAGTTGGGTTCATTTTGTAGCCAACTATTTTGTTCAAAGAAAAAACAAACTAGGCCCAATATTCTTTGCATAAAATTAGAAAAAAAAAAGTCCTAAAATTATACACATATACTCATATTTTATAATATATAGTGTAAATTTATGTAAATCCGTCTAGGCGCTAGGCGCTAGTCCACCGCCTGACTAGCGCCTAGCGTTTTTTAGAATCTTGATTGTATTATCCCACATTTTATAGACACTACAAGCACAAGCATTCTACAATACGAAGAACAACAACAAATCATTCACCAGATGGGAATGTTGGGATGTTGTCAAAGATTATCCCATATACAAACTTGTGCCAACCGGTCCAGAAGTTGTCATGCACAACATCCCTCTATACAGTTCGCCAGAAGCAGACCAGGCTGAACATGAAGGTGGCACATTTGAAGAGCGAGAAGGGACGCCTAAAGAAGTGCCGAAGACACAGCAGACTCGTCAGTCCTTAAGGCCTCAAGGTAAAAAGAAAGGATGAGGTTCTGGTTAATGTCAGGCACTACGTGATTGGTTGAAAATCTTATCAGAAATCTATCCACAAAATAATACTTTCGGATAATGACACGTGGCGTGATAAGATTGGTTGAAAATCTTATTGAAATTTTGGCTAAATTATTGTAAATAGATAGTGACACGTAGCGTGTGGGGATTGGTTGAAAATCTATCCACAAAATAGTACTTCGGATTATGACATGTGGTGTGATAAGATTGATTAAAAATCCTATCCAAAATTAAAACTAATTTTTTTATTATTATTTTGTAAAAAAATAATAATATTTTAATAGGCTGGATGCTAGTTCATTTTTTTAGGGTGGAGATGCATTTGGCCAATTACTGTTCATTAGGGTTAATCACTATTCATTTTAGTGGATTAAATGTGTAACGCCCCGCCCCGCCAATTTTTTTCGGATGTACATTTAATGGTAGGCCAAAAATGTCATTGTTACCCTTTAGGGTTAACAATCATTCTAACATTTCTTTCTTTGATGATTTTCCACTATAATTTAATCTCGTTTATTTTATAGCTGCATTTAACTTCTCGTTAGACTGCTTACGTACCATTTTGAGGGATCAAGTCAATTGTAGTTCACAATTCATTTTTAATTCATTTCAGAAAATATTCAGGTCACTCTCTAACCAATGTAAGTCCACTAGACTTCACGTAGTCTCCTGTAGTACTAATTTTAGTATTTAGAACGTTTTGGGACATGTTGACCAAAAGTTAACTCTCGGTTAATGGTAAGATCCACAACTCTCTGTAATTCGACCTGGAAGATCCGCACATCAAATTTTGGATCTGTTGCTCTTCTTCTTTGTCTGAAAAACATACAAATAACAGAAAATTTAGAGAAAACTTAAATGAAATGAATACGCGTAGACCCCTAAGTGCTTTAATGGAGCATAATTTACCTGAGTCCATGATGGGGTTTTCAACCATTTTCAGCCTACAAAAATCAGTATTTTTCATTTCTTCTCTGAACCAGCAAAAGATATATTCTCCTGATACATTCTCTAGCGGTGACAAATCTCCACCGATGACAAATGGATCATTAGGATCTGGAGTGGTATTGTGTTGGGTACTCATCTTGTCTTGGTGCTCTTGCACAAGCTCAACCCCGAACTTCTTTACCCGAAAAATCTCGTACGGTCTCCTCGTCATTACGGAAACCACCACTTTATCTCCACATTCTAATATTATTGTTTCATTGTCCATTTTCCAATGGCTCAACCATGTTGTGTCTTCTCCTTCCTCTCTTTCAAAACGGCGACGGTAGAATCGTGGGCTATATATCCATTTCATACCCTTGCTTTTGTTGCTCACTTCAATACTCATACATGGATAAGGCGAATAACTCCAACTGTAGTCCTTGTTTGCATAGGTAGCAAATATATTCAAGTCCCGAATTTTTTGACTTGAAAGAGAAGGCACAATAAAAGATATTGAGGAATTTGTACTTTTATAGCTGAACCGGCCAAGAACCTTATTCCCCGCAAAAAATGTGATGCATATACCATGTTGATCAAGTCCCTGTATGAATGACACGGAAACGACTATATTAGTCAACTTATTCTGATAAGAGAGAGAGAGAGAGAGAGAGAGAGAGAGAGAGAGAGAGAGAGAGAGAGAGAGAGAGAGAGTGAGTGAGTGAGTGAGAGGCACCTGAACGGGACTCCAAACCCAATCAACTTGTTTAAAATTTCCTCATTTCCAATTACACTCTTGTTCTCACCCTTATAGGTCAACGCTCTCAACCCATAGGATTGAAAGGTTATTTGTTTTAGTGATAAGCAACCACATACATCCATGAATGTTATTTTTGGCAACCCCACAAGTGATTCGAGCGTCTTACAGTAATTAAAAGAGAGAGAATTTAGCTTCATCAAACCTTTGATGAAAACAGGTAGGCTACAAATTGGATTATCATCTAAACAGTCTTTGCAATAAGGATAGATTACTTAAATCCGTAGCAAAGGCATCATCAAAAGATTGCAACTACGAAGTCTTAACTCTACTAAAGAACATGGCAAATAAGTCAAGATACTTGAACTTCTTCCGGGCCATAATTCACTTCTGGGAATTCCATCGGTTTCGAGCATTTTTAAAGATTTCATCTTCTTCATCTCATCAAGATTTGAGCACCCAGATAAAATTAGAGTCTCAAGTGATTTTAGCATGCACATGTTCTTTGGAAGCATCCTAAGGTTCTTGCAATCCTCCAGATTCAAGAACACAAGTCTCTCTAGGTTTCCAATGGATTCATGAACATCAAGCAGGCTTCCACAATCTACAAGAATCAATTCCTCTAGATTGGGGCAGTATGAGAAGTCCATGGTTTAACTAAGGCCATGAGAATGACTCACATCATGGATCACATCAAGGATCTTCAATGATGGAAGAAACTGTGAACACGGAAAATTCCTGAAACGAAAGAGACAAGAACAACGTGCACAAACAAATATTTGTGTTTGATGATTTTGGGTTACAATCTCTCTCAAATTTGATCATCTGATTCAATTTCCGTAAGGTGTTGATTTGTGGATGTTTCGTTGATCTAAGGGCCGTCGAGGCTTGATCTTGGATGAACTGTTGGAAGTTTCTTCAAGGGGCCGTGGGCTTGATCTTTGAAGGTGGATTTGAGCGGATCTTCAAGGAGCCGTTGGGGCTTGATCTTGAGGATGAGTGTTTCTTCAAGAGCCATTGAGGCTTAATCTTGAATAACGGTGATGAGCGGATCTTCAAGGGCTTTTGGGCTTGATCTTGAAGAACAGTGATGAGCGGATCTTCAAGGGCTTTTGGGCTTGATCTTGAAGAACGGTTGGATGTATGGATTTGTCGACGTTTGTTGATCCAAAAGGCCGTTGGGGCTTGATCTTAGGATGAACGGATGATGAACGATGGTGCTTTCTTCAAGGGCCGTCGGGGATTGATCTTGAATTGGTGGAAGTTCTTCAAGGGCCTTTGGGGCTTGATCTTGAATTGGTGGATGGTTGATCCAAGGGCCGTCGGGGCTTGATCTTGGGATGAACAGTTGTGTGGATTTATTGATGTTGTTGATCCAAAGGGCCATTGGGGCTTGATCTTAGGATGAACAATTATGTGGATTTGGTGATGTTGTTGATCCAAAAGGGCCGTCGGGGCTTGATCTTAGGATGAACAATTGTGTGGATTTGTTGAACACTTTCTTCAAGGGCCGTCGAGGCTTGATCTTGAATTGGTGGAAGTTCTTCAAGGGCCGTTGGGGCTTGATCTTGAAGGAGGATTTGATGAAGAACGAAGAGGGCTTTCTTGATCCTTCGGGATTTGCTTGAATTTGGGAGGTTGGATGCTTGAAAGCTTTAAAGTTTCAAAGCTTCAAGGATTTTGGATGTGTGGGGAGTATTCTCTTCCATTTTGGGAGTAGAGAAATGTATTTGTGAATTGGTTCCTTGATTCTTTGATGGAGGAGCCTATTTATAGGCTTTGGGAACGAATCACCACCATCCATTTGTTTTGGTGGATGTTGTAGGTGAAATTTGGTGGATGTTGTAGGTGAAACTTGGTGGATGTTTGTAGGTGAAACTTGGTGGATGTTGTAGGTGAACTTAGTGTATGATGTAGGTGAAGTGAATGAAGGTTGTAATTTTAATACAATGGTCAACATTTATTTCACCAAAATTTCAATGTTTACAAATGTAATCTTAATGCAATGGCTAACATTTATGCCACCAAAATTTCAATGTCTACAAATGCCCCCACTTCAAGGCGCGTTGTATACATGTGCTTGTTACATGTAGGAGATGCGTTTTGAAGTCCCTTAATGTAGTTGTCAATCCAAGGGCCATCGAGGCTTGATCTTGAATTGGGCTGGAGATTTCTTCAAGGGCCGTTGAGGCTTGTTCTTGGACTTTGTTTGAAATTTCTTCAAGGGCCGTCGAGGCTTGATCTTGAAGGTTGAAATTGGACCACAAGGAGCTTTATGTGGTAGATGATCTTTGGCTTTGGTAGTGGATGAATCGGCACGTATTTGTTTTTGCGCTTTGTTGACTTTCCACAGCTTTGATCTTGAACTGGGTTGGAGGATTTTTTGGATTCCTCCAATTGTTGATTTTCCACAGCTTATTCTTGAACTGGATTTGATTCAAATATGGTGGACGCTTGATCTTGAATCGGACTTGTGATTTCCTCAAGGGCCGTCGAGGCTTGATCTTGAATTTGGCCGGAAACTTCTTCAAGGGCCGTTGATGCTTGATTCTTGAAGGTTGACTCGAACACATGGCAAGTAGGCACGAGGTGAAGGTGACGACTTGTTGCTTT
Source organism: Malus sylvestris (assembly GCF_916048215.2). Taxonomy (NCBI): domain Eukaryota; kingdom Viridiplantae; phylum Streptophyta; class Magnoliopsida; order Rosales; family Rosaceae; genus Malus; species Malus sylvestris. The sequence goes on from NC_062261.1 coordinate 25,367,213, forward strand.
GTTCAATCTTTCTAATTCACACCTGAGCAATTTGGTCAATGGTATGATCTTCAAGATTGATGGGCTCTTCTTCCAGTTGGTGACTTGATCTTTAAGGACTTGATTCAAGGCTGGTGAAACGGCACATGCAACCCACAATGCCTAGCAAGTCGACCCAAGAATTTGAGGGTCAAAACGAGTCCTCCACCCAGAGTGATTGCAAACCTGATGATATGAGATACTTTTGATTTTGAAGAAGTAGCGGATGAATCGACACGTGCTTTGTTGTGCTTGTCTCCACATGCTTCAATGTATCATTTTCCCTTGTCTTATCTATTCTTCTGGTAGAATGTAGCATCTTCTCGAGTTCTTCAGCTCAGACTCATTTTGCTGAGCTGACTGTGCAGGTTGCATTTTTCTCTGCTTGTTTCTTCAGGCAGATGTGGCAGCTTCTTGAGTTCCTCAGCTCGGACTCCTTCTGCTGAGCTGACTGTGAAAACTACATTCTTCTCTGCTTGTTTCTTCTGCACGTTGTCTCCACATGCTACAAGGTATCATTTTCACTTGCCTTATTTGTTCTCCAGGCAAATGTGGCATCCAAGTTTGAGTGGAGGTTCCGGCATATTGTTTTCTTTATCCTTGTCTTTGTAGGTAAGAACAAGGACAAAGGAAAGGACAGGGAGAACGCATGATATGAGATACTCTTGCTTTCTACCCTGGTGATATGAGATACTTTTGCTTTGGTGTCATTTGTTTGCAGAGGTACCCCAAGGAATAAGAAACACTGAGTGACTCGAGAGGCTTCGTTGGGAAGGCATTCTTGGAGATGAAGAAAGGTTCTCGGAGATGAAGAAAGGTTATGTATGTCTGCCTTGCTATGGAGGGTGAAGGTGGACAGTTATAGGAAATTCTTTAGTACCTGTAAAGGTACTATTCTTTTACTCGTGTCGGCAACCAATGTGTGATTGATCAGTATGGCTTCACGTGCTTTCTTCTTTATCAGAAATCTTCGACAAATTGTCCGTAATTTTCGTCAAGCTGAGTGTGCATGTGTTGACGAGGCTGAAAAAGACTGACGCCTCTTCGATATCTGGGATCGGCGCTTCGACAAATTGCCCGTGATTTCCGCAAAGCTGAGTTTGCGCGTGACGGGTGCTGACGAGGCTGAAAAAGACTGGCGCCTTTTCGATATCTGGGATTGGCGCTTTAACAAATTGCCCGTGATTTCCGCAAAGCTGAGTTTGCGCGTGACGGGTGCTAACGCGTCTGGAAAAGCAAGATGCTTCTCCGATTTCTGAGCTTGCCTCTTTGATTTTTGAATTGGCCTCTTCGAATTCTGAGCTCGCCTCTTCGATATTTGAAATCCCGTCGAGTGTTGATCTTTATAGAGGCACGCAGTTCGTTTCAAAGCACACTTGAATTTTCGTTTGTAGAAACTCCCTTCTTGCACTTCTAAGATCTTGATTTGTCCGACCTCTTCTTTCTTCAACATCTTTGAAAAAGTCTGGACCCTCCGACCGTCGTTTTGATTTGAACCTTGGTGAAGAGGTAGTCCCGTCTTCTCCAGATAACATATGGCGCCCATCCTTCATATCCCCTACTGGTCCTCTTACCGTTGGGGATTCGGTGGTGAAGAATGATATGACCGCTGCGGTGGTGGCCCGAAACCTTGTCACTCCCAGAGATAACAGACTACTTTCCAAACGGTCTGATGAGTTGGCTGTTAAGGATTCTCTGGCTCTCAGTGTGCAGTGTGCAGGTTCTGTGTCTAATATGGCTCAACGCCTATTTGCTCGAACCCGTCAAGTTGAATCATTGGCGGTTGAAGTGATGAGTCTCAAACAGGAGATTAGAGGGCTCAAGCAGGAGAATAAACAGTTGCATAAGCTCGCACATAGCTATGCGACAAACATGAACAGGAAGATTAACCAGATGCACGAATCTGATGGTCAAATTTTACTTGATCATCAGAGGTTTGTGGGTTTGTTCCAGCAGCATTTGCCTTCGTCTTCTGGGGCTGTACCGCGTAATGAAGCTCCAAATGATCAACCTTTGGCTCCTCTTCCTCCTGGAGTTCCGCCGAATGGTGTGGCTTCAAACAGTCAACCTCCGGCGCCTCTCATTTCTGGAGCTCTGCCGAGTGGTGAGGCGGCACCTGATCGTCCTTGAAGATCCCCTCTTGTAAATTTGATTTGATTTATTTATTTATTTATTTTAAATATGTATAATGCAAATTTATGTAAAATTTCCAGAAAAAATAAATAAAAACGGACTTTATTTCTCTCAATGCATTTGTTTTGTTTTGTTTTGTTTTGTTTTTTTTTTTTGTAAATACATAATAACATATGTATTTATTTATTTATTCTTTTGTAATAAAATTGACTTTCTTTAATAAAACTTTTATATATATTTTTTTATTTTGATATGACTGAACTCGAAATTGAATGTTCGAGCCGCCTACGTACCCTTCCAAAGAGGAGATCAAGCCATAACGTAGTTCAAATGAGTGATGAATTTAATAGTAATTTTGATGATGATTTTGCCGTACACAGTTTATGCTCTTGCGGGCAAGGAGCTTTTGGTGCCGTTTGCAGTTTCAGCTCATGCAGGCAAGGAGCTTTGATATTGCCTTTTATGCTCGTGCAGACCAGGAGCGTTTATGTTGCCTTTTATGCTTGTGCAGACCAGGAGTGTTGTATCATGCAGTTTAGGCTCGTGCAGGCGAGGAGCCTCGTGTCCTACAGTTTAGGCTCGTGCGGACAAGGAGCTTTGGTTTGTGCAGTTTAGACTCATGCGAACAAGGAGCATTGGTGTTGCCTTTTATGCTCGTGCAGACTAGGAGCTTTGTGCCATGCAGTTTAGACTCGTGCGGGCGAGGAGAATTTTTTTGGTAGATTTGTCAACCAATTTTGGAGAGGCGTTCCTCACAATTTTCATAGCAAGCAACTTTGATCGCGTGATTGAAGAAGTCTTCGGGCAAGAAGTCGCGCATCGTGATGGCAACAGACGATCTTTGTGTCGCAATTTCATCATCTTCAACACTTTCACGTTGCTTTGAAGGTTGACAAGAGCTGCTTTGCCCCCTTTCCGATTGGCGGACTTGTGGATGAGACGTATGCTTCTTGTGCAATTTCTTAGGAGTGACTTGAGTCCATCCTTCAACTTTGCTTATCTTTGAGGATGCCCCCAGCAGTTGAGGTGAAAACTTTGAGTTGGAAAAGCCATAAGTGATGGTGGTATAGTTTGACTTCACCACATCGTCAAGATCTAGCTCAATGATTCCTTTCTGAGCCAGCTTTATGATGAGATCTTTCAGCACGAAGCACTTTTCTATCGGATGACTGATGAAGCGGTGGAATTTACAGTACCTTGGACTGTCGGTGCGATTCATCTCTTCTGGCCGTCTGCACTTAGGCAAGCCAATCACCTTCTTTTCCAGCAAGTCTTCTAACATGGCAACCACATCAGAGTCGGGGAATGGATAAGTCTTCTCCTCAAGCTCCTTCAAAGTGCGTTTACGCATCTCTTGATCACGAAAAGCTTCAGCTTGAATCGCCTTGCCTCGTATAGGGATTTTGACGGGAGATGTGTTGACCGTCATCGCTTCCTTGGTGGGTTTCCATGCAGTCTTCTCCACCTTTGTCTCAAGAACTTTGTCGTTCTTGTAGTCGGTGATCGGTTCCTTCTTCCCATGATGAGCGATGCTCAACTCCATGTCATGGGCACGGGTGGCCAATTCCTCGAAGGTCCGTGGTTTAATGCCTTGAAGGATGTATTGTAAACCCCATTGCATGCCTTGGATGCACATCTCAATTGAAGAGGTTTTCGATAGCCTGTCTTTACAGTCGAGGCTTAGAGTGCGCTATCTGTTGATGTAGTCAATGACTGGCTCGTCCTTCCACTGCTTTGTGCTCGTTAGCTCTAGCATGCTCACAGTGCGGCGGGTGCTGTAGAAGCGGTTGAGGAATTCCCTTTCCAACTGTTCCCAGCTGTTGATGGACTCAGGCTCTAGGTTCGTGTACCACTCAAAGGCGTTTCCTTTCAGCGAGCGCACAAACTGCTTGGCGAGGTAGTCTCCTTCCGTCCTCGCGTTGTTGCAAGTTTCGATGAAATGTGCAACGTGCTGCTTTGGGTTTCCTTTTCCATCAAACTGCATGAACTTTGGTGGTTGATATCCCCTCGGCATCTTTAGAGCATCAATCTTCTTTGAATAAGGCTTTGAATACAACCCGGAGGTATTTGAGCTCCCTTTGTACTGTGCCTTGACGGTGCTGGCAATCATCTCTTGCAACTGCTGGATAGAAAGAAATCCCATGAGTGCCGCTTCTTGGTCTGGCTCCGGCTTCACATCGATTCTCTCCACCGTAGGCTCATCTTCTGGGTTAGGGTTCTCGCCGTCCTGTGGCTCCAGTCGACTGACGAGTGCAGCGATTTGCAAGTCTTTTTCTTCCACAGTTCGGGTTAGCCTTGCGATTGCTTCATTCATTTGAGCCAGTTGTTCTTCGATGGAGGTAACGCCGATGGTCATGACTTGTGTAACCAATAGACGTGACTTTCCTTTAGACATCCAAGATGCTGACGAAGAACGTCGTTGGTTGTTTTGGGATGTCATCTTGTGTGCCTCAGCAACATGCTTCGGTGCCCCCAACGAGGTTAGGTTGATGACAGACTCACACCTTTGATGCTCCCTTTGCTCTTTTAGCGGCACCAACTTTGAAGTGGCATGCTGAGGAGTGGTTGTGGCACCAATGGATTGTCCATTTGCGGCAGAAGTGCTTAGGATCCTTCCCTCAGTGATTGCAAGAACGGCTTGTCCCTTGCTTGATGCCATTGACTTTGAGGTGTGTTTGGATTCCTTGAACGGAGAAAGAGATGAGAGGTAGAGATTGTCCCACTGGGCGTGCCAATTTGTGAACACGGAAAATTCCTGAAACGAAAGAGACAAGAACAACGTGCACAAACAAATATTTGTGTTTGATGATTTTGGGTTACAATCTCTCTCAAATTTGATCATCTGATTCGATTTCCGTAAGGTGTTGATTTGTGGATGTTTCGTTGATCCAAGGGCCATCAAGGCTTGATCTTGGATGAACTGTTGGAAGTTTCTTCAAGGGGCCGTGGAATTGATCTTTGAAGGTGGATTTGAGCGGATCTTCAAGGAGCCGTTGGGGCTTGATCTTGAGGATGAGTGTTTCTTCAAGGGCCGTTGAGGCTTAATCTTGAATAACGGTGATGAGCGGATCTTCAAGGGCTTTTGGGCTTGATCTTGAAGAACAGTGATGAACGGATCTTCAAGGTCTTTTGGGCTTGATCTTGAAGAACGGTTGGATGTATGGATTTGTCGACGTTTGTTGATCCAAAAGGCCGTTGGGGCTTGATCTTAAGATGAACGGATGATGAACGATGGTGCTTTCTTCAAGGGCCGTCGGGGCTTGATCTTGAATTGGTGGAAGTTCTTCAAGGGCCTTTGGGTCTTGATCTTGAATTGGTGGATGGTTGATCCAAGGGCCGTCGGGGCTTGATCTTGGGATGAACAGTTGTGTGGATTTATTGATGTTGTTGATCCAAAGGGCCATTGAGGCCTGATCTTAGGATGAACAGTTATGTGGATTTGGTGATGTTGTTGATCCAAAAGGGCCGTCGGGGCTTGATCTTAGGATGAACAATTGTGTGGATTTGTTGAACACTTTCTTCAAGGGCCGTCGAGGCTTGATCTTGAATTGGTGGAAGTTCTTCAAGGGCCGTTGGGGCTTGATCTTGAAGGAGGATTTGACGAAGAACGAAGAGGACTTTCTTGATCCTTCGGGATTTGCTTGAATTTGGGAGGTTGGATGCTTGAAAGCTTTAGAGTTTCAAAGCTTCAAGGATTTTGGATGTGTGGGGAGTATTCTCTTCCATTTTGGGAGTAGAGAAATGTATTTGTGAATTGGTTCCTTGATTCTTTGATGGAGGAGCCTATTTATAGGCTTTGGGAACAAATCACCACCATCCATTTGTTTTGGTGGATGTTGTAGGTGAATTTTGGTGGATGTTGTAGGTGAAACTTGGTGGATGTTTGTAGGTGAAACTTGGTGGATGTTGTAGGTGAACTTAGTGTATGATGTAGGTGAAGTGAATGAAGGTTGTAATTTTAATACAATGGTCAACATTTATTTCACCAAAATTTCAATGTTTACAAATGTAATCTTAACGCAATGACTAACATTTATGCCACCGAAATTTCAATGTCTACAGAAACAGCAAGAAAAAAAAATTTAAAATAAAGAAAAAAGAGAAATAAAATTTGTGGGAGTTAATTCTAACATATGCAATTAGTCAACGAATCAAAACTTTAAAATGAAAAAGAAGGAAAAGGAATTGAGATGCACAGAGTAACATACTTTTGTTCCTTTGTAGACTTCTCTCAAGCTACTATATTGCATTTCAAGAACAATTAGACACTCCAAAGGAAAATCAATGGGTATAGAATCCAAAGGAAATTCAAGCCAACACAACCATCTTAATCCTGTAGAGAAATCTGCATAATATCCCTCCAGCTGTACACGTCTAAGATGAGTAGTTGTAATTTGTGTATCCTTTCAAATGCATTGGTTTCAAAGATTGTCTCATTTGTGTGTATTGGACTGTTTGCAAGATGCCCATGCATGTCCAAATCAAGACCTTGGATTGTTTGTGTACCCTAAGGACAAAAAAGTGGAACAACATTAGTATGGATATTTTTCACAAGAAGAGAAAACCATATAAAGACATGAAAGATATGTTTCTTACATTCTTCTCTCAATACTTCAAAAGAATCCTTATGGCACCATAATCTACTACGTTTCCCAGGCTCTTCTAATTCTAGGCGAACTGTATCTCTTCCCATGTCACGAATCAGGTCATGCACGTTCACCTTGTTATCATTATCAATTTTCACCAAGCATCTATCAATGAGATTTCGAATGCCAACAGTTGTATAGAAATCACATCAATCCATTATTTAACAATGTAGTTTTTGTCCCTTCTTATTAAGAAACAAGCAATGTGGAGGAATAATTTCCGATCATAGTCATCTTGTAAACTGTCATAGCTTATTCTTAGTTTCTTCATGATTTCGTCATTAGGAATGACTTTTAGCTTCTCCAATGCACTTTTCCACACATCCATACTCTCACCTAACAAAGAAGAACCCAAAACTTGAAGAGCTAATGGAAGTCCTCCACTATGTTGCACTAGCTCTTTTGAATATTCCATGTAACCTTCACGGGGATGGTCCTGGCCAAATGCATGCTAGCTTAAGAGCTCCAATGGTTCATCGTAATCCAAAGTTTCAACCTTGTGGACCTCAGTAACTTGATGTGCCTTTAGCAACCTTTCACGCCTTGTTATGATTATTTTGCTTCCGGGGATAAAACTGATCTTTCTTCCGTAGTATTGCATCTAATTGGTCCATATGGTCTACATCATCAAGAACAAGAAGAACTCTTCTAGAGCTTATGGCTCTTTCAATCTTACTTATTCCTTCACTAACGTTGTGTACTTTCTCCTTTCCCCCCTTCAAAATATCATAAAGAAGTTGCATTTGTATTTGAACTAACCTATTCGGTTGATTTGCCGTTTCTTTGATATTTTCAACAAAGCTGCTTCCTTCAAAACTTGTGAAATTTGAAATTTGAATTGTAAACATATTTTAGCAATGGTTGTCTTCCCTATTCCAGACATCCTATACACAGTAACTATACCAACATCAGTTGATCCATCTTGTAACCATAAATTGATGTGTTTGACTAGAGATTGGATTCCAATCAAGTTGGATTGAACACTCAAGGGCGTGCGAATTAGCTTGTCACCTATCACCTTAACAATTTGTGTGATAAACTTTGACTCGTGCCTAAGAATTTGCAAACAAAATAAAATATAAATCAAACATGCTGTGTACCTAAGAAAGTTATATAGGTACGAACAACTGGAGGGAAGCTAAACTTATACATTATTTTGATAGCATGCTTAGGTTAGGTTAAAAATTAAAATGAAACTTTGGTGACAACATAAAACAAGGGAAGCTAAACGTTGGTGCCAACATAAAACAAGGGAAACGAAATTATTGTTGGAAATTTGAGTAGTTTGAGTAGAAATTTCCTTGTCCCACATTGGCCATTTCCAAAAGATTTTATCACTTTATAAAGCTTTGTCCTTTAAAGAAAGTGATTGGAGTAATAGGCCTGGAGACTAAAATTGGGCTCACCTTTGGGGTGTATTAATTATTTGGTAATTAATATATAATTAATATATATTTAATTGTCAAAAGATGGGCCTTGGGCTCTAATAATTAAATTATTTAATTAATTATTTTTCGAATTTACTTAATTATTTTTAATTAAATTCGAATTTAATTAATTAATTATTTTTTATGAAAAGACTCATCCTTTCAGATGAAGTCTGAGAGTTCTTTCTGAACACAGAGCAAAGCATCCCTCTGAAGAGATGTCTCCCAACAGTCACACCCCATTCTCATACCTGTTGCAAACAGGCATCCATCTGCTATATATACATTCATCTGCATAGCATCTAAAACACAGAAAATAATCAACTTCATCTTCTACATTCCTAAACCTTCTTACTGAGAGAACCACACTAAATTCGCTAGAAGTTAAATTTTCCGGTATTGGAATTTTAACTTGATCGTTGAATCCTGATGAAGCAGACGTCCGTAGAACTGCAAGCACAGAGTATGGACGAAATTTCTGTTTCAAGGACATTGCGGTACGCAAGCCTCGATCTTCAAGTTGTTTGTTTTTATAATTCATATTCTAGTTTATATTCTGTTAATTCCTATTGCATTTATTATTTATTAGCATATATAAATTATCACAGATTGTTGACATACATCCAACAATTATGAAAGTAATTATTTGCATTTTTTGTAAAAGAAGTATAGTATGCACGTATGTCAAGTCTAGATAACCGAACTAATTTAAGCTGAGATGTCAAGTCTAGATAACCAAATTAATTTAAGCTGAGAGGAGGAAATTCGAACTCGACAACTTCAGGACACATGGGGTTTAGAGATGAGAACAAATTGTTCATGTGAAAAATGAAGGCAAAACAAATTGTTGGTTAAAAAAACAAATTACCCTTCCAATATTGACATTATAAAGATAAAAGAGAGAAAATGAAAGTTACCCATCAGCTTCATTTGGTAAGACCATCCCTGCTAGATCAGCAACCTCAACAAGAGCCTTCCTCCATCGCCTCACCGTATTCGGCAACTGAGTTTTCTCGTGTCTAGCAAATGCTTTTCCAATGCTTCCCGTCTGCTTCCTCATATGGGATGGATCGACATCGTAGAAGATTGGTAATACTAAATGGTCCGAGGTAGTCCTCTTGTGTTCAAGGATCATGACAAGCCCATCAAGGCACCATTTGGATGACGCGTAATATTTGGAAAACACGACAACAGATGTTCGTGACAGCCGGATTGCTTTCTGTAGTCCTGGCTTGATATCTTCTCCTCTGTCAAGTTCGTTGTCATCTCGGAACGTTAGAAATCCTGCGTTGTTCAAGGCCGTGTAGAGGTGGTCGGTAAAAGTCCTGCGAGTGTCTTCGCCTCTGAATCTCAAGAAAACATCGTAACGGTAACCCCGACAAGTGTTGGAATCAGAGGATGTTCCTTGAGCAGCTCTCACAAGAGCCATGGTTTACGATCGATGAACAAACAAGGGGATTGCTCGTTGTCCTTGCAGGGGAAATATTTAATGCTTTAATTAATTGGGTCATTCCAATCTTTTTTATTCAAACGAGGGGTCATTCTTATTATCTACTTCCTGGAAAATCTACAACCAAATCTAATTAGTCGTTTTAGTCAAGCACATGAAAACGCGTCTTGTTTTTTATATAATTGAAGCCAGACACAATATACAAGTTAATTATTTGTGTTGTCTTTTATCTACTGCTTACCAAAAAGAAAAGAGAATATTAGAACCGATGTGTATGTGTTTACATTAAAAAAAAAAAAAATCAAACAATGTTATAAATAGGTAAAAGTGAGAAAAAGATAACCTTTGTTAGAGATAAAAATGGAATATATGTAATATATCACACAAATAATGCAGGTAAAGAGAAGAGAGAGATATTGGTATTATTTCTTTCACAAATAATGCAAGTTGAAAACCCTGTTATCCAATAATAACAAAAAAAAAAACTATGACAATACCACAATTTTTAGTCCTTATTTTTTCACTTTTGACTAAGCCATATGGCATTCATTCACATAACTTTTACAACACTACCTCTTGAATGCCCATACATCACCATTAGTTGTCTCGTTAAACCTTGCTATGCAAAATGTAGTGAGAAATAACCGTAGCAAAGGAAAGAGAGTGCATCTTTTCTTGAATTATTGATATAGCGTTAAGTAAGTTAATGTTGCCTCGTTAAAACCTTGATAGGAAAAATTCAATGAAAAAAATCCTAGTCGAAGGAAAAAGAATACAACATGCATGTCTTGAATACTATCCTTGATGTGTATCTCTTCCTAATTCCACATTCTTCAATTTGATTGATTGATAAGCCGACGTAATCTGATAGCATGGTTTACGATCACTGAGCAAACAAAAGGATTGTTGTCTTTGTAGGGGAAATATTCAAGGCTTTAATTAAGAAAGTTTTAACGAAAAGCCCGCGGTACTGTTCACTTTAACGAAAAACCATATTTTTACACTAAAAAGTCAATCCTGGTACTATTCACTTTACCATTTTTTTTGTCCTTATCGTTAAAACTCAAAGTTTTTTAGCCTTTTTCATTAGTTTTCCTTTTAATAATTGGTTCATTCCTATCTACTTACTGGAAAAATTACAAACAAATATAATTGGTCGTTTTAGTCAAGCAAATGAAAACGCCTCGTCTTTTTATATAATTGATAGGAGCATATTTATGCGACTTAGTTAGCTTGTTTTCTTGCATTTTCGTAGTTAGTTTATGTTTATTAGAGTGTTTTAAGCTATTTTCGTGTGTTTGTAGGTCCAAATGACAAAGTTGACAAAAAAGTGCATTTTGGAGCATTGTAGAGCAGTTTTGGGCCAAGAATGAATAGCACATGCATGGAGCAAGGTGGATGGATGTTTTTGAAATTCAAAGAGACTAGGAATGTGCTACAAATCTGGAGAAATAAAGTCAAGACAAAGAAGATAAGGAATCAGCTAAAAGGAAGGAACATTATTCAAAACATTATCGAACCTTATCTTATTCTATCATATCTCAATCTTATCCTACCTTAATTCCAGCTGTAAGGGGGACTCCTTATCACATTAGAATACCTAATATCTAATTCTAGAAGCCCTGAAATAATGCAAATAACCTGATCCTTTTCCCCCTAGAAATCTAACGAATTTCCTACTCCCTTTCATCCTAGGATTGTGTAATCCTTTTTACTTTAGAAATTGTGAAAGCCCTAGCATATAAATACATATTTTCTACCACAATTTCGAACCACCACCCCCCATATATTCGTACAAACAACCATTCACCACAATTCAGACCATCTTCCATCACAATTTCATGCCGTACATCTCTTTAGTGTCGCAGCTTTGCAAGGAGACAGGAGAGGAGCCCCTAGAGCCGTGCTTGCCATTCAAGACGTTGGATTGTTGGAACATTTCTAGGCGTATTCTATCTTTGTTTTCAATGTTTAAATGTAATTGTCTTTGTTTAATTGCGAACATGAGGAACTAATTTCTTTATAGTTGAAGGTGAATTCGAAGCCATGATTATATGTTTTATATGAATTGATTACATTCAGTTATTGTTTCTTGAGTCTTGAATGTGAATTGCTTATCTAAGTTATCAAAACTTGTTTATGTATGTTGATTAAGGGTCGACACTTAATTTGCATGCATGAATTTGATGCTAGAGTGTAAAGGAGTTTCACCTAATCGTTATGAACTTATATTCACAAGTAGTGGAAGTCACTAGTCATGATTGTGTTAAGTAAATCCTAGACAGGAGTATCATGCTTTTCATAGTTACGAATGTCATGTCAATACTTATGGTTTTCAAAGAACTTAATGACCTTTGATATGTCTCTCTATCATGCTTTTCATAGTTAGGGAACTTGATAAGGATAATTTGGTTGTGATGTGTATCCCGTCCAATTCAATGAATTAAGGAAAATCTGATGGTTAATTTATGCTATCACGGTTAACTTGGGGTGTTGTCATTCATAGATAAAAGGAATAATAACTGGAAATTGGTTTGTATATGCATATGTCATGGGTACTCTGGCTAAGTTTTCATCATTTAATTCACCTAATTTGCTTTGTTTTGCAATCTGTTTAGTTTAGTTAAATTTCGTCCAAATCAATCCCTCTTTTAATTAAGTGTCTTAGTTTAGTTAATTTCGATCAAATTTGTCCGCATTTAGTATTTTGAATCAAGTTAGTTTAGAATTCATCCAAATCACTCTTTAGTATTTGTTTTGAATCTTTTTAACTTAGTTTTGTTGTTTTCAGTCAATTTGGTCAGTTTTGAGTCATAAGAGTCTAGTTTAGTGTTTTAAAGTTTAAATTAAGTAGATTAGCATCCCTTCTAATCTCCGCCCTAAAACGATCCCTACTTTCATATACTACAATTATAGGGTTTTAATTTGAGTGTTAGAATATTTCACATCAATAATTGAAAACAGAGACGCTATACAAGTTAATTATTTGTGTTCTTTTATTAACTGCTTACCAAAAAAAAAAAAAAATTGGAAATTAGAACCGACTAGAAAGTTTTGCCCATGCGTTGTTGCGGTGCATTGCTGCCAGAGTAGAAATTGTGCGAAAAATTATGTTTCAAAGGTATAAACACATCAACTTATCACATCTAATTAAATTCCTGTGACAACATATTGACACACTTAATATGAAAATTCATAAACTATTTCACAATATGAAATCAAGCAATCTCTAAAGGTGAGAAATGGAGCTTAGAATATAGAAATCCTACCTCATATATTAAAGCAATTAACAAATTCTCAGTGAATGATAACAAAAAAGGTATAGATAAGTAATTCAATTTCTTAATTTCAAAAACGGAAAAGATTAAAAAAAAAAGGTTCAAAGTTCTCAGATCTCACCATAACGAAAATTACGATATCGTTTTCACATGAACTTGGGTTGATCTCGGTCACCAGCATTAATAAACCAGTTACTTCAACCTGTGCAAGCAGGTGACTGAATTAGACGCAAGCCAACCAACTTCCATTTTAACCAAATAAAAAAAGTAATCACAACCAAATGAACCTCTTCTTTCCATACGAAGTAGATGATGTCCCTTGTTTGCCTTTGTGAATAGTGCACTCTTGACTCTCAACACACAAAAAGAACACACTCAAAATGCTCAGCAACATACACAATACTGTGTATGTATTTCAACTTAAAGTGTTAAAGATTTACCAACATAATCAAGGTTAAATTTAACAAAAGAAGTAACTAGGAATTGAAATCAAACAATATAATAGTAGTTAAAAAGAATTATGACTAAATTTTACAAACAGCATCATAAATTGTTAAAAAAAAATAACACCATTGAAAAAACACACTACTCAAATCTGTAAAATACAAAACATGACTAAACTCCGAAATTCCCAACGCATACATCAATTTAAAAGCCTACAAATCATAAGAAAAACAAATGTTGAGTTGGCAGTAACCTTGCAATGTCCAAAAACAATTTGACCATAAAAATGTAAACCCATCTCAATCAGTGTCAATCGCACTTTATTGGTCTTATTTAGACCATTGTAAAATCTTTTTTGATGCTTAGACAGTGAATTTTTTGTTTTTGCTTGGGGTCGTTTAATATTTAGTAGATGATGTTAAATATTTTGTAGATGTAAATACTGAAATTTTATGTTATTATTGAACAAACAATCTAAAAACCAAATTAATGCATGTAGGCTTATCCCCTGTATTCTTAAGAGGACCTCATTCACTTCTTAATTCTACTTTACATGTCTAACACTCTACACTTCATCTGTAGCCTAAAACAATAGAACAATATAGTAAATGGTAGAAATAAAAAATTAATTTTGAAAGCTTCCTAATACAAATTAGAAACACATAAATTCATAATATGATAAAGATTACCCACCCAATATACTATAGTTTTTAAAATTTCATACACTCATGGATTAGATAAAAGAAAGGATATCTATGTCAGATTAATGAAACCATCAATCATTAACTACATTATTAAAACTCATGGAAAACAATAAAGTAGACTATTCATAGTAATAAAAGATGGAATTAAACTGCAAATGTGTTAATTATTACCATGGAGTCAGAATCTGGTTTGGGTGTTTTTGACAAATTAGTTGGCCAGTTATTGGGTCTTTATGTATTTATTTAACACAATTTGGCAAGTGTTGTACCACTTTCCATATCGTGTATCAAAGCGCTTTACATATACACGTCTCGTTTTGCAAAATATTTTAACAAAGATTGATATAAGAGCAGTAATCATCAGATACAGGGCTTTTACTGAAGATGTAAAAATGCAGTTACAGGATTTTAATCAAATATAAAAAGATGTAATTAGCAATTCTACCTTGTACAAAAATAGATCCAAATAACCCAATTGTTCGATTCTCACTTATTTGTCAGTCCGAAGAATTTCAGTTTCATTTATGTGTCTTGAAGGAGGAGGCAGTAATTTGAAAGGTTGTGTGCAATTCGAAAATTTGCATTATATATGGAATTGGTAGGTGCGATTATATATTTATTCATATTCATCGATTTTAGCTTAAATTAAAGTTTAAAGAAATATATATTAATATTGAAGAATAAACAGAATCTGACACATGTACATTTATTCTTATATGGCAATAGTATAAGAGAATGATTTAGTTACCATTGCATCAACACATATAATGTGCAAGTCAGACAACCGGCCAGCAGAGTTGAAATGTTCAAGTCTCCAAATTCTGCACACGTGAACTCTAACCTTTTTTTGGATTGAAAGGCTTCCAAATTGCAGATTGAAACCATATTCATTGTGCTAAAAATCTGAAAGTAAAATAAACATGTGTAAAAGAGCAATAATTAAAATGTTAGATCATAAGATGAAAAAAGTTAATCAAACTCCATAATTTATTTGTTTAAACTCGATCTATCATGGAACTTTACAAATCATACAAATTTTTTAAAGAAACAAAAATAAAATATTGAAATCAATATTTTAATGCATTCCTATCGGGCAGTGGTAAAGTATAAATTTTTTATTCGGTAGTTAAACTTATAAAGTAATTAAAAAGTGCGTGAACGATAGTAAAATGAACGGTGAATTAGTGATAGCTTAAAAAATGAGTGATTAACATCAAGGGTACAGGAAATTTGATGTTATGATATGAAGAATAGTATACAAAATTTAATTAAAATCAAGGGCAGAGCAATTAGGTAAGTACAAAATGCCTGAACAATAGTACATGAAATTTAATGATAGCTTAAAAACTGCGCTTCGCAGAGCCATGATACTTCTAGCCGTGCAACCTGTTATACAAAATTGATTAAGCGTGCATTAGTAATTCATAAAAATTTAAAAACTATAGCATGCCTTGAATTATACCACTCAACATTTCTCTTGCCAAATTCAACTTGCCGAAAACAAAGTACCATATGCTAACATAAAGTAAGTGTTGGGCTTTTTCTAGCCCATGATAAGTTGTCCTAAGTCTATTGGGAATTAATAGTTTTAGAGGATTAAATTGTTTTCCCAATTGGAGTAGGATTCATAACTAGGTTCCAATTAAGATTAATAATCCTTATTGAAGAAGACCTTTATTATGTCTATATAAAGGGGCTATTGTACTAGTTTTGAGAAGGGGAGCAAAACAATAAATTGTATACCACTCAAGGGATTAGAGTGAGAGAATATTGTAAAGTATGTGCGAGAGAAAAGAAAAGAGATAGTGTATTTCTTGTTCTTGTTCTTTCAGGTTTTTAGTCAAGTCCTAGTTCTAGAGATTTGGCAAGATTATTGGTTGTGCTCATTATTGATATAGTGAAAAATTGTTGTTGCTGTCCCGTGGATGTAGGCACATATTGCCGAACCAAGTAAATTCTTGGTGTTATTTATCTTGGTTATTTGTTTTTTGATTTTCGAAATTTATTCTTGTTTTTCCCATTCTTAAACGCGATATTCTCAACAGTTAGTTCATACACATGAGGGGCTTCTAACTCGGTTAGTTAAAAGCCCCAAATTCGATTACCCTTCCCCAACATCGTTTGTAAAAAAAGAAAGGGTTGGTTCATGCATAACAATCAATTATTCATTGTTTGTAAGAAAGAGGAACTTGTGTGTTCTGCAATTGGAGGAGATGGGTTTTGGACTTGGGGTCATTTTCGTGAATTGCAACCAAACAATGTTTTCGTATTAGTTAGCAAATACTAGTCCTTAATCCCCATGAATTGGATACTAAAATGAATTATGCTCCATTAGTGACGAATGCAAAAACAATAACCTTAATGCGAAATTAAAGCAGGGTGAAAACAAATGTTAATTCAATTGAATAATTAGTGACTTACTGAATAAGCTTAAAGTTGTTTTCGCGTAGTCAAGAGTAATGGCCTAGATGAGGAAAGTTGAAGATGACATCAAGTTTCCTCCATTGGCAACCATTAAACTAATAGCTTATTGTTTAACAGAGTTGAACATTTGAGACAACTTACACTTTTAGAAAATTTTGGGCAGGGAATTCCTGCTTCCAAGGATCTGAACAATGGGGTAACTTTAATAGGAGAAGTGAACTTTGTACTTCACGATGCATGGTAGTCTTTTGTTGCTTCATCACATGATGAAAATATCTCTGGGAAAAGAAAAATTAGATAGGTTATCAAGAAATCTGATTCAATAGGAAACATAATGTATAATTTAAAACAGTAAGCTATTATCAGCCAACATATCTTATATGTCAATCCATTACTTTGCTTTTCGGAAACAATCCCTTTTTCACATCAAATTAAATGAACAATTAAATCCAACCTGCAATTCAAATTCCAAACTTTATATCAAATTAAGAAAAAAAATCAAATTTTTGTGCTCACCAGTCCAGTTTTTGGGTGCCTGCTCATGGAAGGAACCTCAAAAGTGGGAACCAAATGCATCCCTTTGTGTTAGAGTATAGTGCTTTAGATTGTGACACTTGTCATAATATTACTGTAGTTAGTTAGTTAGCTGTTATATGTAACTATATATATAAGAACTCATCATGTAATTACTTACTCATTAAGAAATATATCAGATTGTTCTTCTCTCTCTCTAGCTTCTCTCTAGTCTCTCTCTCTATCTCCTCTGTTCTTGATTCAATATCCAAGATTACATTATATGTATAATCATTTGATATAGCTTAACATGGTATCAATCGCCATTGTTGCTTACGCTTGAAGATTCGATCCTCTGTTGCTTCCACCTTCTCTGATTCGGATTGGTTTTTCTTTCTCCGATCTGACACTTCGTCTTCTCCAATTTCTACTTTTTGCAATTTCTAGGGTTTCGTATCGTTCTTCTGTTCTTACTCGGTACTTGCTGAAATCTGCACACCTAGTGGTTGTTGTATTGTCTCACTGACAAGTTGATATTGAATTCACGATGGTGACTGCTTCGTAACTCCAGCTGCTTCAATCTCCGATTACGGGCCTTATTTCCTCCATTTCTACGTCAATTAATGTCAAGCTTGATGATTCGAACTATCTCAATTGGCACTTCCAGATGCAACTTTTGCTTGACAGCAATGGCATCATGGGGTATGTTGATGGTTCGATCACCTGTCCATCTCAATATGCTTTGACCTCTGGTGAATCTGGTATCTCTTCTTCTTCTCCGACTGATGAATACATAGTGTGGAAAATGCATGACCGAGCTATTATGCAATTGATTACTGCCACTTTATCACCTATTGCTATGTCCTGTGTGATTGGTAGTACTAGCTCCAAGGATCTGTGGATTAGGTTAAAGGAACAATTCTCCACTGTATCTAGGACTAGCATTTTTCAGATGAAATCCAATTTGCAAACAATTAAAAAGGGGTCAGATTCAATTTCTCAATATCTTTATCGCATTAAGGAAGCTAGGGACTATTTGTCTGTTGCTGGGGTCTATTTTGCGGATGAAGACATTGTTATTCTTGCTTTGAATGGTTTACCTGCTGAGTATAACACTTTCCGGTATGTTATAAGGGGGCGTGAAAGTGTGATTTCACTGAAAGATTTTTGATCCCAGTTACTTGCAGAGGAAATCATTGTTGAAAATTCAGTTATTAATCCTCTTATGATAGCTATGGTTACTAATACAGGTTCCACTTACACAAAAGGGGCTTCGTTTCAGTCTTAGGGTTTCTCTCCTCATCATGGTCAATCTCAGGTAGTCACTGGAGGTTTTAAACCTTATAATGGGAACAAGAACAAGGGTAAAGGTCATTTCAATCAGGGCTCGAGATTTTTTCATTCTAGACCCGTGTTTTCCCCTATGACACATGTGTTTCCCAACTCTAATCCTGGAGTTCTTGGTCCATCTCCTGGTCAACAGTTTGGAAGTCCTTCTGCACCTATGCTTCAAATTTGTCAGTTGTGCAATTCTGAGAGACATACTGCCCCATTCTGTAGAGCCTCTTCTCACGAGAAAACCAAATGTCACATCTGTGGTCGAAGTAATCATACCACTTGGTATTGCTTTTATAATGATAAGGGTCCAAACTACATTGGAATGCATACCACTACTTCTGTTTCTCCACAGTCCTCCTATGCTATGCAACCACAACATGTTCAGTACCCTACATATCAAGCTCCTCCTCAGCATTCCTCATTCACACATTTTCAGTTTCATGCACAGCAACCCTCTATGCAAGCCATGCACACAATGCTCAATTCTGCACCTCAGTCATCAAGTTCTTCAGGTCCTTCTTAGGTGTGGCTCACGGATTTTGGAGCCACCAATCATATGACAGTTGATTTGACTAATCTGTCCCTGGCCTTACCTTATCCAACAAATGAAACCATTCACACTGCAAATGGGGAAGGTTTGAAAGTATCTCATGTTGGTCATTCTACCATTCATACATCAGTTTCTCCAATCAAATTGAACTCTGTGCTTTGTGTTCCTCAATTAACTCAGAACCTATTGTCAGTACATCGTATTTGCCTTGACAATAATTGCTGGCTTATATTTAATGCCTTTTGTTTTTGGATTCAGGACAAAGCCACAAGGAGGATCCTTTACAGAGGCTTGTGCAGTAATGGGCTGTATCCTATCCACTCTTTGTCCACTTCAAATTTCCAGAAGACTAATCAAGCTAAGGCATTTCTTAGAGAACTTGTTCAATCTAATATGTGGCACCATAGGTTAGGTCATCCCACCAATAATGTTGTCTTTCTGATGTTGCATAAAGCTAATGTACATGTTCCCAAAACCTCATTAACTATGCTATGTCATACCTGTCTAGAAGGGAAATTTAGCAAGCTACATTTTCCAAAGCATGTCAATAAGTCTGTCATTCCTTTTGAAACTATTCATACTGATTTGTGGGGTCCTGCACCATGTATATCAGTTGATGGTTATAAATACTACACCATCTTTATAGATGAATGTACCAGATATTGCTGGATTTTCCCCTTAATAAACAAGTCTGATTTGTTCTCTACATTTGTTGCTTTTCATTTCTTTGTTACTCAGTTTTCTGCGACAATTAAAATTCTTCAATCTGATGGGGGGGGGGAGAGTATACCAGCCACAAATTGAAACATTTTCTTCTTGCAAAAGGCATTTCACATCAACTATCTTGTCCATATACCCCTGAACAAAATGGGGTAGCTGAGAGGAAACATAAGCATATATCATTGAAACCACTATCACCCTACTACAAATAGCCAAGTTGCCATATCAGTTCTGGTCTTATGCTTGTCAAACAGCCACCTATCTAATCAATCGAATGCCTACTGTTGTTCTTCATAACAAATCTCCTTTTGATATCCTATTTGGGACATATCCACTTCTTACACATCTTCAAATTTTTGGTTGTGCCTGTTTTCCTTTACTTACACCATATAATAGTACCAAATTACAAGCTAAAACAACAAAGTGTGTGTTTCTTGGGTATGCCATGATAGGAGCATATTTATGCGACTTAGTTAGCTTGTTCTTGTGCATTTATGTTGTTATTTCTTAGTCAATTATGTATTTTAAGTTATTTTCGTGTGTTTGTAGGTTCAAATAACAAAATTAGCAACAAAGTGTTATTTGGAGCATTTTGGAGCATTTTTGGGCCAAGATTGGATAGTGCAAGCATGAAGACATGATGATGGACGTTTTTTAAGATTTGAAGGCTAGAAATCAGCATGTGTGTGTGCAAGTGTGTTGACCTACAACTCCAAACATCCATCCACTACACCCATTACATCCACTCATTACCAAACATCCACCCACTACACCCATTACATCCACTCATTACCAAACATCCATCCACTACACCCATTACATCCACTCATTACCAAACATTCACCCACTACACCCATTACATCCACTCATTACCAAACACTCATCCACTACACCCATTACATCCACTCATTACCAAACATTCATCCACCACACCCATTACATCCACTCATTACCAAACACTCACCCACTACACCCATTACATCCACTCATTACCACAACATACATCACTACCACCTTAATTAGATGGTGGTCCTCTCCCTAGCCTATAAATACATCCACCCTTCACCATAACAAGGGGGAGGAGAAAAGATCCATCAAAAGACACTACATTCACATCTCACAACTCCATACACTTACACTTTCATTCCTTGGCTGGGAGAACACAATCCACCCATCCACCCTTCACCATAACTCACATATATCCATCTACCACCATAATTTACCACTCATCCATTAAACCACACCTTGTGCCGCAACAAAGAGAAGAAGAAGGACCCTTGGACGTGCTTGCCATTCAAGTTGGATTGTTGGAGCGTTTTTAGGTGTTTTCATTCTTTTGTTTTCAATGTCTAAATTTTTTTATCTTTGCTTTGTGAGTATGAGGAACTAAACCCCCCTTAGCTAGGGGGAATTCGAAACCATGTTCATGCTTGCAATATGATTTGATTACCTTCAGTTGTGATTTCATAAGTTGTGAATTCAATTTGTTTAACTGCTTGATTGATAACTTATTCGTGTATGTTTATTAAGAGTGCACACTTAGTTTGCATGCATGAATATGATGCTAGAGTATAAGGGAGTTTCACCTAATAGGTACAAACTTACATTCACAAGTAGTGGAGGTCGCTTATAAACGATCGCGTTAAATAAATTCTTGGCAGGAGTTTCATGCTCACCATAGTAACGAATGCCTCGTCAGTACTTATAGTTTTCATAATGCTTAATGATCTTTGATTGTATCTTTATTATGCTGTTCACGTAAAGAACTTTTGAAGAATGCTTGAATTGTTGTATGCGCTTTCCCATCAAATTCAATAACTTAAGGAGAACTTGAAGGTTAATTTAAGCGGACTTAATTAACCTGGGGTGTTGAGTTTCATGATTGATCAAAAGAACAACTGAAAATTGGTTTATGTGCAGGTATGTCATGTGTGGAGAAGAACCTTCTAGCTAGCCTTCCATCCATTTAATTTACTCAAATTCGTGCAGATTTCATTAGTTCTTTAATTTACTTGTTTTGTTTTCAAATTCGTCAAAACCAAAACCCCCTTTACTTTAAAGTGTTTTATTAGTCAAAATCTATTTTGATTTGTGTTTTCAGGTGTCCCAAAAGTGTGTTAGAGTCCAAATCTGCCCAGTTTGTGTTTTTAGGCAGATTTGAGCATTTTTAGCTTGTTTTGAGTCCTTTGAGTTTGTTTTAAGTTCTTTGAGTCTAGTTTAGTGTTTTTAACTTTGTTTATATGTTTTTAAGTCAGTTTAAAGGTTTTAGCAATCCCTCATAATCTCCGGTTTAGAACGATTCCTACTTGCATTTATACTACAATTTGACAACAAGAGGATTTAATTTGTGTGTTAAGTTAAAATTCGCATCAAATTTTTGACGCCGTTGCCGGGGATTAGCAACTTTGCTAATCCCCCATTGTTTCTTTTTCATGTCTTTTGTTTTAGTTACTGACTTTGTTTCTATTTGTGTCTTTTATTTTTACTTATGATATTTGATTTAGTTTTGTTTCCTTGATTTCAAGTACTAGAGAAGTAAGACATGGATT
Organism: Malus sylvestris; assembly: GCF_916048215.2. Lineage (NCBI taxonomy): Eukaryota > Viridiplantae > Streptophyta > Magnoliopsida > Rosales > Rosaceae > Malus > Malus sylvestris. The sequence continues at coordinate 25,389,407 of NC_062261.1, forward strand.
CTGCTACCATTCAATCTCAATTGGTGAAACTTACTTCTCAATTGTCACAATATGCCCAAAGGACCACAAATGCAAGGTGTCCCTACAGATGGTGTGTCCTATGGGCAAGAATATCCAACTTATCAATGTTTTCAATTCGCTGCAAATGAAGATGCTTGGGGTTATCAAGGCCATAGCCAATCATGGGACAACATGTTTTCCAACGCTTACAATTCGGATTGGAGAGATTATTCAGATTACATGTGGGGAGAACCTCAACAATTCCAACAAGATGGGTATTGACAGCAAGAAGAGGAGTTCTATTCAAGACCTATGCAGCCACTACAACAATCTACCCAATTCAATTCAGGTACGTCTTTGGATAATGATATGTTTAATAAGTTACTCACCTCTTTGAACCAGGAAGTAGAAAATGGAAACAAAGAGATGCAAAATCAAGCCAAGAAGACGGGTGAATTGGAGAAGCAAATTGGGCAGATTATGGAATTCATGGCACAAATTCAAGAGCAAAGTGAACTCTCCAACTTAACTATTGAAAATTTGAAGGAAGATTTTGAAATCCATGATGCTATCACTTTGGGAAGTGCTATGGAGGTTGGAGGTGAACCCAAGACATCCAAACCAAGCCAAAACATGGATGACCAACTGCTGCTCAAAGAAGAGGAGAATAACAAGGCCACAGCAAGGGAAGAACCACCCTTGCCGCAGCCCCATATGCCCTCTATGCCGTCCACTACAACCAAGGTAAGCCTAAATTCAATTTGTCCTGACCCCGTTTCACCAAATGTCCTTATTCCTTGTAGGATCATGCAATCCAAGGAAGAAGCGAGTGAGAAAGGCATCTTCGAAACCTTTCCAAAGAATAAAGAGCAATAAGTGGATGGGGAATGTCTAGAATTCTTCAAAGAAGATACACTTGAGACAAAAATTCCCAAAGAAGTTGGATTTTATGACACGGGACAAGTCATAACTCTCAAAACACCAAATCTGGCCAAGTCCCATATCCCTGCAACCTTCAAAGATGTGGTGTTCGTAATTGAGTTTGTGTTCGAGCAAGCAAGTAAGCCATCTTTTCCAACTTCAATTTTATTATATACTAACTTGCTGATTTTGATGATTCAGGCAAACACACTAGAATTTAATCCATTACCGGATCATGTCAAGTATCACCGTCCATTCAAGGATCAATTCCATGCTATGGGCCCTATCCAAGTTTAGAAGGGAGTTTCGTCCGACTGGAAGACGTTAAAGTAAGCGCTTCTTGGGAGGCAACCCATGTATTCAAATAAGGAAGATTTTTGAATTGCTCCACAATCAGTTTTGTTTTTCTAAAAACCTTCCCTTTTCTGCAATTTTATTTTGCCATGATTGTCATTTTTATTTATTGCTTGTTTAATTGTTTTTTGTGTGGGTTTATTTTTGAAACACTGACAGTTATGCAAGGTATTTTTACATTCATTTTCATGAAAAAAAAGGAACATTAAGCAGAAAATACAAGAGGGAGCCTTCATAAATGCTGCTTAGGAGAAGTCTCAATAGTCGGCGGAACCTCAGTAATCGGAGGAGGTATCGGAGGTTGATCATTTGGAGCTTCATTACGCGGTACAGCCCCAGAAAACGAAGGCAAATGTTGTTGGAACAAACCCACAAACCTCTGATGATCAAGTAAAATCTAACCATCAGATTCCTGCATCTGGTCAATCTTCCTCTTCATGTTTGTAGCATAGTTATGTGCGAGCTTGTGCAACTGTTTATTCTCATGCTTGAGCCCTCTAATCTCCTGTTTGAGACTCATCACTTTAGCCGCCAACGATTCAACTTGACGGGTTCGAGCAAATAGGCATTGGGCCATATTGGACACAGAACCTGCACACTGCACACTGAGAGCCAGAGAATCCTTAACAGCCAACTCATCAGATCATTTGGAAAGTAGTCTGTTATCTTTGGGAATGACAAGGTTTCGGGCCACTGTTGGAAATATGCCCTGAAAGTCAATCTTTGGAAGAAACCTTTCAGGACAAATGAATCGATGTATGGATGACTCTTATACATCAAATGGCAAAGACACGAATTAGGACTATCTCAATAAACGATATATATCCTAAATAGTGTATCCATGGATAATGGATCGATTGAAGAAGTAATCTAATGATGTTAGACTACAGAGACCTTCTTCACATAACCATTATGTCCAAAAGGTTCCTAGTCATTGGATTGTCGGAGGGAAACTGACAATGCTTAGACCAGTACATACTGTGTCCGCTTCAAATGGAAGGATGGAAAGTTTCATCCCATTCGTGTTGTGACACTAAGACAAGTATGTAGGTGCTCATTAAGAGAATGAGTTCACTGAACACAATCGAACGAGAGTACTTGCATGGAGGTCTACTCACATGTCAAGCAAGTAACTCTAATGGTTGGAATAATGTAAGTAGTCCTTTGACCTGAGGCATCGTCGTTGTCTTATGGCTAAGTACTTAATCTTTGATTATGTCAAAGTCACCCCATTCGCGGATGTCCACGGCATAATTGGGGTTAAGCCACTTAGTCATGAAGGCAAGTGAATGCGCAACAAGGAATCTCTAATCCTCGATTAGAGAGGAAGAATACTCTAAGATATGATTCGGGAATCTTCGGCCGAAGTATCGAGCGTAATAAAGGAAAGCGTTCCTATACGACTCAATAGAATCATATAAGAAGGAATAATCACATTAGGGGTTTGACATAATATATCCATACCCTAGTAATGTGATTGAGAGTATTGTTTTAGAGAAAGATCGAATTACATTGTAATTCCAACTGAATAGGTTCTCCAAACAACTTCTACATTAGTTTGGGTAGCTATGACATATGGTTAGATGTCACTCATAGCTTGTGAGTTCTTCTAGATGATTAAATGTAGTCATCAAAGAAGAAAGGTGAATTAAAATGAAGTTTTAATTCACTAAGTGATTGGATTAAATATAATCAATTTGATTGATATCAATCACCTCACTGCCTTGCTAATTAGAACCTAAAATGATTGTACACTGATACACTCTTGTAATGAGTAATTAATGGATGATGGAAATAATTAATTGGATTAATTAAGTGTTGTGATTAATTTAGAAAGTCTAAAGAAATCATAAAAGCGATAAAAGATCGTTTTGGGCTTAAAGAAACGTTCGGGTTTAATTGGGCCCATTGGGCCTAAACCCATTGGGCTTTTATTCTTGCATAGGATGACTTGAAATAATAAAAGCCCAAAGCCCAAACCAAATACTAAAGGGCTGGCCACTTAAAGGGTTTGGGAGAGATATTTAGTCAAGTTGTTGACTAGGTTTCTTTTTGTCTATATAAGGAACTTTATAGCACAAAGTTCATTAGGGTTTTTGTGTGTTTTTGAACAACAAAGAGGCAAAAGAAAATAGCTCTCTAAAACCACAAAGGCCGGCCACCTAGAGGGTGAATTAACTAACAATCTTTCACCCTTTTGGTTATTCCTCCATCCATCTCACTACACTAGTGGGTGTGGATCTTTAGAGGTCTTCTCCTTTGGAGACTAAAGGAGAACCTTGGAGCACTCTTACTAACAAAGTGGAGGAGGCAAGGAGGGAGGCTAGACTCAAGGACTTCAAGGAACAAAGGGCTTGGAGGTGGTCCATCCTTGGTCTCAAGTCTAGATCAAGAGGTATAAGTCTAAACTTTCACTTTGTTCTTTACTAAAATGTTTTGATGCATTATATATAAACCTATGAACCTTGAAGGGGATTTGCATGACTATAGCTTTGATTTTATTTGATAAATTGCTTCCGTTGCTCATGTATATAAATTTTGAATTGTATATGCATGCTAGTCATTTAGAAATCCCTTTTGTTAAACTCATAATTTTCCCTTCAGCCACCACCGCAGTGGTCATATCATTCTTCATCACCGAATCCCCAACGGTAAAAGGACCAGTAGGGGATATGAAAGATGGGCACCATATGTTGTATGGAGAAGGCATGGATGCCTCTTCACCAAGGTTCAAGTCAAAACGACGGTTAGAAGGGCCAGACATTTTTAGAGGTGTTAAAGAAAGAAGAGGTCGGACAAGTCAAGATCGTAGAAGTGCAAGAAGGGAGTTTCTACAGGCAGAAATTCAAGTGTGCTTTAAACGTCCTGCGTACCTCTATAAAAATCAGCATTCGACGAGATTTCAGAGATCGAAGAGGCGAGCTCAGAAATCGACGAGGCGAGCTCAGAAATCGAAGAGGCCAACTCAAAAATCGAAGAGGCACTAGCTTTCTCAAAAGCTGGGCTTGCTCAGAAACCACGGCCAATCTTCTTTTCCAGATTTGTCCGCACTTGTCACTTGCAACCTCTGCACTCGACGGGATTTCAGAGATCGAAGAGGCAATTACAGATATCGAAGAGGCATCTGCTTTTCCAGACGTGTCAGCATCTGTCACGTGCAAAGTCAGCTTTGCAAAAATCACGGTTAGTTTGTCGAAGCACCGATTCTAGATATCGAAGAGGCACTTGCTTTTCCAGATGTGTCAGCGCATGTTGCATGTCACATACACACTCAGCCTTGCAGAAATTACAGGCAATCTGTCGAAGATCTCTTGTGAAGTAGAAAGCACGTGAAGTTTACTATTAAATCATCCAACGGTTGCTGACAAGAGTGAAAGAATAGTACCAGTTATTAATTCCTATAAATGTCACCCTTCACCCTTCATTGCAAGGCATACATACATAACCCTTCTTCTTTTCCGAGAATGTCTTTCCAACAAACCCTTTCGAGTCACTCAGTGTTCCTTATTCCTTGGGGTACCTCTACAAACAACTCATCCAAAGCAAAAGTATTTCATATCATAAAGGTTGAAAGCAAGAGTATCACATATCATGCTTTCTCCCTGTCCTTCTCCTTGTCGTTGTTTTGGGACAAGGAGAAAGAGAGAAATCAGCCAGCACTTGGTATCAATCTTCCGATCTGGAACCTACTGCCTGGAACCCCTTCCTGATTGCTTACCTAGCCTTGCTCTCGAGTACTCATCTTCATCATCTTATGCTTCATCTTCGTCTACCACATCTGCTTGGGGAATAGATAAGGGAAGTGAAAATGATACCTCGAAGCATGTGGAGACAGCTAGGGACAAGGAGAAAGAAAGCAAGAGGTGGGCACTTGGAAAGATTGAAGAAAGAAACAGACCAACACCTCTACCTCTTGCCTGTCTGCCGTGTAGAAGAAACAAGCAGAGAAGAATGCAGACTGCACAATCAAATCAACCCAGCAGAAAAAGTCTGATTTCAAACCAAGGAACTCTTATAGTCCTCGTTCAGAATTCCAAACCAGTTCGAGATCAAAGCTGTGGAAAGTCAACAAGATCATCTATATCCAAAACCAGATTTGCGTTCTTAAACTCTACTCTGTCTGGTTTTTACTTTGCCATACTTGTCATGTTTATTCGTTGTTTGTTTGTTTACTTGTTTTTGTGTGAGTTTATGCTTGAAACATTAAGGACAATGTTTGATTTAAGTGTGGGGGGGTAACCAAGTTGTTTTGCATGAAATTCGTAGGAGTTTATCACCCATTACTTCTAGTGTTGTTCCTTGCTGTTTTAAGTGTTTTTTAAGCTATTTTAGAGTGTTTTAGTGTGTTTTGATATAAAAATCCAAAAATCTCATAAAATTTTGAAAAATTGTTTTGAAAAACCCAAAAAGAGTTGTTTTTGTATGTTTATTTGTGTCTTAGGGTACCTTCCAACACAATGATGAGGATTTGGTTTTTAATTACATGACTGTTAAAGAGAGTTATAAACTTGGATAAAAATTTGATTTACTCTTTGGTGTATACTTGGTTGTGGTTATAATTTATGAATTCACATGCAATCATAAAGAAAAAAAAAATCAGTTTTTGTAACATGCTTGAAAGAAGGAACTCAAATGAACGCTACAACCTTGTGAGACTTGAGCCTAAACGTTTATTTGGAGAGTTAATAATCTGTGCATCGTTGTTTTCTAAAGTCGTTGCATGATCTCATTATTCTTTGCTTGGTTGCTATTTAGAATGCGTTTCATCATTTAGTTCCAAATACTAGAACTCATGCCTATTTCATTCAAAGCATGTTATTGATTTGCATAACACATATTCAAGATGAAGTTGTTTAGTGAGCCAAGAACCAAAAAGCCTATCCCGTTCATTATGTGTTTAAGTTTAACCCCGTTGAGCCTTGTGTAGCCTATGTTCTTTGTTACCTACACCATCCTCACCTAGCCTAGAATAGGACCATCCATACCCTTGTTCTTAAAGCATAGTAAAGCATGACTTAAAATGAACTCCTTTTTTATCAATGTATTGTTGAAAGCAAGTGTGGGGGAAGTGATTCTTGTGTGTGTGTGTGTGTGCCAAAGTACTTAATAAGGTACGGATAGAAAAGAAAAAAAAAAGAAAAAGAGTGAAAAGAAAAAAAGTTTGTTAAAAAAGGGTCCAAAGCATTGAATTCGGCCCTAAGTGTTGCATGAATCTTCCCTTTGTATTTAAAAGTTGATTCTGCATTCTAAAGTGAATTCCAAGTGTCTATTTCATTGCTTTGCTTGCTATCGCTTTAAGAACGTTTGTTATTCCTATCCTTTCTTTGTTAGCCATTACCCCCAAGCCCTGTTACAACCCTTGACTTCAATCTTGAGTGTTGTGTGTTTCAATTTGTGGAGTTCGAAATTGGTATGAGCATATGGTGTCACTGGTTCTCACATCTAAGTAGTAGCATACCATTCATGAGATCATATCTAAACATGCTTATTAACTCCAGAAATTGCTTTCTTTGTTATAACATATGTGAGTACTAGTCTTCCATGTTCACACAAATCTTCTCACATATAACTAGTGTAAGGTGTGTAGTAAAAAAATGTGTGTGAAAATAGAGAGTATCTAGTAAGGAATTGAGGGAATTCTCTAAGGCATGTTACTACATTCAAAATGTTGTTTTAATTGATTAAATGTGAGCTAGTGAATGGTAACTATGATTAAGTATGCTCGAGGGTAAGGATTGCTTAAATCTATGTAAGTGGTGATCTTTGGCATGTCATGTTTCATTGAAAATCCCTGATGCAAATGTTGGAAGATCTAGGTTATGTTTTGTTTGTTTCGTTTGTTTTGTTTTGCTCGAGCACTAGCAAAAGCCAAGTGTGGGGGAATTTGATAAAAGCATATTTATGCGACTTAGTTAGCTTGTTCTTGTGCATTTATGTTGTTATTTCTTGGTCAATTATGTATTTTAAGTTATTTTCGTGTGTTTGTAGGTTTAAATAACAAAGTTAGCAACAAAGTGCTATTTGGAGCATTTTGGAGCATTTTTGGGCCAAGATTGGATAGTGCAAGCATGGAGACATGAGGATGGACGATTTTTAAGATTTGAAGGCTAGAAATCAGCATGTGTGTGTGCAAGTGTGTTGACCTACAACTCCAAACATCCATCGACTACACCCATTACATCCACTTATTACCAAACATCCACCCACTACACCCATTACATCCATTCATTACCAAACATCCACCCACTATACCCATTACATCCACTCATTACCAAACATCCACCCACTACACCTATTACATCCGCTCATTACCAAACATTCATCCACTACACCCATTACATCCACTCATTACCAAACACTCACCCACTACACTCATTACATCCACTCATTACCAAACACTCATCCACTACACCCATTACATCCACTTATTACCAAACATCCATCCACTACACCTATTACATCCACTCATTACCAAACACTCACCCACTACACCCATTACATCCACTCATTACCACAACATACACCACTACCACCTTAATTAGATGGTGGTCCTCTCCCTAGCCTATAAATACATCCACCCTTCACCATAACGAGGGGGAGGAGAAAAGATCCATCAAAAGATACTTCATTCACATCTCACAACTCCATACACTTACACTTTCATTCCTTGGCCGGGAGAACACAATCCACCCATCCACCTTTCACCATAACTCACCTATATCCATCCACCACCATAATTTACCACTCATCCATCAAACCACACCTTGTGCCGCAACAAAGAGAAGAAGAAGGACCCTTGGACGTGCTTGCCATTCAAGTTGGATTGTTGGAGCGTTTTTAGGTGTTTTCATTCTTTTGTTTTCAATGTCTAAATTTTTTTATCTTTGCTTTGTGAGTATGAGGAACTAAACCCCCCTTAGCTAGGGGGAATTCGAAACCATGTTCATGCTTGCAATATGATTTGATTACCTTCAGTTGTGATTTCATAAGTTGTGAGTTCAATTTGTTTAACCGCTTGATTGATAACTTATTCGTGTATGTTTATTAAGAGTGCACACTTAGTTTGCATGCATGAATATGATGCTAGAGTATAAGGGAGTTTCACCTAATAGGTACAAACTTACATTCACAAGTAGTGGAGGTCGCTTATAAACGATCGCGTTAAATAAATTCTTGGCAGGAGTTTCATGCTCATCGTAGTAACGAATGCCTCATCAGTACTTATAGTTTTCATAATGCTTAATGATCTTTGATTGTATCTTTATTATGATGTTCACGTAAAGAACTTTTGAAGAATGCTTGAATTGTTGTATGCGCTTTCCCATCCAATTCAATAACTTAAGGAGAACTTGAAGGTTAATTTAAGCGGACTTAATTAACTTGGGGTGTTGAGTTTCATGATTGATCAAAAGAACAACTGAAAATTGGTTTATGTGCAGGTATGTCATGTGTGGAGAAGAACCTTCTAGCTAGCCTTCCATCCATTTAATTTACTCAAATTCGTGCAGATTTCATTAGTTCTTTAATTTACTTGTTTTGTTTTCAAATTCGTCAAAACCAAAACCCCCTTTACTTTAAAGTGTTTTATTAGTCAAAATCTATTTTGATTTGTGTTTTTAGGTGTCCCAAAAGTGTGTTAGAGTCCAAATCTGCCCAGTTTGTGTTTTTAGGTAGATTTGAGCATTTTTAGCTTGTTTTGAGTCCTTTGAGTTTGTTTTAAGTTCTTTGAGTCTAGTTTAGTGTTTTTAACTTTGTTTATATGTTTTTAAGTCAGTTTAAAGGTTTTAGCAATCCCTCATAATCCCCGGTTTAGAACGATCCCTACTTGCATTTATACTATAATTTGACAACAAGAGGATTTAATTTGTGTGTTAAGTTAAAATTCGCATCATGCCATAAAATATAAAGGCTATCTGTGCTATCATGTGTCTACAAAGAAAGTGTTTGTTTCTAGGCATGTTATCTTTGATGAACAACATTTTCCCTACACAAAATTATTGACTACATCTTCCAACACAGTTTCATCACCATAAGTCTGTCCTCGTTTCAACTGTCATGTGCCTATAGTTACTCCAGAAAATAGAGTTGTCTCCTTTATCCCAGATTCCCCTCATCAACCTTCTAGTATCTCTGTTACTGCATCATCATCAGTACCATCTTCTGCCTTGGATTTATTTGAAGTCTCTCCAAGTTCTCAGTCCATTACTGCTCCAATTCAAGTCTCTTCTCAGATCCCTGTGGTACCTGACATAAGTTCCAATTCTAGATCAGGAATACCTGATTTTAATCTTGATACTTTGCAAGTAGTTTTGCCCATTCCTCCACTTAATTTGCATCCCATGCAAAAAGTGGGATTTTTAAAAAGAAGGCTCTCTTAGCCAGTGTTCAGGACTCTCAGGGAACTGATCTATCCTTGGTTGAACCAGCTAGCTATAAGTCTGTCATCAAAGTACCTGTGTGGTTAGCAGCCATGAAAGAAGAAGTTAATGCTTTACATGCTCAAAGCACTTGGAGTCTAGTTCACTTACTAGCACACAAGAACCAGGTTGGATGTAAATGGATTTTCAAGATTAAGAAACACACAGATGGGTCTGTTGCCAGACACAAAGCCCGGTTAGTTGCTAAGGGCTTCAGTCAAGAACCTGGATTGGATTATGGGGAGACTTTTAGCCCTGTAGTGAAACCTACTACAGTACGGTTAGTTCTTGCTCTTGCTGCACATTTTAATTGGTCTTTTCGCCAGTTGGATGTTAAAAATGCATTCCTGCATGGCATCCTACAAGAGGAGGTCTACATGTCTCAACCTCCGGGTTTTGAAGATCCAAATCATCCTCATCTCGTGTGTAAGCTGCATAAATCTCTCTATGGTCTTAAACAGGCTCGTAGGGCCTGGAATGAACGATTTACTCAGTTTCTTCCTTCTTTGGGATTTGAGAACACATATTCTGACTCTTCTCTGTTTGTTAAGCACGTTGGTCATGAAATTGTGGTGTTGCTTCTCTATGTGGATGACATCATTATAACTGGCAATCCTTCGGGTGCAATTACACAGGTTCTTAAGCAGGCTCCTAGGGCTTGGAATGAACGATTTACTTAGTTTCTTCCGTCTTTGGGATTTGAGAACACATATTCTAACTCTTCTCTCTTTGTTAAGCATGTTGGTCATGAAATTGTGTTGTTGCTTCTCTATGTGGATGACATCATTATAACTGGCAATGCTTGGTTCCTCAAAGCATGATCTTGAGGGGGGATGTTAAAGTATAGTGCTTTAGATTGTGACACTTGTCATAATCTTACTATAGTTAGTTAGTTAGCTGTTATATGTAACTATATATATAAGAACTCATCATGTAATTACTTACTCATTAAGAAATATATCAGATTGTTCTTCTCTCTTTCTAGCTTCTCTCTAGTCTCTCTCTCTATCTCCTCTGTTCTTGATTCAATATCCAAGATTACAGTATATGTATAATCATTTGATATAGCTTAACACTTTGTACTTCCTCTTGTCATCGATGCAGTTGAGGAGAGATATAGGGAGAGAAGAAACTGTAAATTTGGTGAAAATAAGCAATTGGATAGTAAAAAAGAAAGATGCTAAAGCCTTTTAAGAAGCTGAAAGCTTACAATAATTGGGTGTCGATACCCACACTTTCAATTTGTACATAAATTTGAATTTGAATGATTTGAGCTTCAAAAAAAATTGTACAGAAATCCGAAAGAAGATGAAAATTGAACCAAACTAAATGCACTAGGTGAAGGAAATTTTGTAAAAACATGTTCATTTGAGCAACATCTATAGCATGAAATTAACAAATTAAAGGCGAAATCATGCTTGCATGCACTCAAAACAAAACATTACCCATTAAATTCAAAGCCTAGTAGTTAGGTGAACCAAGACTCAACTCAAATCAAAGTGAGTTGAGAAATTTATACCTTTGTAGATTCCTCTTTGCATAAGCAAAGGCTAATCACCCAAGGAGAGGGCCTTCATTCCTTGCTTCTTAGATCCATGGATTTGGATGGAAGAATATGTTTCTCCAAGTTCTCAAAATAGAGAACCTCTAAGTCTCCACACCAAGGTAAGATGTGAAGAAGAGATGAGTGACCTTGAAGGAGAAAGATTACTAGCTAATCCCTCAAAGGGTGGCCGGCCTCTTTAGAGAGAAAGGAGAGCTTTGTGTTCTCTCCAATTTTGTCAAAAGAAACCCTAAATGAATTTTGGCTATAAAGTCATATTTATACCTTTATTCATTGGAGTGGCAAACTTGTAATTAAAGCAAGTTCACTACCCTTCCTCTAAATGGCCGTCCTGAGGGTATTATTTTGTTATTTGGGCCTTTGTGAATCATTATTCATTAAGTTGTCATACAACTTAAGTCAATGGACTTGACGTTCAAAGCCCATTGGGTCTTAAGGTCCAATACTATCTCGTGGTCTTTAACGAACTTATTCGTTTGATTAATTAACATATTAATTAGTCCTTGCCATAAATAATTAAACCATTTAATTATTCTTACTCATCTCCGTTGTCTCTTCAATCTCTACCTTACACGGTGTACGATCCATTAGGTTCCTTTTAGCGAGGCAGTGGGCGATTAGAACTCTTTCAAATCGATTGTGAATTGAAACTTACTTTCCATTCTCCCTTTAGTGTTTATACATGTTTAGGGCTTCCACAAACCATGAGTGACACCTAGCAGTATGTCATGGTTACCCAAGCTAATCAGAAGAGGTGGATAACCTATTCAGTTTAGGATTATAATGCAATACGGTCTTTCTCTAATACAATGCTATTGACCACATTGTTTGGTTTAATAGTTTAATCATGTCTACTATCCAATGTGATTCATTTACTTATATGATTACCTTGAATGTGATTTGGAATGACTTCCTAAATCTCATTCATACTCTGGCCAGAGATTCTTAATCATATCATAGAGTATTCTCCCTCAAACAGTTTGAAGGTTAGAGATCCCTTGTTGCGCATTCACTTGCCTCTATGGCTAAGTGGCTTAACCCCAACTATGCCGTGGACACCCTTCTGATGGAGTGACATTGACATAATCAAAGATCAAGGACTTAACCACAAGACAACTGTGATGCCTCAGGTCAAAGGACTACTTTGCATTATCCCAACCATAAGTTCTCATGTGACATGAGTATGAGAACTCCTCGTTGATCGTGTTCAGTGGACTCATTCGTTATTGAGCACCTACATGCTTGTCTTGGTGTCAATCACACCAATGACTCGAGACTAATCACTCTCACTAAGAGAAGACATAGCATGTACTGATCTTAACGGATTGTCAATGCCCAATTGGCAATCCTATGATTAGGAACGTTTAGGATATGTATACGAAAGAGAATGGTCTCAGTAATCTAACTTGTTTAAATCACATTCTCTTAATTACATATTCCTTGGACTTATCGTTTAAGCATATAACTTTTATATGAGACGGCTTAAACAATAATCTTTGCCCTTGATATTAAACTAGATTAGTTTAACATGTGAAATGTCCGTAAAGTATCATCATATGATTGGTTTTAGGGCACATTTCCAACAATCTCCCACTTGCACTAGAGCCAATCAGCTTGGTCATCAGTGATGATACCTCTTCTGTAGTCATTTCAAAAATGGCTGAGTAGTAGGCCTAGGCAATGGATATCTATATGTTATCCATAGACGCATCCTTGAGAATATCGATGTCACCATTATATATGATTCTCAATCATGTGGTTCAATCTCTCATATGAGTTCGGATCTTGATGAGACCTTGATTCCCTGGCTTGAGCTATCGCCCCATTAGTGTCGTAGTGTCGATACACTAGAGACACTTTCTGGTTGGAACCAAATAGAGAGTTCATGAATGAACTTTCCCATCCAAACAACATTGTTGTAAGCTTCTATATGGCAATATATTTGCATTCATAATGGAACACACTAAAGTCATTATTTTAATGTTTCCATCCAAATATCTCTTTAGTCATAATAAAGAGATATCTGATTATCTCTTCATTCATAATGAAGAAACATCAAATGATGGATTAGATTCATAATATAATACATTTACGCTTCCTTTACGTTACTCTAAATCTTCCTCATTCTTTGAGGAATCTTTCCTTTGGTATTTCTTAAATACTCAATGACTAACTTGATAGTTGCCATGGTTCTGATCCTGGGCTTGCACTGATATCATCTTCTACCTTTCTAGGTACAACTCATATCAATGTTTTTCATACAATATGAAATACATAAATCACCTTTCTGCGTATGCATAAAGGATTCTATTTACGAATTATTTCTTTGGGAGTCAAAGGGTACGTTCCCTTTGAGAAGGGCAACTTGCTAGTCTCACTAGACTCGTCCTTCTAATTGAAGTTTATCATCATATGAGAAACTTCCTAGCATCTTTTGTCTATTATTAGGGATTGATATAATCAAATTATATCTTGAAATCTATCATTATAGATTTACTTCCCATGTTTATAGACTATGTCTCCCATATACATTCTATTGTTATAGAATGTTTAAAGTCATAACTTTAATGAAGAAGTATTCTTTTCATTTCCAAAATTAATATATCATATATATATATATACAAATTTAGGAATATGATTAACTCCCACTAATCTTTTGTAAACCTAGTAAACAAAAGATTCATTTACATCTTTATGAGAAATCAAACGATTTGATCTTTTTCTCATAAGACGCTTATAGCTCCCACTAGCTTGCTAAGATTCATGATGGATGGATCTCTACAACTTTCATGTCTTGTGATTCATAGTTTTAGACATATATTATAAAGACTATCTTAATAATGGTTTCGGAAACCCATATTATGTCCAAACATTGAATCACCATTTAGTTGTAGCTAGCAATCTTCGAATTAATTGAAACCATGACTACGTCAAAGACGGTTTCTTCAAAGTCAACCAATCTCTTTGATTGTAGTCACCTTAAGCTACCAATTAGCTATGAAGGTTTCATCATTTCGTGTCAAATGGTACTTTACAATTTCCTTGAGTATATGTCGTATATACACTCAATGTAGTCATAAGGATTTTCATTCTTATTTCTTTTGAATTAAAAGGTGTAACTTTTATGACATAGTCATAAAGTTCAAACCATTCAACTGAGGTAGTTTATAAATCCTTCTCGACTACCTTGGAGCTTGTGGTGTAGGAACTAGGTTGTTATATTTGTTGATTATCATCTTGTCTCTCAAAGAACCCATTCTTTGAGTTCTATCTCTTGTTCATTCGCGCTATCTTAGGCAAATCCTAGTGTAGGATTACAATGAACTACCCAACAAACAACATTTGTTAGTTGGTTTATAGAAGTGATATCCAAATGTTAATTTAAGGATACCCACAAGATAATTTTAAACAAATATTGCTTATTAGCACACAACCCCTAATCTTAACATGATTAAGATTTGTCTTTCTTTCCAACTACATCTTATGGAGTCATGAAAAATTTGGAAGATCTTCTAATTGACAATCATATTGTCTTAGAAGCATATATCCTATATATGGGTAATTGATAACATCCAACGAACTAAATCTTATTCAAGTTTGTTCTTCTCCTAATGGAGAAATTCATTATCTTTTGATGCTTCTTCCCTTGATATTTTTCAAGGAAACTGTTCTAAAGTGTTATCTTTCCTTGGATCAAATCTAAGGAGGCAAATACTTTAGACGTCTTACTCATCAACTTACATTTCTTGAATTCTTTGAAACCTTTTGCAAAGTATTCGGACTTGTGTTTATTCAAAATAAACTATAGTCCAACCGAGAGTGATCTTCAGTGAATGTCATACAACATGAGTAGTATTATGTTGTGGACAAGTGCCACTTAACATCTAAGTGAATTAACCTCAACAACTTTGTGATTCTTTCTTCTTTCCAAAAGAATAAAGATTCAAACATTTCACCTCTATACAATTTTAATAAGAAGGTATTGGATCCAGATCTAACCATCCAAAGCATCCATCTATGACCAACTCGTATTTTATGTTTTTGAGGTATCACAACTCAGTTGGGATTAGTCACTACCTTGCAACCTTTTGAGTTTTAAGCATCGTTATATTCTAAACAGTTAACACTACCAAATCATCTCTACTTTAGAGACAATCAATTAGATTACAATAATCTAATCATTCATTAATAAAGAACAATGTTTTGTCAAACAAAACATTCATCCATCTCTTATAGTGATGGAATTAAGTTCCTTAAAATTGGAATGTAAAGACAATCTTTAGTTTTTCAAATTTCTTTGGTAGTTTATATGAGGAAGTAAGTACCATCTGCTTTCGCAGAGATCTACATTTGATTCACTTTCCGAATGTGAAGTACTTTCTCTTCTCTCATTAATCTTCTACTTCTTATGAGCCATACTTTTACAACGATTGTAAAACATAGTTACTAATACGGAATCAAGCATTCAAGTAGAAGAACCAACTGTTTTGAACTATTCAAGAACAATTTACAACACCTTCGAAAGGTGTGTTCTTGACACTTGCAAGACATTTCTTGCAAATACCCCTTCCAATGTCCAACCTTTCATAAAGAAAGTTTGTTCCCTTGGAGTTTATTTCGCTTTCTTCATTTGACTTCTCCTTTGTCTACAATAGTCATGGTCCCTAACTCCCACTGTCTCTCTTGAAACTTATTTCAATTGTGTTATACACATCAAACGATTTGGAGAGCGTGTGGTTATTGTTCACTATATAGTTTACAATAAACTTAGTGATCCATTTGGATAGGGACACAAAGGTGAAGTCCTTGCTTAGTTTTCATGTCTAGAAGTGGTGTAACACTTCAACACTCAATGATTCAAAATCATCATAAGTCCATGTTGATGGACTATTTTTGTCAACCAACCATTATGTTCTAAACATAATTACAAACTTTCAAGAGTTGTTCAAGGCAACTCTCATTTCTTCATACAACAATTTGTAAGTGAAGAATCATGGCACATAAAGTGTCCATGCCCTTGTGCTTTCTTCTCAAGTTCTTTGTTCATTTAACAAAGAAACAAGCACTAGTGTTTGCATTAGCTAAGGGTTGTTCAAAGCAACTCTTATTTCTTCATACAACGATTTGTAAGTGAAGAACTATGACATTAAAAGTGTTGTCCTCTTTATGATAGACTTATCTAACATGTTCTTCCAATGATACATTATCAATAGGAAGATTGAGAGGATTAGACTACTTAGGTACATATACAATCCATTTAAGACAATCTTTGGGATTGTGGTACCAAGTCCGGAAACTAAAGCATTCGGCTTTTCTTAGTCAAGTTTTGGATAGCGTTTACAAATATATTGGTAAACAAATACATAACGAATATAAATTGATTGATTTTAAGCCATTTGATTCGGGTCTTTAAATCAAATAGCACCACCCACTATTTTTGGCAAATTCCATATCCCTCATCGGAATTCGAGAGTTTTGGAGGAAACTCTTAGTAGGGTATGGGAGACTCACCATTACCAAGCCCACCTCAGAATTATATCATTTTGGCTAGCAACAATAATGATGTGAGGATAACTCTTAGTCATTTACAACTTTTGTAATTACCCATCTGTTTTGGCCTCTAGAGAATGATTGCCTCAGAATTATATCATTTTGGCACCATTGCACTTAGTTAAGTCATTCCCACCATGCTAGTTGATGTAGGGGTTCAAGCACAACCTCAGAATTATATCATGTTGGTCATACTCGTTGTCTACATTCACTTCATCATATATGTTTATGGACTCCTCCTGGATGTAAGCACATACTTTGAACTTCCCCATTATAGGGTGAAGCCGGTGTATGAGTCACAAACGATTGGAGCCCACCACGGTGGAAGGCCACGAAAGAGTGTTCAAAGCACTCTCATGCTTATCAACTTAATAATGGTTTGGTTGAGGGTTTTAGGTCTCATCACATATAAATATACATTTTAATCTTATTAAAACAATTTGGTCCTATTACAACTATTGGTCCATGTGATTGATTTAGTAGTATATAATACTCCCACTAAGCTTGTAAAACGGTTTTTAAAGCAAGAGTATATGGTACTACTAACATAAACTTTGCATTCATTTGATGGACTATATAGTTGCCTTAGGGCCTTAGGATGATTATGAACCTTTGTTTAGATTCAACACGAGCCTAGTGTTGAATCTCGGTCTAGGGATGGTGATTGATTTTAGTTACGCATTTAATCACATTAAGGCATGTTGTCTTAGGGGCGTGGGACCCTCTACTCCATTTTCATGCATATCAAATAATACAAGAAAGGAGTACTTCAAAGTAAAGATGAGTTTATGCTCTTTACAACATTTGAATAAAACAAATTACTTTAAAGTAAAGAAGAGCTTATGCTCTTTTACAACATTTGATCAAATCAAATTACAACCAAAATCTAATCTACACATTCCCATGGTTCAAACAAATTTGAAACGGCCTTTCACATAGCTCAATTATCGTAGGCTTAGGTTCATAATTACCCTTTAATTAATTAACACTTTAACTAATTAAATTGAATGCAACATTTTCATTTGGTTTTTGTATCCATAAAATTGATTTGGAGCTAAATGAAATGAAAATCCAATTCTCATTTAAAGAGACAAAACAATTTTGTTCTCAACTTAATTTGGGCCAAAATGCAATAACCTCAACTTTTGGGCTATATTGCAAAAACATAAACTTTTGGGGTCACTTTGTAAAAACACAAAAGTCCACTACTTCATGTAATTACAACTAGAACCCAAAAATTTTAACAAATGCAAAAACTTCATTAAAGGAGCAAAACAATTTGTCCTTTAGCGTTTTTGGACCTAAAAGTAAAAATGTAAACTTTTGGGCCAAAGTGCAAATACACAAAAGTATCAAAACTTTATGTAATTGCATAAAAGCCCCAAAAGTACTCCCATTGAGGGAGTGGCCGGTTTTGGAGAGGTGAAAGGAGTGATGTGTGTGTTGATTGGTAAGTTTGACATAAAGCATGCAAGTGGTGCAAGTGGTGCGTGTGAAAGGGAATTAATCCTTACACACCCACCAATAATTCCAACACCTTTCTAAACAAATATCTAATACATTTAAACATATGAAAAACATAAAACATAAACTTTATGAAATAAATCAAAACTTTGAATCAAAACACAAAACTTTTTGTTCTTGGCAAAAATGTCAAGAACAATGAAGAACACTCATGAAAAACTCAAAAAATTTCCATGAACATTTTTCACCCAAAGACATCCCAAAACCACTCAAACTTAAGGGAAATAACATATAACCAAACTAGGGTACATAGGGGTTCCAAAAGTTACTTGAAAACACTTTTAACAAGTCAAACAAGAACCTAAAAATCCACCCTTTGGATTGGCCGAAAATTCCCAAAAACATGGCACCAAATTTTAGCTCCAATATTCATGCTCATATGAACTACATCTACAACATTTGAGATGGCAAATTTTCTAACAAAATTTACATTCAAAGAAGCAAGAATAAAGCTTGTAACATATTACAACATTTAAATCAAAGACTATGAACTACAAAACCCAAAAGGATTCACCAACTACTAGACCTAGGCTCTGATACCACTTGAAGGAAATTTTGTAAAAACATGTTCATTTGAGCAACATCTATAGCATTCAATTAACAAATTAAAGGCGGAATCATGCTTGCATGCACTCAAAACAAAACATTACCCATTAAATTCAAAGCCTAGTAGTTAGGTGAACCAAGACTCAACTCAAATCAAAGTGAGTTGAGAAATTTATACCTTTGTAGATTCCTCTTTGCATAAGCAAAGGCTATTCACCCAAGGAGAGGGCCTTCATTCCTTGCTTCTTAGATCCATGGATTTGGATGGAAGAATATGTTTCTCCAAGTTCTCAAAATAGAGAACCTCTAAGTCTCCACACCAAGGTAAGATGTGAAGAAGAGATGAGTGACCTTGGAGGAGAAAGATTACTAGCTAATCCCTCCAAGGGTGGCCGGCCTCTTTAGAGAGAAAGGAGAGCTTTGTGTTCTCTCCAATTTTGTCAAAAGAAACCCTAAATGAATTTTGGCTATAAAGTCATATTTATACCTTTATTCATTGGAGTGGCAAACTTGTAATTAAAGCAAGTTCACTACCCTTCCTCTAAATGGCCGGCCTTAGGGTATTATTTTGCTATTTGGGCCTTTGTGAATCATTACTCATTAAGTTGTCATACAACTTAAGTCAATGGACTTGACGTTCAAAACCCATTAGGCCTTAAGGTCCAATACTATCCCGTGGTCTTTAACGAACTTATTCGTTTGATTAATTAACATATTAATTAATCATTGCCATAAATAATTAAATCATTTAATTATTTTTACTCATCTCCGTTGTTTCTTCAATCTCTACCTTACACGGTGTACGATCCATTAGGTTCCTTTTAGCGAGGCAGTGGGCGATTAGAACTCTTTCAAATCGATTGTGAATTGAAACTTACTTTCCATTCTCCCTTTAGTGTTTATACACGTTTAGGGCTTCCACAAACCATGAGTGACACCTAGCAGTATGTTATGGTTACCCAAGCTAATCAGAAAAGGTGGAGAACCTATTCAATTTAGAATTACAATGCAATACGGTCTTTCTCTAATACAATACTCTTGACCACATTGTTTGGTTTGATAGTTTAATCATGTCTACTATCCAATGTGATTCATTTACTTATATGATTACCTTGAATGTGATTTGGAATGACTTCCTAAATCTCATTCATACTCTGGCCAGAGATTCTTAATCATATCATAGAGTATTCTCCCTCAAACAGTTTGAAGGTTAGAGATCCCTTGTTGCGCATTCACTTGCCTCCATGGCTAAGTGGCTTAACCCCAACTATGCCATGGACACCCTTCTGATAGAGTGACATTGACATAATCAAGGATCAAGGACTTAACCACAAGACAACTATGATGCCTCAGGTCAAAGGACTACTTTGCATTATCCCAACCATGAGTTCTCATGTGACATGAGTATGAGAACTCCTCGTTGATCATGTTCAGTGGACTCATTCGTTATTGAGCACCTACATGCTTGTCTTGGTGTCAATCACACCAATGACTCGAGACCAGTCACTCTCACTAAGAGAAGACATAGCATGTACTGATCTTAACGGACTGTCAATGCCCAATTGGCAATCCTATGATCAGGAACGTTTAGGATATGTATACGAAAGAGAATGGTCTCAGTAATCTAACTTGTTTAAATCACATTCTCTTAATTACATATTCCTTGGACTTATCATTTAAGCATATAACTTTTAAATGAGACGGCTTAAACAATAATCTTTGCCCTTGATATTAAACTAGATTAGTTTAACATGTGAAATGTCCGTAAAGTATCATCATATGATTGGATTTAGGGCACATTTCCAACACTGGGCAATTAAGACTCACCCAAAACATAGGAAATGCCTGCATAAAAGTATTAACACATTTAAGTAAAAATTAAAATTATCTCATTTGAAGCTCATATCATGCGCAGCAAATGAAACCAAAACAAACAATCCAACTGAAAATTTGAAACTCAGACCAACCGAGACGAACAAAAGTCATTACCTTGGAAGATTATCACAACATTGCAGGACTCAGACAATAAATCAAGTGGATTCTACGCATGGAAGATAACACAAGTTATTGCCACAGTGGAGCAAATTGCAGAAGGCAGGGTAGAGAACCGCATTTCAGATACCTCTCAAAAATCAAAACCCCATTGAAGATTTTGCGGTTTTGATTCAAATTTCAATAATTAAAAAATCATCAAAATTTAATAATGGTCACAAATGTAAATAAATTAAAATTAGCAACAAACAAAAAGTAATTAAAATTAGATATTAATTAATTAATTACATATAAATACCCATGTCGACGAATATTGCATAAAGAGGGTCCTGGAGAAAGCTTTGCCTCTATCGTCTTAGATATCGCCCCCTGAAAGCAAAGAAGAATCAAACACGCATCATCCGAGCGCACAGACAAAGCCGCAAAATTACAAAAAGAAAAGTTAAACAAAAAATTCATCTGTAAATAGAAAACCACAACAACAAAAAAATTAAATCAATCACACTGAGAAAGACGCAAAACTCACCACGAGAAGCCAAATTATGTGGGTAAAAATGGGTTTCGATCGAATTTAGAAAGGGCAAAAAGTTCTAGCAGCTTAATGGTTTCCAACGAAAAAAATTCGCAGGCGTTGAACAGTTTTCCGGCAAGAAAAAACAGCGTCGATCAGCGGCACGAGAAAGTAGGCAAGGCTGGACAGCGAGGAGAATGGTTTTGTGATTAATGCTGCAAAAAATTAAAACAAACAAATTATACGCATGTAGAGTAGAGAGAGTGAATTTATGCTAGGGATTCCTCAAATAATTAAAACTAATTGAAAAATTAAACAAAATTACCTTTGGGCAATTAAGGTTTTGGGGAAGCTCTGGCTCTGCGTGAGGTTTTAGACAAAGGAAGGTGATGACTGAACGCGCGAGGCAAATTAGGTTTGTTTATTAGGCGCATCCAAACCTTCTAATCATACTAAGGAAATCAAGATGCATCCAAAACACAGACAGTCAAACTGGAATGCGCAGGGAGAAGCGGAAGAAGAAAAAGAAGATGAAAAGGGGGTAGTCGATAGCTTACCCGACACTGGTCGTGGTCGGAGTTGACAGAAATCAACGAAGCCCTGTGTGATTTCATCGTTGTGAGCTGTGAGAGAGAATACGATGGTCACATCACGATTTTAACACTTGAAGGTCGACTCTTCCAAGTCAGAAAACATAAATTAAAATTCAAGAACAATAAACTAACAGAAACAAATTACAGAAAAGGAAACAATCAAATTACATCAACAAAAATCAATGATTATTCCATGAGTGCTAATTCTATAGGTTCTAAAGGGGGGAGGTTTTTTGATTTTGAGATGGAGGATGTTCGATCTGGGGATTTTAGATGAGCAGATTAAGGGGGTGTATTCAATTGAAATTTTGAGGGATTTTAAGTTTTTTAATGAATTTAGGGTATTCAATCAGAATTTTAAGTGATTTTCTGAAATTCAATGTGTATTCAATTAGGATTTTAAGATAGTTTATTAAAATCCTTAGAAATCCAAGTGTATTCAATTAGAATTTTAAAGAAATTTATAACATTCTAGGTGTATTCAATTAGAATTAGAATTTAGAGAATTTGGAAAAGTTGAGGAATTAGAGGGAATTAGAGAGATTTTGTAGTGTATTTTAAGCATCCACAAATCTCACCTCTTCCCATGAGATTTCGAGGGAATTGAATCAAAAATTTTACATAGAATCTCTATAAATCAGTTAAACTCTGTAAAAATCCATGAATTTATAAATCCATTAAAATCTCTCAAATTCCCAATTGAATACACC
The DNA here is from genome assembly GCF_916048215.2 of Malus sylvestris. NCBI lineage: Eukaryota > Viridiplantae > Streptophyta > Magnoliopsida > Rosales > Rosaceae > Malus > Malus sylvestris. The sequence goes on from NC_062261.1 coordinate 25,412,089, forward strand.
CCCTAAAACTGAGGGAGAGAGCAAGAGAGTGATGAAGAAAACCTACACGGCAACCCCCGAAAAGGACAAAATTACCCTTCCAACCCAACCCAACTAGGGATAGGCATGATTTGGTTCGGTGCGGTTTTGAGTGAAACCAAAATCGAAACTGAAATTTTTTGCGGTTTCGTTCGGTGCGGTTTTGAAGCCAAAACCGAAATGAAACCAAACTATTTGGTTCGGTTTGGTGCAGTTTCAAAAGATTTCAGTTTGGTTTTTAAGAAAAAAATGTACAATTTGCAGTTTAATATATTAATAAGCATTTCCCATTAGCAATAGGAAAAAGACATTTGTTATATAAACAATTAGCATGTTGCATACAGTTGTGATGTTAAAACATGTTTGTGCACCAAAATGGTGTCTCGTACAAGGTATAACATAATACAAATTAAATAACTTTGAATTCATAAAACATGAGCAAAACTTTTATACTAGAATATGTGATATCATGCTTCAAATGAGTGGACTTCATTAGATCATTGTTCGACTCTTGATAACAAAATTAGTCCACCCTTGTACATATGTGTGTGTGTGTGTGTGTGTGTGTGTGTGTGTGTGTGTGTGTGTGTGTGTGTGTGATGGTATAAAATAACAAAGGTCCTTCAAGTTAATGAACGAAAGAAAGTGATGAATGATGATATTCTAGTGTGGTTGAGTCCATACTAAGTGCACGGATTCTAACAAACAACTAATTAAAACATGAAAATTTTAATATGGACATTTAATTAAATATTTGTTAATATTTACGGTGCGGTTCGGTTTCGGTGCAGTTTTCAAAAGTCAAAACTGAAACCAAACTGTGACAATCCGTCCCTAATTTTCCTATGAAATTTTTCCCCGAGTATGTGTATTGACAATTATGCTCTTATTGGCAAGTGACGTGGACTTATTCTTATCGCTTTCCTTTTTATTTCTCGCTATCGCATTTAAATTGTACACGCTAGTATGAGTAGGCGTAAATTTTAAACTATAAAAATATCTACTTCGGATAGATTTTGATTTCCTTTTACTGTAGGAAATCTAAAAACCTATCCTTGGATTCCTTTTAAACCATCTCGTGCACTTCTTTACATTATTCCACTCTTAGCTATCCCATCCCTTCTTTATTTTCTGTTCCCCTATCAGAAAAGCAAGCATCTTTCTCTCTTCTCCCTCTCCCATGCCACACTTCTTCTTCTTCTTCTTCATCTCTGCAACAACCACAAAACACATCAAAACACTCAAACGTGACAAACCAACTACACCATAGTGATCATCTCAGTCCCACGATCACAACCATGTCTTTGAAATCTGATGTAGACGAGTTTTGACTCACCAACTCGGAAGGTCGACTCGGCGAGTTCGACATATCGATTTTCAAGCCATGCATGGCTTAGGTAAGCCTTGAGAAACCCTTAGAACCTTCATTTCACTTCTATGGGTTGTTATTGATCCTTTGTTTATGTTTTGAACGTGTGGTTTTACCCAGAAACTCGAGAAGAAGGAAAACCTACCATTTTTCACTCAAGAACTGTGGCCATTTGGTCACTTTCAAACCGTTTTTCTGGTCAACCTCAACCACCACTGGACTTCTTCTAGGTACAAACTTGTTCTCTACATTCCTAACTTCAAAATGGCTTTTGAATCACTGAGTTTGGTTAAGTAACGAGTTAGAAATCAACTCTGGAAGTTGGGAAGAAAATACATAATTTTATGGAAAATTTCAGCCGTGGTCATTTGGCCACTTTCAGGCCAAATTTCTAAACAACACAGACTATATTCAAACTTTCTGTAAATTGAGATTGGTAGATCACATTCCTAGCTTTAATTTGGCTTTTGTATAAGTGAATTTGGTTGAGAATCGTGCTCGTTAGGGGCTCTAGAAGTTGGCCCAAAAATCTGCAAAACTGCAGATTTTCGCGAAGAAGGTGAGTACAGTGTACTCGCGAGGGTGCATGGGGGCGCGTAGATAGCCACTTTGGGCGGCGCGTGGAGACGCATCCGGCCTCCGGCCGACGCATGGTTGACACGTGTGTGTTCGTGTCGTCGAGTAGATCGATTTCATATATTTACACCCTAGGTTTGAGCAAACTATGGGGGTTTTATTTAGGTTTCCATTATGTGTTTTAATTAATATTATTTAGTTATTTCACATATAAGGGAAACTTATTTCGAGGATTTTCGAGGCCAAGCTAGGCTCGGGGGCTACGACCCAGCGACGTACTTGTGAGTGGGCAGTTGTTTTATACTTATATATATTTATAGTTTCCATAAATGCGTATTTACTTCACTTTTACACCTAACTTGCCTAGTATCATTATTGTGATATAAATTGTGATAAATGCTGCTATATGGTTGTGATATTATTGTCATGGCATTCATACATACTTGTGTACATGCTCATCTTGCTGCACCCGGTGTTAGTACTCGCCCGAGGGCCAGGGCTAGTCTTTCACGTGTATGTTCACATCCGCACCGTTTATTCACCTTGAATCCAAGTTTAGGTGCCAGTCTTGTCGGGTAGATTACATTAGGGGATCCGACTTGTACGTGATGTGCTTTTGCACCAGTCTTCACATGATCGTAGTACTAGAGCATATTGATTACACCGAGTCCTGTTCGTGTCAGAAACCATCTGTTCGAACTTGTGTCAGCTTAGATGGATGAGCACTTAGTTATATTGATTATCACATGATTATTATTGTGGCATATGATACATCATTTACTTAGCATATTTCTGGTTATATGGCTAATATATTGGATTTCATACTTACATAGTATGTTTTGAAGAAACTATACTTGTTTTACGGCGAGGGGTTAGTATATTCAAAGATAAAGGTTTTCTTATAAGCCTTGTTTTACTGACCCACTCAACTTTGTTTTTCGCCCCTCCAGGACCTAGATAGCTGTACTTTTTGTGGCACTCGAGGAATCACAGCATTTCTGACATTTCCTTCTGTTTAAACGTACGAACTTATCACTATTATGTAATAAGTGTACTTTGGTTGCTTTGACTACTCTTTCATAGTCTCCATGTCTATTACGCTCTGAATAATTGTAGTGGGTTCAACCCACGAATTACGCACTCTTTCACTGTTTAGTTTTAATTAGTTTTAATTTTATTCACTTTTTGCATCACTTACCCTTATGGTGACGTCACCTCACGGTGATGGCCAGCATGCTTTGACCTTTCCAAGTCGGGGTGTGTCAGCTTGGAATCAGAGCATAGGTTTAGACAGTCTTGCACTTCCTAGTGTGTTTTAACTCTTGTTTTCTTATGTCAGAACCATGCTACCTCGTAGAGAGCCACGTTCTCCAGCGGAGAATAACTTCTCAGACTTTGGGCAATTTAGTGAGGCTATCGCCGCTGCTATTTAGTCTTCACTCCATCCTACCCCGAGGAATACTCTGGATATTGTATTCTGCCTGAAGATTAATGATTTCTATGGTAATGAGGGACCGAATAAGTCAGAGATATGGTTCAATCATGTGGAGAAGACTTTTCGAGTTATGCACAAGCAGCGTAATCTTTCCCTAGAGAGATGGGTAGAGACCGCGACCTGGTTCTTTCGATTGAGAGCAGAATCTTGGTGGGATCATGAGAGGAGATCCTTATTTGATGCGGATGCTATAGATTAGGATGTTTTCAAACAGTTATTTCAGACCAAATTTATACCTTCTGAGTATGTGGATAGTAAGAAGAATGAGTTCATAAACCTGAGGCAGGGCAATATGTCAGCCACTGAGTATCATCGAAGGTTTACTGACTTATCTCGTTATTGCCCTGAGACTGCTGCTAATCCCTGGGAGATGCTTCGTTTGTTTAAGAGGGGAACTTGTAAGAAATGGCGCACTATAGCAACCGCTACTCCCTGTGCTACTTACCAGGAGTTCTTCGAGGTCTTGCTTCGAATTGAAGATTCGGATAATGCTCCTGATGATGAGGATAAGGGTGTTTGCAGGAATGTCCAAAGGTACAATAACAGGGGGCGATCATCACTTGGCCCGAGAATGGCTCAAAATTTTAAAAAGAGTGGAAATAGCTTTGGATCCTCAAGCGGGGGTTCTAACTTCGGTACACCTTAGAGAGGAAGCGGGTCCACTGGTGATTCTCATTTTCAGAACCAAGGAACTCCAGCAGTTCAGGTGTTCAGTTTTGTCGTATGTGTAACACCTGTCACTATGGCGAGTGTAAGAGGGGAAGCAGAGGGTGTTTCACTTGCGGATAAACAGGGCATATAGCTTATAATTGTCCTCAGAATCAAAAGAATCAGCCTACTAATCTACCACCGGCAGTCCCCCTATAGCAGCTTCTAGCACCTGGTAACCGTTAGCAGTTAGGCCACGGTAGAGCCTTCCACTACGAAAGGGGTGTCGTCCCGAATCAGGGAGGGCCATACCAGTATACACCTAAGGTTCCCTACTACCAGGGAGGCTATCAGCAGACTCAAGGAGGTTATCCACAGTTTTAGGGAAATTATACGCCGTATCAAGGCAGCGGAGCACAGATGTATACTGGAGGGCAGTATCAGACCCCTAGACGTAGCGTCTAGCAGTCGAGGTTCAGGCAGATAGGCAATTCCACCCTAGCAGAGCCGAGGTAATCAGGTTCAAGCAAACAGGGGTCGCGTAGCCCAAATCTCATGGTTTTATTGTAAATGAGATGAAATCAAGGGGCAAACAATTGACTGTAGCCATGAACAATGCAAATTCCCCTCCAACTTTAGAATAGATAATAACGTGTTTACATTAACAATAAAAAAAAATCAAACAGTGTTATAGATAGGCAAAGTTGAGAGAAATAATCTTTACTAGAAATATAAGTGGAATGGGAGCAAGTTATCACACAAATAATGCACGTAAAGAGAGTGGAGTGATATAGTATTATTGTTTTCACTCTTTATCTTGTAAAGAGAGGGGAGCGATGTAGTATTATTGTTTGATCATACACTACATGAGCTTTATTTAAAGCCATTTATGTGCAGAAGTCAGCAAGGGAAATTAAAGCATGTTGAAAACCATACCATACAAGTTGAAAACCATGTCATTCAACAATAACAAAATGTAGGATAATACTTGGGTACTCACTGTGGAGTACCTATTTTACTCACTCTTTTAAGTGGCCCAATCAGATACAACATGTGTCAATTTAAAACAATTTGATATACACACTAATCTTGTACCTAAACATTCTTAACCACGTAACCAAACATCCGACTCTTATTTCTCTAATCCTTCTGTCGTTCTCTCCCATGACCGTTCATCTTCGAACCGACGTCATGCTCGAAAAGATCAATTTCAGATGGCGTCATAGGATAAGAGATACTTTGGGGGTGGGCTCATTGAAGAATGGTGGGTTGGGATTGGGCTCGCGGAAGAAGAAATGAGTGAGGGTTGGGCTCGGGCGGTGAAGAAAGTGATTGTCAACGGGATTAACGCAGAGAATGGGATTAAAGGTTGGCTCGACGAATAAGACAAGTATTTGGGGTAGGTACATCAGACAAGACATGGATTGAAGAGGAAGCAAGGGAGGCAAGAGCCTGGAGAGGGGATAGGGTGGGATTGACGGCAGCCATGGTGTATTTGCCGTGGCAGCACCAAATAGGGGAGGAATGAGATGTTTATATGGAAGAGATGTGTTTGATTATAGGGTTTAAAGGGATGAGTGTATGTTTGGATGGTAGAATGGTATGGACTTGAGTAAAATTTTATATTACACATGTCATGATTTGGTCGGGCCACTTATGAGAGTGAGTAAATTAGGTACTCCTAGTGGGAAAAGGATCCTCGTCGGATCCTTTTTCTTGGGGATCCCAGGGATCCCGTGATTGCAACTGTTCATCGTATATTGTGCGGTTAGAATCATTTTAAAATTTAAAATTTAAAATGAAATATAAATAGCACCTAACGAAAACTGACCACACGATATATGATAAACGGTTACGATCACGGGATCCCTAGGAAAAGGATCAAGTATTATCCCAAAATTTGACAATACCACTATTTTTAGTTCTTACTTTTTAACTTTTGATTAAATCATGTGGCATTCAATTCCCACAACTTTTACAACACTCTGTCCACATATCGACATCAGTTGCCTCGTTAAAACCTTGTTAGTATAAATGGCTCAAGTAAGGTCGTTTCCACATGATTATTTAAAACAATTTATACAAAATCAAAATCTTAGTTAATTATTTGAAAACAAAGATTGGAAGAGGATGTTTTTGAATTTAAAAATAATAAAAACGAATTTAATTAAAATGATTAAAGAAATTAGCAAAGTGAAGAAAACAAAAGAAAATGTTTTTGAAAACCAAATTATAAAAGCCTAGGGTTCCGCCATCCCCTTAACAATCCTATGTAGATTTACAAATTAATTATGAATTACTCATGCAACTTTGAAGGTTAGGTTTTCCTAATGCATATTCTACTTGTGGTATTCAAGTTAGAATGTATATCAAACATGTAATCCTTCTGTGGTATTCAGATCAAATATAAACATGCATAACTCATTACGCTTTGTGAAAATCCTTTAAAAAACCATGCAACCCCTAAAAAGTGGTATTCGCCCTAGGTGAAATTACAACTATCAATCACAAGAGGCAATACTCAATCCTCTGGTGGTTATCCGACCGAAGTGCATCTGATTACTTATCTTAACATCCTAACGGTAGCTAAGCATTAAGATATAGAGACAGTTTAAACACAGTGATTAATAATTCAAGCATGCATGCAAAATATCATAAGAAATTAAATAAAGACTACATATTCATGCTAAGGCTCAAGGCATCGCCCTAGCTAACGGAAATTAGTTACGAACAACCATAAAACAAAAGGAATTTTATTGAAATAGAAAAAGAATAGAAAACACCTTGAAATACAAATCGTCAAAGCCTAGTTAAGTTCTCCAAATTGATGCGTACCTCCCTAATGGCTAATAAGCCTTGTTTATAATACTACAAAATAAAATCCTAATGAAGCCTACTTCG